>NW_028324300.1:15334439-15934439 GCF_058129835.1 Hydra viridissima
TTTTAACTTAACACTATATTTATTTTTTGAAAATAATTATTTTATTAAAAGCAATTATTGTTTGTTATGGTTGGATCCCATCAAAACCGCACATATTGAGTCAGCAGGCAACAGGATGATTGAGCCTTAATTGAGTTAAAGGTTTGCTGTTTAAGGAGAAAAAATTCCCTGTATTTTCCAAATTGTCTAAAGATAGCTTTTCCGAGGAACAAGGAACAGCTATGAACCCTGATATTGATCTGATGCTACCTTTTGGAAAAAATTACCAATCATGCGCTGCTTGAAAGGAAATATTCAGCAAATCACCTCATCAAGTTTGGAATTGATGGTGCAAGATCATTGAAAATGAGTCGTGGTGAGATTAACACAGGGAACTGATAAAACATCCTAAACAGATAACCTCAAAATTACTGACAACTTCAACAGCACAAGTCAAGTGCCAATTGATCATTGCAATTGCAGAAAAAAGTCTAAACTCCTACAAGAACATTAAGGTATTTCTGGATTTGATCAACACAATGTGAGATTCATCATACCATGTGATCTTAAAGTTACCAACCTCTTGTGTGGAATTCAATACACACTCAAGCAAACACTCGTGTTGTTGGTGTGACATTGACTTTTTGAGTTTTTATTATTAAGAGTTTTTAGAGCCAAAACTGTTCTTTAGATATATTAAGCCCCGGTTTGCAAAATATACAAAATTAGAAAGACATCACTTCAGTAACCTATCTTGGTCTTTAATCCCGCAACAAAAAATCCATTCAGTTTCTTAAAAGCATTTGTTTTTTCTGATATTTACTTGTAAAATAATGAAATGCTATAACAAAATAAGCTCATGCATATTTTGACACATATTTTGAAGGAAATTAAAGTATTAGTCATATTGTTTTATTTTCTAGGGGAATCCGCATTTAATTGTTGGCCACCATGTTTTAACTGGAAAAGTAGTGTCTCTCGACAAACCATTTGCAGTTTTAAAAAAATACACGGATCATTTTTCAGAACCATTACACGGAGATTTTGAAATTGGTACCATCAATGAACATGAAGTGAAAGAACCCAAATATAAAGTGGCGGCGTTGATTAAAGAAAAAATTATCTTTAAAAACCGCCCCCGGCCGATTATATTGAAACCTCAAGTTAAGATATGAATTTGAACATGTGCTGCAGAAAAATTTTCAAGCTCTCTTCTTGGAAATTTGTTTTCGATTCAAACTGTGGTAGCATCGTTATTGTCATATAACGGAGTTAATATATGAGTTTTAGCATGATCTATTACTTACATTTAAAACGGCTGTGTTTCTGAAGAATATTTTTCGCTTGGGGGTGGTTCGGAAAATATAAACTTTTTATCAATAATCTTGTAGCTTAAATTTCCAAAAACAAAAATATAATGGTTAGCATAACTGATCGTCGTTTAAATAGCAGTTCACCAGATGATATTGCTGATGGAAAAAAAAAATTTTTTTTGTCCTAAACATAAAGAGTGAGGGTAACAAATTTGAACGAATCGAGAGCTGGTAACGAGTTTTTTTAACATATTGTAATTTAAATATTTTAAATGTGAAATACATTTGATATTCCATAATGTTTATATTGTATTGGGAAATTCTTTTTTTTTTTTAATTTTAAAAAAAGGACTATTTAAGATTGTTTTAATCGATAACAATAAAATTTTTTTATCTTATGATATTATTTTAAGATATTATTCTAATGAGAAACAAACACAAAATTTCAATTGGTCGACAAATGTTGAATAGATGGCATGTTTTATCAATTACTTAAAAATCATTTTCTTCCAATCAATAATGGATACCAAGAAAAGCAAAATGTGTTTGCCAAACGTGTTCTTTACCAAATTTTAGTCGAGAAACATCTGTTAACTTGTTAATTCAGTTTTTTTTTTGTTTTTTTTTTAACTTTCATTATCGTACCATCTCGTGCCACGTGATATCGTGCCGATTTTTATAACTTGTGCCTTTAAGAACCCCTTTAACCTCCAGCAACCATATATGTATGTATGTATGTATGTATGTATGTATGTATGTATGTATGTATGTATGTATGTATGTATGTATGTATGTATGTATGTATGTATGTATGTACGAATGTATTTATGTATGCATGCATGTATGTATGTATGTATATATGTATGTGTATATATATATATATATATATATATATATATATATATGCATATATTTATATTTATATATATATATTTAATTTTTTTTTTTTTTTTTTTTTTTTTTTTTTTTTTGAAATAAACTTATGACCTTGAAAAGGCTCTAAATGATTTCTTTTCTCTTAAGCAAGAGAAAATGTTGAAGAAAATTTTCACTCGTTTTTTTTCTGTTAGCTTAAGGACCTTTTTTTTCTAAACGTGCTTAATGTATTTAGTTTGAACGCGGTCACACTCGAATTTGTTTAGTGCCTTATTAACTTGTCGAGAGATCAGTATGAAAAGATGAACCAGAAGAGCTGAAAGTGAGCAAGAAACTTGTTACCAACTTCTTTTTTTAAAAAAAAAAAAAAGCTAATAACCGCTACATGATTAATTATTAATAAGACCTCTTCAATCGTGCAAACCAGCTGCTTGGTAATTATCCGTTTTATACGTTGTTTACAAGCAAACAACTTCTTTAAAAATGTAGCAGACATTTATAAAGGCGAAGGAGAATTAGTACGTAAGACGTAGTGTGCATATGAAAAGTAAAGAATGGGCGCCAGTGGAGATATTGTGACACCACTAGCTGTAAGTTACGAAAAACATTCCCTTTCGTAAATTTCTTCCATTGAATCAAAACTTTATGTATAAAAAGAAGTTCTTTTTTTAACTTATCAATGTTGTGTCAACGGATATTAAAAATTGGAATTTCTTTTCGTTACGAGGAAAGAAAACATGTTCTGATCAGGTAATGAGAGAGAGAGTATGATCGGAACGTATATAATGCTGACAATACCTAGTTTTTCTAGATTGAACATTCATTTTCATGGTTAATGGTTTTCTTAATGTAGTAGATAAAGAAAGCAGCCTCTTTCTTTATAAGATATAAATCTAAACAGATTAACAAAATATCAATGGAAATGTGAGGAATGAATGGCTCGACCATTTTTTATCAATTTCTATTGTGAAGTGTTGCATTACCTCAACTTAAAAAGCTTATATAAGTAGTAATACAATAATAAAAAAAAGCTTAAACAAGTAATATATAAAAAATCTAAAACATACATAAGTACATAATTTTAACTTCAGCCTGAATACGTAAGTTGAAACATGACAAAAGCAAGGATAGTGAAGTTTGAGGTTTATAACTAAATTCGATTACCCAATTAAATTCACTCATGAAGATAAAAAAACATCTTTGCGATATTGGTTTTTTGGTTTGTTTTCTTTTCATTTTGTTATTTACAGTATTAATTTTAAAATGTATTTACATACGCGTGATTAGTTAAATTATATATGATTTTAGTTATTATGTATTTAAAAAAAAATTATATTAAGATGAATACTAAAGAAATAAAAAAATTAATGATAATTTTGAATATTATTAAAATATTAATGGTGATTTAAATTTCATCTAACTTTTGCATTCATTCTATTGGTTAATTTTTATACGTTTATTCTATTGGTCCCTTTTTTTGCATTGATTTAATCGGTCATCTTTCTTGAGTTGAATCTATTGGTCTATTTCTTTTCTTTTTTTTATTCTCACTATTGGTCATTTTATTCTGCATTTATTCTATTGGTTATCTTTTGTAACATTCATTTTATACCAAGTTATTCTACTTTTTTAATTGTATTAATAATTTTTCAGGTTAAAATAATGGACATCAGTAATGAACAAATATCCAGACATTTGTACGGTTATAAAACTTTGAAATGCCTTTCTCCAGAAGAAGTATGCGAAACCGTCAAAAAAGGTAAATAGACACATTAGAGATTGAGAGACGGCTGCAGAATTTTTTACCGCGGTAAAAACAATTCGAAAATAATTGAAAAAACGCTTAGCTAATTTCCTCTACTGTAGTTTCTAAAGCGATTACTTTCGTAGTTACCATTAAATTATTGGAAATGTTCACAAACGTGAACAGCTTTGACTAATTGTTAGAGATTTGAAAATAGTTTCTATACCAGCTATCGTTACAAAAGTACTTGCAAATCTCTAACAATACAATTTTACTCTTTATATTTGAGCAAATCTTTGTAGATATGAACACCTCTTATTTGCAAAAGAGCCCTAAATGATAGTTTATTAAAAGTCTTTTTATAAATGTTTTTAGAACAACTTCAAAATGGTATTTCTACCGAAGATCTTCCTCCTCTTTCACCGCGAAAGTTACGCGTACCAGATGAAATTTCTCTTTGTATATCTAGTATTCCGGGCGAGAAGTTTGGTGCTTGTGCAGCGAGGCGTATTCCTCACGGAACGTGGTTTGGACCTTTCGAAGGTAAACTCGTCCGAACAACTGAGTTGAAAGTAGGATTTAACACAGAGTATATGTGGGAGGTAAGTCACTGTTCGTCATTTGTTACATTGCTTACATTGTTACATTGCTTATATTGCTTACATTGCTTAAAGCACTAATAGAAAACTCCCAATTCTATCTAACTAAAGAGCAGATTCATGTTTTGAGTCCTACTTTTTTTATATTAAAGGATATTACATTTAAAAATTTCTTAGATATACCACGACGGTGAAGTAAGCCACTTTTTAGATGGAAACAATGAAAACACATGGATGGCGTTTGTTCGTTGCGCACGTCATAAAAAAGAGCAAAACCTTGTAGTCTTCCAATATCATGGATGTATATATTACCGAACAACAAAGGATATTGGACTCAGAGGAGAATTACTGGTTTGGTATGATAACAAATATACACAAATTCTTGGCATTCCAGTGGCCTGGAATGATAGTAGAAGTATGTTTTTTAGGTTACCATTTAATCGGTTTAAAGTTTAGAATTTGAATTTATAAATTAATATGGCTAATATACATAATAATATACATAATAATATACATAATAATATACATAATAATATACATAATAATAAACATAATAATATACGTAATAATATACATAATAATATACATAATAAAATACATAATAAAATACATAATAATATACATAATAATATACATAATAATATACATAATAATATACATAATAATATACATAATAAAATACATAATAATATACATAATAATATACATAATAAAATACATAATAATATACATAATAATATACATAATAATATACATAATAATATACATAATAATATACATAATAAAATACATAATAATATACATAATAATATACATAATAATATACATAATAAATTTTTTTTTTTTTTTTTTTTTCAGATACGAACAGTAAAAGAAAATCATCGATTGGAGGCGAAGAAAGTCCAAAAAGACGAAAAGAGAAAGCCTACCCTGGGCTCTTGTTACAAAAGATTGATACTAAGTTGAACTCTCCTAATGAGAAATACACCAATGAAATATCGCCTTTATGTATTAAAAGAATCTCACCAGTTTCCACGGTACCGGTTAATTTTAAATGCGATAAATGTTTATTTTCTTTTCACACGAAAGAACAGCTGGCAAATCACAAATGTTTAAGCCAATCGTGGGTTCCAACACTGCGTTTGCCCTCTTTAGATCGAGCACGTGATATTTTTCGGCCAATGCATATAAGTATGCCGTCTCCAAGCGATTTGACATTTTTTTATCGCAATCATTCATTTTCACCCAGTCAAAATTTTAGCTACCATTCTCCTCCAATGGATCCATTAAAGCAACTGCCATCAGCTGCTCACAAAGGCACTCCCATAGCCATAAGGAATTTTTAATTTGCAAGAGAGTACACTTGAAGATGATAGCAATAACTTAAGGGAAAAGTTAAAGATGATTTATTATCTTTGTAGAGTTAAATAAGTCAGGTTATTTTTAACTTAGATATTTTGTATTTAGTGTAAAAAGTTTCATATTTTATTCTGTATAATATTTTATTCTGTAAAATATCTTTATGCAAAATGCTTTTACTTTCCATACAGCTGCAACATATCTCAGAAACATTTGCTTTGTTTTTTTCTACTAGGAATTCTAATTTTAAAAATTGCAAAAAAATTCTCAAAAATCAAATTCAGAAGATTAAAAGATTTACAAAAAAAAACTTCTGAATTTTTGTTTTTCGCGGACGTAGAAGGAGTCTTCATTATGAAGAAGTAATCTTCACCATGAAGAAGAGTCCTGAAGATAATCAGTTAGGGTTCAAAACAAAAAAGATAACAAAAAACTTTCAAAAAATTTTGAAGTTGCTTGGCAAAAAGAAATACGAACCTGCTTACCCGAAAATTTTAATAAATACCTCTTCAAAATCAATTCGCTAAATAACGCTAACTTAATGGTTTTTTTTTTTGGTTCTCTGAAGAGAGTGATACGGTAATGGGATGTTATCCGCTACTTCTATAAAAATAATGCAGAAAACAATGGTAGAAGTTTAGTTTCTCACGGTAAAAACTTTAATCTGTTAATTTAATTCCGTTCCCGTGTCACTCTCTCTAAAGATGTATATAATATTGTAATTATTGTAATTACATTTCAGTCGTATGTTTGGAATGTACTTTAAACAGGAAAATTTCTACACCGAACTTCTCTATAAAAAGTCTTCGTTTTATTATTATATCGTGTATTATCGATGAAAATAAAGATGAGACGTCCGGATCCAATTAATTCACTTGTGTGTACAATCCTGTGTACGTTTTGGAGCTGTTTGCTCAAAGCTTTTTCGATAAAAATTGTTGACATGTAACGCCATGTTTTTGACAAGCAACATCCGTTAGATATCAACAGTTTCTAGAAGTTATTAAGTCTCTAAAGAATAAGAAGCAACTGCGAAGTTACTTTATCTTTCCCGGTGAGAAAAGGTCGCCAGGTGAAGGTAACGGAATAGGATCGGGTAATTTTGACATATCAGGAAGATTTTCTAAGTGAGATTGCAATTCCTGTTTTACTGCATTAACTTTTTTCAACTTGGCTTCGTACTCCTAGAAACATTAATGGATTTATAATAATGATTACATTACCTAGAAATAAATCTCTTCTACTAGTTTATTTATATATATTGTTTTTTGTGGAAGTTTTTATAGATTTAAATTATCTAACATTTCCGAAACAAAACTCTTAATTATGACGTCAACAAAACTTTTTATTATGACGTCAACAAAAACTTGACATTCTTAATTAAAAGTTTTCAAAACTTTAAAAGATTTCAAACTTACCCCTAGTTTTTCTTCGGCTATTGCTAACTCGTATTTCTGCCAAGCGGTGTAATCTTGCAACATTTTTTGGGCGATCTGACGATCTTTTTGTTCGGTTGCCAGTCGAGCATTATAATCAGCTAACAGTTCACAAGCCTGATCAATTTTATCTTGAAGCTTCTTCGCTGATACAATATCTACAGATATCAATATATGTATAGAGGCGGTAAAAGAATCATTTTAAATGTTTTAGAAAAATGTTGAAATGTTTTTAAATGAAATTTAATGAAAGAAACGTGAAAATGTTTCAAAAAATAAATATTTTTGAATTTAAAAATCGTTTTCACAAAACGCTTTTTTTTTTTATTGTCAGAACCACTCCTTCAATAATTCCAAAACCTTTCGATTTTTACTGTTTTTATCGCAATTTTTTTCTTGGCATTTAAGGAAATATTTCTAGGGCTTCGATTTATGAAAACAAAATAATTTTCAGCCCTCGTGGAATTAAGAAACTTAAAATGCATGTATTATTTTTCTTTTAAAATAAAATTTATTTCAAAAATTACGTAACTTCGTTTTCACCTGCGGTTAAAATGTTAAATTATTGAGAAAATCTAAATGTAGATAAAAATGCACACAATTCGATCGCGCGAAAACAAATTCCGCGAAATGCACCTGTTTTGGTAAGAAAGTAAAATAAATTTATCTATACTCTAAAATTAAAAAAATTTTTTTTTCGTTTAAAAAAGTACTATGGGGTGAAAAAGACATGATACCAAGATACTATCATGATATTATTTTTTATCTTTATGATTTAACTTTTAATTTTATATTTATTGTAACTATTTATAATAAATCAACATCAATCAAAATGAGTTTGTATCTTACTTCATTTCTGTGTCGCAAAACACAAGAATGGGGATCCTAAGCCTATGTTCCTGCTTCCTCCACGTGGAACGGTCTGTTTTTAGCAATTTTGGTCTTCTTCTGTTTCCTATTTGTACCCAGGTTCGCCCTCTGCAAGTTTTCTATTTGCATCCAGGTCCACCATCTGCAAGTTTTCTATTTGCATCCAGGTCCACCTTCTGCAAGTTTTCTATTTGCACTCAGGTCCGCCTTCTGCAAGTTTTATTAAACGTGCAAATAAAGGAACCAAATATAATTTCTTCCTTCGGTTCACAGTACAACGATTTAATCAGATCTAGATATTTATCAATAAGCATTTGGAACTTTTGTGGTGGCAGACAATTTTACAATTACATCGCATGCAAACTTTAATCCAACGGTGATTTACGATAACTCGTAGTAACTCCTCTACCTAATAGAAATCGACTCATGCGTAAAAGTTATCGTTTTTTGGTGACAGCATATTTATGGAAAGGATTATTTGGTGCAAAGCAGCAATCTTTCTGATTTCACAGCTGCTCATGTTTTTATAGAAATGTAAACCTCTTACAAATGCAAAAAATATTCACATTTTTTCAGCGTTTGGCATTTCATTACAAAAAAAAAAAACCAACAAATTTTTTATGTGGTTTTTTATATTACTATTAAAGATACTCTTCTTCCTGCAATAATTCTAGTTAACGAAATTACATTTAATGCATTTAAAATGATAATGTGGAGGAGGGAGAAAACTCTAAACCCATTTTAGTAAACCAACTTGTGCATAAACATTTAGTTAAAAAATTATTTTTGTACTTTTGTAATTGTTAACCATTTTTGTTTCTTTTGGGTGCTTTCTCTGACTGTTTTTCTATTAAAAATATGGGAAGTAATCTCCTTAGAAACAATACGAAGTTGGAATATGAGGCTACTCATAGTCCTACGGTAGTACAAATTTAAAGTTAAATCAAATTTATGTTATTAATACTTAAACTTCTGCATTTAAAAAATGATTGATGATTGAACCACTTTTTGACATCCGATCAAAGATCAGGAGCTATTAACAACGGATGGAATTTACTACTATAGATCCTTTTGGCAAACGTTTGTTATAATGATTCTTTAACCACAAAAATTTTGATTTTTTGGGTCAAAAACAGCCTCTGAATGGTTCCTCAGAGCAGAAGTTCCTGCCATTACACCATCAAAGATATTTTTCAAATAATCAGCTTGTATTTATCTATACAGTTACAAATAGATGCAAATGATGAACTTTTATTGATGAATCTTTATAAAGTATGTGAAGCCAACCTATATTGTGACATTATTTCTTATAAAGAATATGAAAGGTTTGCATTCAGAACACAATATTGTTTTAACAGACAAACCTGGAAAGAAGTGGTCTGACCATGAAAAACCTTTTTAATGATGCATTAGGTGGCAACTTAAGGTGGCTTAAAGGTCCTTAGGAAATGCCTAAAGCTCAAAACATTCTAAATGCCGCCAATTTCAAATAGATTCACAACTTTCTATGGAACTTTTCTTACATTTAAAAAAAAACAATGTTAAATACAGAAAATCCACAAAATCAAATTCACAACTTATCCATATAAAGCATCAACTTATCCATATAAAGCATCAACTTATCCATATAAAGCATCAACTTTTGTTAAGTTGATCCTTGGTGGTTCTTAAGATCATTGGTGAAACAAAATATATATTTTCCTCCTGTTCTAAACACTTGCAGTGTTCTTTTTTTTTTTTTTTTTACAGAAGGATGCAACTTATCTTTTATAATCTGTCAAGCCTTTTATGTCATGGTTATTTCAGCCATCTTGCCTTAATCTTATTGTTGTTTAATTTTAAATGACAACATTTTAGCAGAAGCTAAAGTTGCAGTAGTGATATATGCTGCAGCTTTGTAAGACACTATAAGTTACATCTCCCATCCAAACTCTGATACCATTCGAACAATTTTTATAACTATTTGATATTTTCACCAAATCGGGGAATTGCTTGTTGTTTTGAACTGCTAAGTATGAAATTATTTATTTACAGTATATTTTTCTATAACCGATGAAATATTAGAACTTTTGGCTGCCATGAAAACAGTTTTTATTTTTCTGTATTGTTTAGTAGAGATCACACAACACATAATAACCAAATAATTCATAAATAAAATAAAGCTTTTTCTTATTTATACAGTAGAAGGTGTATCTATTTGTACAGAAATCTAAAAAAATAATCTAATGCTATAATTAGTTCTAGTGATTCCCTAATTTTAATATGGAATAACTAAGTTTTAAAAAACTAATTGTTTTGCTAAAATCTGTTTTTATGAATCATTTTTAAAAATTTTTTACTGTTCGTAAAAATGCTTTTTTCAAAATGATGGCATTTGAGATTATTTTAAGTTTTATATTCCTTGAAGAAGTGGAACAACAATATATTAAAAAAATCAAATCATGTTTCATTAACCCAAGAATGATACTAAATCATAAGCAAGAATAACAATGAAAAAAGAAAGAAAAAGTTTAACGTCAAAGAAATACATACCTTCTACTTTCTCTATATGTGTTGGGTCAGTGACTTCTATTGGAAGGTTAGCGATTCTTTCACGAACAACTGCATCCTGTGTGGCAGAATTTTCTAATTCTTGCAGTCGTTTTACCAATTCATCTGGCTTTAAAACATTTTAAAGGAAAACAACATTATTTCTATAACATGCTAAATTAACTATCCTGAAGACTGAAATAGAAGATCTTTGGTACAACATAAAAAAATTAGCTAACTTTAATAAATTCTGGGATGCTGAATCTGAAAATCATTTGATAAAATTAGCTTTGGTTTTATTATTGTAAATTATATTTATAATAAAAAAAACTTGCAAACCATAAAATCGCACAGAAAAAACTGTTAACTTATGGAACAATGGTACATTGTTATTAAATTATTTCTTTTCTCTTCACAATCACTCTTTTGCTAGATGCTAATATATTTTTGTGAAGTAATGATTCTAATTGCATCAGAGACAGTGCTAGAATTTATCAAGAAGGACTTGGTAAGCTTGAATGGAAATTTGAAAAGTATTCATGTATTTTTTTCAAACATTCAGATGAAAAGCTGCACAAAAGTTTATAAGCACCTTTTAACTAGTTAAGTGTGTTAAAATTGCAGTAGAATGCTTTAGCATATTCACTTTACTGCATTACAAAAGTTTATTGTATTACAAAAAGAATACATGTCTCAGAATTGAAAATAAGTTTGTAAAATCCAATAGATCGTTCAGCTTTACATGAGGCAAAACCTTTGGGGTGAATATTTCTTGGATATATAACTCTTCTAGATACTTGCTCTCAAGAAACATTTTTCATCTTCCTGATATCTTTATATTTCAGATTTTTGGAATGCAAAAGCCTGTGACAGATTGACACTAGACTAATAAAGTGCCTATAACCAAGCCAATAAATTATTTAATCAACGCAATAACATATTGCATTACTTTAGTGATTTTAGTTTCTATAATCACTACATTGGTGATTGTGACCATGACAGTAATACCATAGTAAATGTTACTACTGCCATTATGAAATTAATAAACTTAGTAATAATCAGTTATAATCATTATGATACAGGTTGCACCTGTATCATAATGATTATAACTGCAGTTATCTTTACTAAAATAACAAAATTACAAATCATTTTAGCTAATAAGCAAGAGATTTTAATTACAAGTGAGACAATTTAATTAACAAGCTAATTTGAAATCTGTTTATACTTCACATCAATGAATAAGTTAAACACAAAAATATATATTGATTATCAATAGCATTAAAAATAAAGCTAGACAAAATGAATTTTTAAAATCAACTGAACTATGAATAAGATGGAGACGTTACTTTTAATATCACTCTTTGGTAAATAATTTGAAAAATGCTTACATCAGGAGGAACTGAGGGTCTTTTGAATTCAGTGAATGTTATCTCTTTAGTTTCTGTTGGAACTGGTTCTATTGGTGGTGTTGTACTAACTTCTTCTTCAAAACCAGATTTGTTTTCTATGTTAAAAGAAAAAAAATTTTTGGATGTTAACGTAATCAACTCCTTAAAATACCTTTTTGAAAAGTGCAAGTTTTGAAAAATTGACAAATATTTATGAGAACAATATAAAAATATACAAATATCTGTGAATCTCTTAAAATCATAATCATAAAAAAGTTACTTTCACTAACTTATGGAAAAGAAAAGTATTATTTTGAGAATGTAATATTCCAAAAAGCTTTTGTTATATCTTTATTTATAAAATGGTGGCATCAATCAGAACAATTGATTTTACAACTTCTAAGCAAACAGAAAAGTTTATGACAAAATAAACATTTCTAAAAGAAGATATTATTTAAAAATCAAGTGATTTAAAAGACTTATTATTTCCCTTCCAATATCATTCAGTGCAGCCCCCCCCCCCCCATCTGTATTGGAGCTATTTCCCTTTCTAACTGTTTAAATAATAAATTCAAGTAAAAAAATTTTTTTTAAAAAGAGTTGTAATGATTACCTAAGCATGCAGACATTCGAGCAATCATAGTTTCATTGTACACATTTCTTTCTAACCATATTGATATGATTCTTTTGAGGGTTTCTAAAATTTTTTCATCACAATGCCTGTAATCAAAGAAAACACCTATTCTTTATAAATACTTTATATAATAATACTTTATGATTAACAGTACTTTATGAAACAAAATCCTAATTGCCCCATTTTAACAACCAGATAAAATAGGAACTGGAGGAAGCTTACTCAAAAAAGTAAAACATTTTTACATTTTTAAAAAACATTTCTACAATTTTAGTTGCTCTAGCCATTTTTTCACTAAAAGAACCTAATCCAGCATTTTCTGGCATTACAATGCTTTGGAGAAGAAATGTTTAACAAAGTTTTTTGTTAGTTTTTGAAATTTTTTTAACTGTTGAGCTTTGATTAAAAAAATTGCAAAGCGGTTTTAGCTTTTACTTATGCAGAACAAAAGTAAACAGACAAATGAACAGAAAAAACTAACAAAAAACTTTGTTAAACATTTCTTCTCCAAGGGATTGTAATGCCAGAAAATGCTGGATTAGGTTCTTTTAGTGAAAAAAAGTGTATCATATTGATAAACTGAAATAACATTTTCGGTTTATCAATATGATACACTTCATGCATTTGATATCAAATTGATAAAAAAACTGGTATGAAATTATTGACAAGAAATGGCCCAGAAGAATGCAGCAACTTCATTTGGTACTGATTATAGCATTGTAACATTTTAAAATATAATTTAATCTTTTTTTTATTTGATTAAAAATTCATTTTATGAAAATAAAATAATCATAACAAAATTTTCTTTCATTTATTTGCTACTTAACATTTTTTATTATCATACTATTCATTTTTAGTATTTTTTTAAATGTGTTTTAGAAGCAGTGTAAAATCACTTTGATGTAAATTACTACATGATTGTTTTATTGCTCATCAGTTTTTTTCTTTTTTACATATATCTTTAACATATATGATATCATTTATATTTTTATATTTTATATTGTTTTATTTATATTTATTTTTTGTATTATTTTATTTATATCAATATATTTTATTCTAAAAACTTTAATGATATTTTTATTTTATTAAAAGTGGATTTTCAAAAAAAAAAAAAACAACCTTTTTTAACATAAAATAAAACTTTCTTTTTTTTTATAAATGTAAACTTTTAAATATTTAAATATTTAAAAAATTTGTTTTTTCAGCAGAAACTTTTTACTTCTTTTGAGATCATTTTTACTTCTTTTGAGATCATTTTTACTTCTTTTGAGATCATTTGTTTCTTTAGCAGAAAATATTCAAAAAATCTAAAACTTTGAGTAAATTTCCTATTTGAGAAAATGATCAACTTGTTTAAATTTAGCATATACTCAAAAAAAAAATCCTCACTCAGCACAATGCATTAATGCATTGGGCAGTATCACTCCAAAGTCTTTGTTATACTCTGTGCCTTTTCTTCTGCTATTTTGTAGAACATCATTAGCCAAGTACACAAAGATTAGTTTCCTTTGTGGTTTAGCTGAAATAAAGTAAAAAAGTAGAAATTTTCTAAAATAAAGACACAAAAAAATTTTAAAAATTGATATATTATTTAAAGGTATGAATAAGCTCAATAAGTTAAGATAAGTATGGGTGATATATGGGAATGTGTTTTATTAGTGTTTATAAGAGTATATTTGAGTGTGTGTGCATGAGTGTGTGTGCGTGTGTGTATATATATATTTTTATATATGTGTATATATACATATTTATGTGTATACATGTATATATGTATTTATGTGTACATGTGTGTATATATGTATATAGAAGACTTTCAGAATTAGGAGGGAAAAGGGTGCCCCCTCCAATTATTTAGCTAACCCAGAGTAAAAAATGATATCACCAATATTGCTATGCATAGAAAATCATTCAAAACAACTTGAATAAATGTGGTTGAATTTTGGGTACTACATGAAAAAGTCTAGTCAAATCACTTCAAAAGATGATGTTCACCAAAAGAAGATTATTAAATGAGTCTAGTGGGACTTTGAAGGTATATTTTGAGCTTCTCTCAAGAAATGATCCAAAAAAATGTTAACAAATATAAAAAATTTAATTTAAAAAAAAGTATTGCTGCATATGTGTAAAAGCCAACCAGCTTTTTTCAAAAAGTTCATTGATGGAACTGGGGGTGCAATCAAGGATATATATCCCATATATCAAGGATATATCAATCAGACAATATAAAATATATACAGTGTAAATAAGACAATATAAACAGAGAAACTGCTCATAAGTAACAGCTGAATGGGAAAACTCAGAGCTTTTGTTTCATTCTGAAACTGATGATGAGAGTGGTGAAATACTTTTAAGATTGATTTATCAAAATTGTGTTTTGAAACAACCAAAGGTTCTCTTGGGAATTGCTGTAAGTATTAACCCTGAAAAAACTTTAGGGTTAATGCTTACAGCAATTCCCTTTGAAGGTATGAACATAGATATATTGTAGACTAACTAAGCAAACTATTAAAACCTTTTAGCCTTGTCCAAGATATATTAAACTTTTAAAATTAAGATGAAAAACACCTTTAATTAGCAAGTTTTAACAAAAATATATTTGTTTAAACACTAAGCTTTTCATACAAATATTAAAAGTACAAAAATAAATATTTTTTTATTGACATAACATAAAACATAACATAAATAGTAGATGAACTTTTTATAACATAAACAATAGATGAATTTTTATATGAAAAATTTGAATAGATAATAACTAAACTGATGTTTAGTATGAATTCTTTAAAAATGAATCCAATTTGATACACTACTTTCAGTTGCTTGGATTTTTTTCATGCTAAAAACCTCCAAGTATATGCATTTAAAATATAGCTAAAAAATTTCTTAATTGAAAAATTCAAGTGAAGTGCCAAATCATTCAAAGAATTCTGGTACAAGGAAAAAAATGACATGTGCTTCAGAAGTCACAGAGATAGGCAAGTAGGGTTATGATTACTTAAAATGTTTGATTTTTTAGGAAACTGTCACCCAGAGTTTGTCCATAAAAAAAAATTGACAATACTTTTGAAGAGTCTAAATGTTATGATGAAGTCTTAAAGATGAAAGATGCAGGATTTTTCAGCTATTCTTTGAAGGATGTCAACATTCTGCAGCAGCTAACTGAATTCATTCCCTATAAATTGAGCAGGTTGTTGAACAGGTAGTTAAAAACACCCAAAAGAAGATGAAGCTCCATTAGTTGAATCAAATCCAGAACAAGTTCAGAGTCTTCAGCAATCAATACTAAGCATGTGCATAAAGCCTGGTGTTGAGTTATATGGTCATACTTAGTGTTCTATTGTTGAAACTTATTGCACCTCATCAGAATGAATATAATTTTACATTTTTCTTGAAAAAAAATATACAAATTTTACTATACTTCACTATTTTATTACTAAACTAAGCATTTAATCGCAAAGATATTTTAAAAGCTGCTTGAGATGAGAAAGAAATTTATTATAGTAATAGGTGACTACTTACAGTTAGCAGTTAACTTTAAAGCAAAGAATACCTCTTTGGAGCTCCTTAAACCAGGTTTGAACAACCTTCTTTGAGTGTTTTCTATGATGAATGCACCAAAGAGATAGTGTTTGAATACTTTGTTGTGACATGGTTAATACTTTTAACTTTTTCTCCAGCTGAGAGCTTGAAAATGAAGACATTGCTTTTTAGTTTTAAACTGTAACAAAAAATTTACTAATTTGATTACACATTTTAAAACATGGCTTAAGGTATGAAATTACAGGAATTGCAATGCTCTAAGTTTTTCAAGGTGAGCTCACACTTCCCTTCAGATGCTGATTGATTTTTGGATAATGTTTTCAACTATCAATGTAACAGGCAAAGAAAATCTGTAAAACTAGACGAATAATTATTCTAGTTTGACAACTATTATTTAATAACTGTAACAAGGATTTTATATACATACAACATTAGTTTATCTTGTTAAAAAATAAAGTGCATAAAAGATAAAGAAAATATGAAATACATATCAAACTAACTTTTTTATGTATTTCATGCTATTTTCAAAATTAATTAGTAACTTTAAAACACAATAAAACTTTCATTATCACTGCTTTCACTAAATTGCAGAATATAATTATAAATTTCAATTGTGTAACAAACAGCTTTGCTTAACCTGTTTCATTGTCAAATCTTCTTAACAATTCATACTAAAAAGCATGCATCAAGTATCTCATTTAATACTGTTCTTTTAGTTAAAGTTATCAATCTATACATATTCAATTTGATAATCATAATTAATACATTTTTTTATATTTTTGTTAAAAATTAAATCATGTAATAGTCAGAGGAGTAAAAAAAATGTGTGTGTGTGTAAATATAAATATATATATCAACATAACAAGTTGCTTTATTTTCAGCAAGCTTTATTTACACATGAAATGTTTGGCTTATTAATAATGAAAAATAGATAATTAGTGTGCATTTGAAACAAAATATTTTTCGATTTTTTTTTTTTTTTTTTCTTAAAAAAAAAGGACATTCCAAAGGACATTCTAAAAGACAATTAACATTGTGAGATATTCACTGAAGTAAGTTTAATGAAACAAAGCAGAAGTTCTTACCCGTTTCCTTCATACTTTTAATGTCCTCTATAAAGTGATAAACACTTGAATTAGTCACTACATGGAGTCATATAACATTTAGCAACTCTATAATTAGTGATAAAAATTTTGAAACTTATTTATACAATGATTTTTTTTTAGCAATGGTAAATAGGAACAACCTCTGTCAGTTTTTCCTACTTTTTTTTAAATTGCAACTATTGCTAAAGTTTTACAGGAATTTTTCTAAATCCACGCAGATAAACATGCCACGAGCCAGTGACTTAAAATTAAAGAAAATTTTTATTGTCAAAATTAGGAATACTCGCTTATTGAGACATTTAAATGCCAAGTTGTGCGCGTGAAAACAACATTTCTATTAACTTAATATAGGGACGTCCGCACGAGGAAAAGGGAATGTGGGGAGTTTGCCCCAACTTTTGGTAAACTTGTTTTTTTTTCAAAAAGTATTGAGTTGGAAAGAAAGTTCCACTTGTTCCACTTCCACTTAGCACTTGCAGAATTATAAATGGATCTCATTATAACATTGGAAGTTCCATGACTTTTTTAGAATGCTCTAGCGTTTTGTTTTAATACATCAACGGAAAATTATTTTCTAGAAATTTCCACGCAACTAAGCAAGTATAGGTGATTCACTTGATATAAAATGTTAGATCAAAAATCCCATATTTGACCCTGGATCTTAAATGATTTCCAGCACGATCATTCTGCCGTTGATGCCGAACATAACATATGACAAGACATAGCTCCAAGCCCTAGACATAGCTCCAAGCGACTATCATCTTTTCTATGCCCTGCAACTTCTGCACATGTCAGAAAAAAGCTCGAAGCCGACACTCGGCGCCTAAAGACGTTGTAACTGTTGAAATTTAAGTCTCTAGATATTTTGTTTTACTATAATTTCAATATTTGCTTGAGGTGATCAACACCTCATGTGAAGGATGTGAAGTTTTATTGGTTGAGTGCTCCAGTTTGCCCATAATGGCAATGTTCAGAGAGTTCAAGCTATGGCTGGTCGAAGGCTAAAAGGTGGCTGACCAAAAATCTGCAAAATTGTTTATACTGAAATTTTGAGTTTTTTTTGCTGTACGAGACGGAGCACCATCCTAAGTACACAAACAATTTCCATTAGGGTACTTCACCATCAGCAATGGCGAAACTTTATACCCTACGACCTTATAAATATTTTTTCATCAGAAAAGATTTTGTGGTTGTTAATACTGCTTCAAGTTTTTTGTTTATCTTGCTTTTAGAATTCATTTTATCTGTCAAAAAGTGTATTGAGGTCCTCTTATGTGAGCTAAGCTGTAAATTATAACGGACGGGCCTGGTTATTGTCAATCTAGACATGATTCTTTATATCATTAAAACTTTTCTTGAAGTTAGTTATTCAATCTTTCACTCTAAAAAAAGAATAAAATATATTATTATATACCCCAAGAACCTAATTTAAAAATATGCAAATTATAATTATCCAAATATTTTAGTTTGAGACACAGTTTTGAAGAATACAAGAAAATGGAGTCCCTTCCTTTGAAGTCAGTTACCTCTCAAGATGACGAGATTGACTTGAAAAATTAGTTTTAAAAGGTGATGGTGGGGTGACTTTAGTATATCTTTTTATTGGATTTAACACTTAAACACAGTTTTATCCCAGTTCTTTGTTAGATATTTTTCATAGTGCATGTCGCTATGGTGACATTCACTCTTTATTACCGGTAGAAGTTACGTAAATATGATTGGTCATAATCGTTTGTTTTGACTTTAAATGTGTAAAAGTTTAAGTGGTAATGAGGTAACATTAGCACCACTATCCTGTTCTCTTATCAATATGCTAAAATACTACTAAGTAACCAAAGGAAACGTTTTAAGGACAAGTTTCATATATGTATCAACAGTTATTGGTATGGTGGTAAATAGGGATGTTCAAAAAAATAAAATTTCGAAAACGCGAATACACAAAAAACTAAATTTGGGACAAATATAAAAAAAATACGATTACAAAAAAAAAAAATCAAAAATATTGAGATTTACCTTGTGCTCAAGCGTCAAAACCCCCCTAAAAATGCCCCAAATAGTACCCTCGTAGCAAGGCTTTGAGCACAAGGTAAATCTTATTTTTATTTTTTTTTTTTAATGTGCTCATAATAATCTATACTTTCTTTTTAAATTGATGTGTATCCGTGATTTTTCTTAATAGTTCTTTAAATTGAAAACGATTTTATGCAAAAAAAACGAAAATATGAGCATTTAACAAAAAAGAATGCTCAATAATTCGTACTTATTTTATTTGTTTATATTCACAGTGTTTGGTTTTCATTTTATTTGTATTTAGCTTTTTAGAAAAACATTTTTTTATAGGTTGATTGAATGATACAAGCTTAAATTACGTGCAACTTGTATCTTTAAAAAATATATTTTTAGTATAAATACTAAAGTTCAAGCTATCTTCTGAATTTTGGAGCGTAAGCTAAATAATCCCTTTGCGAATCTTTTCTTGCTTATAACTTTGTTACTTTGTTTCTTGGTTAATAAAGATTCACTGCCTGATGCCTCAAAAATTGAGCGAACTTTGTCCACAGCAATAAGCCTATTTTGTTTTTCTTCCTCGTCTCTGTAGCGGTGAACAAGTTGTTTCATCATTCCAATTGCCCATTCAGCGTGGTCGTTTACACAAGCAATACTTTTTGCAAAATTTAAAAATAACTTATATGTTGATTGCGTGTGCCAATACTGAGGTGGCAAGGTTAGCCAATCATCAATTCGTTGATCTTTTATTCCGATCATATCAAACATTAACCAGGAGAACTCAAGTTCTTTTCTATCTTCCCTTACAATATTATTTCTCAATAAGTAAAATCTACAATACTCAAGAGATTCTGTAGCAGCTTTTTCAACAACAGTTCCTTTAATTTCTTTCAAACCAAATTTTACTAACATAGATGGGTTGTACTCAAAATTAGGCTACTCAAACAAGTTTTTGAAATGTTTAAACAAAGGGTTATCGGGGGCCGTAGTTGTTTCATTTGTTATAGCCTCACAAAAGTGTGTGATTCTCAACTCAGAAACATGATGTCTGCAAGCTAAAAGAATTATTTAATATTATGTAAGATATTTATTTAACTTAGTAGATATTTTTATTAAAGATCCTTTATGTATTCCTGTATTGCTTGATGTGGTGTCAAAACAAAGTAATCCAATCTTTGATTCAAGATTATACTCTTTTAGGACTTTCATTACACCATTGTACTGATCTTCTCCAGATGAAGAGGGTAATGGCGTAACTCCGAGAAGATGGGACTCATTATCAATAGTTGCCAGAACAGCAAGTCTATCATGCTTTAATTTTTTTCCATTATTAATTTGAAAAAGTGTCTTTCCGTCAAAATGTATAATGCATGGGTAGGGAGAAGCTTGGATGCTAAGTTCGACATCTTCTTTAGCAATAACTGTTATTTCATGAGCTGTTTGTTTCATCTTTCTAGATGCTGTTGACCTACTGCAATTTACATTTCTAAGATCAACCCTAGAACTATCAAGGATTGCAGCAGTAACTTTTGTCAAAACGTTTGGAGAAATATCAGTAATTAGAGCAACATTACCAGAAATAATATCTTTTGGGATCTCAGCTTTTATAATACTACTTGACTCTATAGAACGCCAATATCCTGGTTCAAAATCGGAATCAAAGGATGAATCTTCGCTGGTATCAAATTCTAACTCTGAACTTATTTCTACTGATTTAGCAGCATTTATTATAGATGGATTTCTCTTTCTTGCATTCTCCGAAATCTAAACAACATACATTATAAAATAAAAATTAATGTACCCAAAATAAAAACCAATGAAAAATTGGAGAAGAGTGAGCAATGATAGGAGAATTTTTAAATTTAGAAAAAAGGTTTATAATATGGATTTATATTATAGTACCTTCTCACTATATTTTTTGTCTTCAGGCCCTAGAAATAACTTTCTGTTGTGTTCTTGATCGTATAAAAAATCTAGGTCCTCTTTCCTATCTAGGTCTGATCTATTCTTGTCCTTCTTTATCCAGTTTTGTAAGTCAGCTTTTCCTGCTTAAAAGATTTTTCCCAGCTCCTTTCTAAAGTCTTGTTGCTTTTTTAATTCTAAAGGCGACCTCCTGTGCATGTTTTTTTTTTTCAAATTCAAATATTTTTTGTTCAACTTATTCAGCTTTTGTATCAAGTTATTATCTGATTGAAGAGGGAATCAAGCTTTAAGCCAGGGACCCTTGATTTTGCTTAGAATACGTCTATAATGCAGTTCAATACATCTCTCGTCTTTTTTTACTGAGCATGCAATTATCATTGACTTTTTTGATGTTTTAGAAAGCGTCGACTTATTAAAAGCTATGTGTTGTAAAATATCTAATCCAGTTGGCAGTTGATCAACTAAAGTCAATAACAAAAATATTCAGGTTGAGTTTGCTCTTGTACACCGTGAAATCTTATGGTCATAAGATTTCACATTATAAACTATAATCTTATATCCTAAACTAGATATTTAAAATTAAAAAAAGCTCAAAACAAATTCGTTACTTGGTATTGCTGGTTTCACTTTCTCAATAGTAAAATCTTTGTTTTTTTTCGTTTTTATATTTCGCTTTTTATTGCCACTTTTTAATAGTTTCTTACTTTTATTTGCACTTGAAACTTTCATTTTTTGTGACTCTCCTTTGTTTTCTATTAAATTGTCCATTATGATTTTTAAAACTATTTTAAAAGAAATGACATTCACTAATTTCAAAATATGAGATGAAACTAAAATGTTTACTGCAGAATTTCGCAATATACATTAATGTTAATCTACAATTGCCAGTTTTTTCTTTTTACAAGTTTTAGACAGGTAATAAAATTGTTTATTAAGTGAGAACAAAAGAAAATTGCAAACAAAGTACACAAATCAAGTGACAAAAGAAACATTAATAATTAATAAACCAAACACTGTGAATATAAACAAATAAAATAAGTACGAATTATTGAGCATTCTTTTTTGTTAAATGCGCATATTTTCGTTTTTTTGCATAAAATCGTTTTCAATTTAAAGAACTGTTAAGAAAAATCACGGATACACATCAATTTTAAAAAAAAGTATAGATTATTAAAAAAAAAAAGAAATTAAAAATATTAAGATTTACCTTGTGCTCAAAACCTTGCTACGAGGGTACTATTTGGGGCATTTTTAGGGGGGTTTTGACGCTTGAGCACAAGGTAAATCTCAATATTTTTGATTTTTTTTTTTTGTAATCGTATTTTTTTTATATTTGTCCCAAATTTAGCTTTTTGTGTATTCGCGTTTTCGAAATTTTATTTTTTTGAACACCCCTAGTGGTTAAGTCCCCAAAATACCCGCAATTTACCTTAGTTGGGATTTTTTTTAAATTTTGCACTAAAAGGTCTTTAAAAGAAGTTTTGAGAAAGCCCTTTAAAAAGAGGTTTTGAGAAAGCAATTGCTGTTGATTTCAAACACCATCGCGATTTGTAAGATTATTTTGTAAATCTTTCAGATTTTCAAGATAAGATAAAAACATGGACAAGTTCTACTTATAGAGCAAATTATTTCTTTGGCAATATTGTCACCGTTCATTAAATGATTCATTAACTTGATTGATATTTAAAACTGATTCAATCATTGAAGTTTGTTATATTTGTTATATATTTATATAAAACTGTAAACTTAAGAGCTATTGTCTGAGAAATGTAGGCAAAGTCTGGAAGTGATGTCTTCAAATTGTACTCATTTTTAGGTATTTTGTAAAAGACAATGAAAGTAGGCCACTGGTAATTTTTTTTTCTAAAATTTTTATTAGTTTCGGAGATATTGGGTCCCAAACTTTGGCCCGTTTTGAGAAAATTTTGCGCATTGAGTGCAATTGCTACTTTGAGGAGTAGTTTTAGCAACATGAATATGACAGAAACATTTCTTTTTAATTTTTTTACTAATCTGGGTAGGTTTCTACAGTAAAATTAAAAATTCAACAAGATTACATTTTCAGTTGTCTAGAAATCGTGGTCCGAAGCCACAACATATGAAACTTTACCCTAACTTTGAGCTCTAATATCTCTTAAGGCCAATACTTGTACATAGTTTTTTTAGGTGTTTTTGAAAGACACTATGACATACATTGACTTTTTGGAACAAAAACCATGTGCATGCAAGGACCTGGGAAGAAGTAACCTGCCAAAAATCACTTTTTGCGTTCAACGCGCTTTGATAGATTAACCATAACAACCGTGGCCTTAGGTCCACCATGAACAGTATAAGTTATTTATTTTCCTTAAATATGCATCTTCAAATATCTGAAAAAAAATCTATGTGCTCGGGTGATAAAAAGCCTATAACTTTTTAACTAAAAAAATACCCTAGCAACGGTATAGATATACTTAGCAACGGATACTTTACAGCCTTATTAATTGGTACTGCTATTAAAAATTTTAACATGATACTTTTTTATAAAGGAACTGTACAAGAGAACTTGAAATAAATACATATAGCACTTAAAATAAAAACAAATAAAAAATATATATAAATAAATACAATGTTCTATCTAATATAATATATTATATCAGGTAGAACATTGCTTGAGTTACATGACATAAATTTTTTTCAGTAGTTTTCAGTAGAAGAATTAAAATTTGTTAGTAAAAACTGCATTTTTTAAATATTAGTCAATAAATAATTAACAATAAACAAAACATGTTAGAGAGCAAGAATAAAGTCAGTCCTTATGAGAAATGCATATATTTTAATAAAGAGAAGACTTCTTGTGGTCCTTTTAAGTGTTGGAACAAAGATGGAATCTTTTAAGTTAATGAATTAACTGCTGACATAACTAATCATTTACAAGCTTTAAAGGTATGAATAATATTAGAGCATTATTTGCTTTTTTATTAAAAGAAACAGGATTTCTTACTCCAAAGGTGGAAAATCTAACGTTACTTTTTTATAGCTACTACCGACAAACCAGTGAATGAAAAAACCTTGATTGATAGCCGACTACAAGCTTATCTTTTACGCTATGACTCATTATGTGCGTACCGTCGTTTTTCTTTTGGTATTTGCTGGAAGCAGACAAACAGTTGTCAACACCCAAGACATGAATTTCAAATCGGTAAAAAAGCACCAAAAATTAGATCCATCCCTTTGAACACCCTTGCTGCTTATAATGAAAAGAATTTATCACTTCCTGTTGGAGCCGTATTTTGCTTCAGCTACCTAAAATGTATTTCTACAGGTAACAATATTGACGTTAGAACCAGCTCCAACACCAATAAAGTCTTGCTTACCTGCTGATGACATATATGTTCCAGATAGAACAATCATTTCAGATGAAACTATCAAAGAATCAAAAAAAGCGGCTAGCTCTTTGTGTCAAGCATTTAGAGCAAGTCCACTGTCCTTTTAGATAAAGCAAGTTCACCAGCAGCTGAGTACAATTTTAAAGCCAAGTGAATATGTGACAACTCAACAAACTCGATCATTATTCTGTAGGCAAGTAAATGAACTTGTATATTTACAAATACCCAAAGTAATTATGCTTAAAAATGTGATTTTTTTCTTTTTTTGGGACTTGAGATAAACATTTAGCAATTTCCTTTATCCTTCAAATGTAAATTTTTTAGATGGAGTAAGCAAAAAAGAACAGGAAGGTTGGCAACCACTTTTTGTGAAGAGGTTAACTTAACTGATGATATGATTGATGAAACTGTTAATATGAAAGATGCACCTGAAAACGAAGAAGATGATTTAAACAACGATATTCAGTTGATTGCAAAGGAGTTAGCAGTTGATTTTCAAATTGGTGATTGGATTATTGTTCCATACTTTATGCAATGGTATCCTGCAATAATTAAAAATGTAAGAAGTTTTAACACAATAATATTGCATTTTTGTGTATTGAGATCTATTACAAAATTATTGGTTTATTAACCAGATTAACTAATTTCAAGGAATATTTAGGAAGCAGCAATGATTCGACGTTACTTTACCTCAACCATTAGGTCAATTATAATTGAATATGTTTCTTGTATGGAATTGTCTGTTACACCTGGAAAGAACTGCTTCAAGTGGCTAACCAAAGAAAATATTCTCCAATGTTCGTCTCTTGACGTTGTTTGTAAGATTGATGCACCAACACCAACTAATGAAAGAGGTGATTATTCACTCTAAAAAGACGATATTGACAACGTGGAGATTCAGATCGGCCATTAATAAATTTGTTATATATTTTTCTTAATTCTTAGAAAACTGTATTTCCCATCAGTTTTAAACGGAAAAAACGATCTTGAAGTTTAATGGTTCTTTCTTTCATTAATAAAGTTAAAAAAAATTTTTTTTTTCAAGTTCTCTTGTACAGTTCTTTTATAAAAAAGTATCATGTTAAAATTTTTAATAGCAGTACCAATTAATAAGGCTGTAAAGTATCCGTTGCTAAGTATATCTATACTTAGTTAAGTTAAAGCTGAGTTTAAACAAAAAGTGGTGATTAAAAACCTCCAAGTTGGGTTTTATTTAAAGTCAACTGGGACTTGAAGATGAACGGAGGAATTTTTTTTTTTTTTTAATATTTAGCGATGGGGGGGGGGGGGGGGGATTTTTGATATTTCTGATAGCGAGGTATCTGGGGAAGGATTTAAACAATAAAAACGAATTTAAACCTCACAACATCAAAATCGTGTACAAAAAAATTGTAATTTAAAATTATTACACAACAAATACAATATACAAAAACAAAAAAAGTTGAAAACAAAACATAAATATATATATATATATAAAAAAAACCTTTAGGGCTTTCATAGCCCATCTTCATAGAAGATAAAAAAAGGAAAAAAAAAAAAAAAAGGATAAATAAAACTATGATTTTATGAAAACAAAAGAATTTTGAGCATACAAATAAAATGGGTGAAATAACACAGCATCTTTATACTCAGAATTCTTAGAAGTTTAAATAATTCAAGATTTAAGAAATTTATATTGATTATAATCATTATAATTGATTATAATTATTATATTTATTTTAATACTTAAGGCAAACATGAAATCTATGATAAAGTTGTTAACAGAAGTTTTACGCAAAACAAAACAATTTACTTTTAGCTGTTTCAAAAACACTTTAAAAATAAATTTGATTTTATAATACAAATCTTTAATGACTGGTATCAAGAAAAACAGCAAAAACTAGTTGAAGTATAACACATTCAAAATGAAAAAAAAGTATAAATCAAAACAAAATCTACCACGTCAAAGTTCATTCCAGGGTTCTTCTATCTTTTAGCCATCAAGTTTTAAAAGGTGAAAAGATAGATGATTACATGGTTGTAAATATTTTAACATGTATTTATTCTTTCAATAATTCATCTAATCTTGCATTTCGCTTTTGTCTGGTTGATTTTAAAACAAAGTAGAATACAACAGCACCAGTCACCATGACAGATATATTTACTGCAATGCGGCGCCGTTCTACAGCTTTTTGCATTACACTCACACTAATAAACATGGAAAAGTTAACTATCTTCTTATATTTTGAATTTACATTTATGAAAATTCAAAATAAAAGCTGAATGTTTTGAAATAAAATTTGTTTTAACAAAATCAAACCACACATACCTGACTTCTTTGCCAATATCTTTTTCTGGCAATGTTCTAGTAAATTTTAACCAAAATCGATCACTGGGGGAAACTATATGTTGATTAGGTATACCAGAAAATCGGTCTAGTTTTAAAACCAAAAGAAAAGGGGTTAATAAACCTATATTACTAAGTTTGCATCTGTGAGTTTTTTTGTTTCACAGTTAAATTTTTCACTTGAAAATGGTTGAAACTCAGAATCAAATTTCAAAAGATTCAAAGACAATTACCATCTTCATAGTAATCATTCTTATACAAGTGTCACCCAGAAAATGTTTACACATAATATCATAAAGGTTATTGGTTTTACAAAGCACTTGAAAACTTGCAATTCTTATATGTGTATATGATTATTGATATGTAATCAATTGATTTTTATAATAAACTGATATGTAGCATGTTAGTTGAATGCATGTTACTTTTAATTAAAAATATCAAAGATTTTGAAAAAACAAATGAAACAATTTATTATAAATATTTTAAAACTGGGTAAAAAACTGAATAGATTTGGTACAAATGTTTATAAGTACTTAAATGTTTGTAAGTATTTACATTAGAATTATTTACTTTTTCCCTACTTTGTTGAAGCTTCAATGAAATATTACTACTTATAGACTAACTATATCATATGCATTTTTTTAAAGAGTTATCATCAACTACTTCACTTTAGGCACTCTTACATTAAAGCTACAGAGATAATTCAAAATCTTAAGTCTTTAAAAAACCTGACTTTAATATAATGTCAAACTTATCTCTTGAGTTTTCTTATAACTCTATGTAAAGCAGAACATTTATGTAAAGAGAGAGAGAGATTAATTGAGAAGCTATACTATAAACAAAAAACATTACTCACACTGACCTATTGCTAAATATAAATCTCTAATTAGTATTCCATTTTTTTTGTAAATATATCATCTGAATAAACATGAAACTACCAAACATAAAAATATCAGGAATTTTTCAATCATAATTAAATTGGAAAGCAGTGTTATAGGTCATGTGATAAAATTGAAAACCAAGATGTTTTTAGTTTTGTAGATAATTAAAAGCATAAACTATTTAAAGAAAATATATCATAAAAGTTTTTGACAAAAAGTAATCTTTTTAAAAGTTTTAACAAACACCCTTTATAAAATGCTTTAAACAACTTTCCAATAAATTTTTAAAATAAATAAACTCCAGAGCAGTTACCAAACTATTATAGCTTTTTAGTGATTTTCTTAAAAATGGTATGAAAAAATTACTGAATTGACTCTGAATTGCTCTTCAAATCTTATCTTAAATCAATCAAAGGTGTTTCACTAGAATGAGAGTTACATAATGGTTTTAAAGATAATGCTATTTATTTAAGAAACATCAATTTTGTCATCTTAGATCTAATCCTTTAATGATTAATTCACATGATTCATATAACCAGTTTGAGGGAAAAGGCTGTTTGAAATTGTTAGAGAAGATTTTGTTAGGCAATCAAACTATAACTAGCCATAAACTTTAGAATTCTTCTGAATTTTTCAACTTATATAAAACCAAACCAAAATCAAATTGAAACTGCACGATTAAATTAAACTGAAGAGAAAACAAAAAATACATTAATCAAAAAATACAGTAATTTCTTTGAAAAAAAGTCTCTTTAAATTTTATAAAAATTCCATTAAAAAAAAATCCTTTAAAAGATCAAAAAAATGGGAGAAATTTAAGAATCTTTTTAAAAACCATCAAAATGAATTACACTTGACAACAATAGCATGATGGATTTTTACACCTATGTGTAAAAACAATAATCAAACTAAATTTCATGAACAGATATCCAGAATATTTGCATTGGAAATAAGCCAGAAAAAGTGGCTTCAATTGGGAATCAAGGCTTTGAAAAAAAACTTTTGGAAATTTAAGCCAGAAAAAGACATTTCTTGCAGAGCAGTGAAATACTCTTCATATAGCTTTTTGGTTCTCTATAAGCTGTTGTTTTTTCTCACCTCAATGCTCTGCATTTTTATGATTTGTCAAATGTAGGTTAAGCTAGAACTGTTTAAAATTAGTTAATATAATATATAAATATACATAAAATTATTAATATACTCATTCCTTACTTTTAAAATTGTAATGTAGAAGAATTGTAAGCTTCTTATATAAAATTTCATAAAAATAACTCTAACCTCCAGACTTTTCACTAAACGAACGAATTGAGGTTTTTCCACGTTTTATAAATAGCGATGACAGGTAAGACAAAGCCATATTTTCTAATTTGATAAAACAAGATATGCATCGTATAAACCCATCTTACTTTATTTCGTTTTTTGAACAGATTGTCTTATGTAAATAGTCTGTTAATATAAAAACAGGATTACCATTTTTATTTATAAATATAAATTTTTGTTATACCTGTTTTTTTAGTTGTATATTACACCAATTAGTTACTGCAGTCTGTATATGTTTACACTAAATTCAATACGTAGTTATTCTTAAACATATATTTTACTTTTATTGTTATGCTGTCCGAAATGGATATAGAATCTGAGTATATTTTCGTCCGAAACTAAATCGTCCGAAATATTTACGGCGGAAGTTATCTCAAGTTAATGTTTGGGAACGAACTTAAAAATTTAGCAAAAAATGATTATTTAAATTAGATTTAAAATTTATTTTTTCATAAACGGATAAAGGGTTCTCATAACATTAGAGCATATACATGAGAGAATGTTTTATAGATTAAAATAACTTTAACTGACAATATGAAAGGTGTGAATGAAGTAACTTCAAGAAGCAGTGCACATTATGTAAATTTTGTGCACCGCCTCCTAGCAGCATGATAAAGTAGTCGGTGTTAGAAAGGTTAAGTATCCATCAAATATAAACATGTGATATATCAATACTAACCTTTTTGGGCCAGAAAATTTAAATTTGTTACTAGAAAAAATTTTAACGCGTACCTAAGACGCGTATTAGGCGCGCTTACGCGTCTGAGTGTCATTTACGCGCGTAAATAATGATTTAAATAAAAAATTTGATCTCCTTGATCCCAAATACCATATAATACCACGTATACAACATGTACCACGTATTTTTAAAATAAATTTTACTCGTATCTAAAGGCGCGTACTACACACGCGATGCTTGTTAGAGTCTTTTACTCACACAAAAGTTAATTTAGATAAAAAAATTTGGGTTTCTCAAACCAAAACGTACACACTAATTAAAATAAAAAAATTTGGATTCATACCTAGTCGTCTTATATTGTTTATAGTGACCAAATATCTTAAACATAAGCTTTCAAATTAAACTTTGAACTGTTTTACCTAAAAAAAGTGACACTAAAGCGAGCATTTTGTGCGCGAGTTTCGCAATAAAAAATTAAATGTCTCAGGAAAAGGTGCAAAAATTGGTGAATCCTTAAAAATTCACCAAAAAGCAATTATTTCCAGTTTTCTGGTGGGATATGTTATATTACTGATGATGACGATGATAATGATGATGATGATGATGATGATGATGATGATGATGATGATGATGATGATGATGATGATGATGATGATGATGATGATGATAATTTATTAGTTCTTAGCAATTGTTTTAGAGTTTTTTTGCCAGTTTTTTGGATTTTATTGTACGGTTGGTCCGTATACAGATTTTATGAGGCCCCTCCCCCTTTTTTAAATCAATGATGTAGCCATGATTTTAAGGTGGCAAATTAAATTTTTTAAAACTCTTCTTATTTAAAAACGTGACGCAAATCTTCTGAAACCATAGCGGGTAGAAAATCAAAGTTTCAACCATTTTTTTATATTAAAAAACTATTATTTTTATATGCATAAAAGATTTATTTTTATCAGTTTACAAAAATGTATCACCTAATTTTTACAATTCATTAATTTATTCTCATCTAAAGGAATACTTAAGTATTTTTAATGGTCTAAAATTCTTCTTCCCTTAGAATTGATCCTGCATGGTTAAGTAAAAACCAAACTTATCTTCAATACTTTACAGCTACAAAAAAACACAATATTTCAAGGTCTTTGACAAAAAATTTTTGGCTTCTATCAATAGACAATATCACTATAGACACTATTAACATACAATAATGCATATCTATCCAATTAGATCCTGGGATGTTGTTGACTGAAGGTAAATTTTCATTATTTTTAATTTTGAAAATGAACGTCTTACCCTAACTACAATCACAGGTAAAGTTATAGGTAAAAACAAAGAAATAGTTGCCAATTCTGGAAATGAAGATATCATTTTTGCACTAGTAATGAGGTTCAAGATATCTGCAACTGTTTGTAGCTGTTGAAATTCATTTTAAAATTCACCACAAAACGATCTTATTTCAGAAATTATGTCTTTATTTACATAGTTATAGTACAATTTGACTATATTATTCATAGAATCAGAATAAAATTTATTCGGTAAAACATTTTTTGTCTGGAAATAAACATGAAAGTTGTCAAACAAGACCAAATTCTGTCCCGTTAGAATAGACCTTCAATTTTGTTTCGTAATATTTTTTGTATTTTTAAAAGTAAACCTCAGGTCTTATCAATGAGAAAGATCCTCCCTTGTACACCTACCCTCCACCTTACTTTTTAAATCATATTGGCGTCCATGGAGCAAATTCATTCTAATTAAAAAAAAAAAGCTAATAGAACGTTTTAATAAATCATAATTGAATCTAAAAAACAAAATTTCAAAAAGATTAATGCCCGTCTTATCCATAACTACTTTAAACAACATATTCTCCTGCATCTACGCGAGAGTTCTATTTATTTTACATTGCAGTTATTGTATTTATTTCTAAAATGACAAAAATTACACAACCTTTTTTTTTTCATTTATAAAAATTTTTACCAAAGGAGATTATTTTTGTTATAGGCGAGGCCTCCTGTTTAAAAGTTCCTCCCGGGCCCGTAGCAACTCGCTGTCCACCTACTCTATCTGTAACGCCATTGCTGTCTCCTGAAGTTACTTTATTTACATCTTTGAAATCCATTTCACGTTTCTTAATTCCAGCTCTGCTCCTTAGATTCATAAACTTTTACTATCAATGCTTTCTATTAAGAGACTTGTATTATTCAAACTTTTTTTGTCTTTTTTAATTTTAAAAAAAAAGTTGCAATGTCTTTATTATGTCAATTTCTTCACTTCCTAGCTTGGATTTTATCCAAGTTTATATTTCAAACATCTGAGACAGACTATAACAAATTTTGGTAATTTAATATCCTTAGTATAAATGCACAAAATATATTTTTAGCAAAGCAGTTATTAGTTTCCTAACATGGTGTATCTTGATTATTACATGGAATTCTATTCCACTATTATGTTACATCTAACAACATGTGTAGATTATCATTTCTTTTTGACAATTTTTGCTTTTGTTTTTTTGAGATTATTGAAATTGAAATTTCGATTGAAATTTTGTTTTGTAAGATTTCTGGCCTCTTAAATAAGATATTTGATTGAGATCATTGCACTAAATCCAAGTTTGCCAACACTACTGAGGTACTTGGTCTTGAGATTTTTTTAAAATAGAGATCATTGAAAATTTTTTTTACAGAAATTTTTTTTACATCTTCTACAAGAAATTTAAACTATCTTTGTTTATCATAACTATAAATTATTTTAATTTATGATAAATTATTTTAAATTATTTATCATAAATTGTTTTAAATTGTCTACAAGAAATTTAAACTATCTTTGTTTATCATAACTATAAATTATTTTAATTTATGATAAATTATTTTAAATTATTTATCATAAATTGTTTTAAATTGTTTAATGTAATAAAACTGTCGTGAAGCTAATGTTGTGGATATCTTTTGAACGATAAAAATTACCTATCAAGATTGTTAGAAAAAAGCATCTCATTCTGAATCAGTAGGCCTTTCCTTAGTACGCTATTAATGTGGGAACTACAGTTTTCAACCAATCTTTTCCTTTCGAATCAAGCAAGTTTTTTCTGCTTGTGTTGCTGACAATGCTTGCGTGGTTAAATTTACTTCAAAATGGTGTAGTCTCAAGCATCTTTAGTTATGGACTTCAGCCGTATGGGTCTATGACATACCACTTAGGTATAAAGTAGCTAAGGCCATTTTAAACATCGGTTAGGTATATTAAAACAAACTTTATTTGAGTTTGTTTTACTACACCAAACTTATTAGTTTTTTTTTTTTTTTTTTGTTTTAGCCGTTACAATTGGGTCTTTCTCATCTGCTCTCTCATGTTTGTTATTTCACTGGTCGCCATTAAAATAGGGCAAAGTTATCATTGTTGGAACTATTGTATATTCTCTCCTTTGTCTTTACGTTTTAGAAGTGATGTGAAAAATAAAAATTTACAGAAAAGCTCTAGTAAACCGACTCTTTTTTGCGAAATAGAAGAGGCTGCTTAATCAAATGTCTGGTAAAAGAGGTTGTAAATACCTCATTAACATAAGAAACACTTTCAATATTGATAAATATTTCCATAATGATGGTAAACACCACCTCGTGTAAACACCTTGTGTATCAGAGGACTCAATGGAGCATGATACTTCAGCACTCCATGGTGTTTTGATGGGGTAGTTTTTGAAGAGAAGTGTTTTTTCTTCAGTTTTTACCTCTCTCAAGAAAGAAGTCAGTAGATAAAGTTTTTTTGGTTGATCTTTTCCGCATTTCCCTCTTAGCTTCATGATCATGAATCAAACCTTCTACATTCCGCATTCCGCACAACCGACGACACTTAGAAACTATTAAAAACAATTCGAGGTTTTCCACTTTCGACCTTTAATGTAATTGGTCGATATACACTGTCCTCCAAAACATTAGCAACCAAATAAAATTAAAAAAATTTTCTACTTTGATTACTTATTACAGCAACTTTTTTTTTTTAAATTACGCTTTAAATGAAAAAAATGGTTAATGTTACATATAAGAAAAAAGATTTTAACATAATAAAAAAACTTGAAAAAAAATAAACGTGAATTTTTGTTTGTATTGGTATTTTAACGCAAAAACGTGGTCCTCAAAAACATTAGCAACTTTTTTAAAACTACCCTAAAAAATATTAATATCAATAGTTAATGGCATATCCTTTACTTTTTAAGATCAAGGAACATCTTCTCGGCATAGACTCTACGAGTTTATTAATTTTTTCTTGTGTAATCTCATTCCACGTGGTTTCAATAGCTTTATATAGCGTTTTTGAAGGGTCCTTTGTGTTTTAGGGAGAATTCAACTTGGTACCATAAATTTTCCATCGGGTTGAGATCAGGTGATTGAGCCGGCCATTTCATTACTTTAATCTATAATGCCATTTACTCGGTAAATAGGTCCAACTCCACTAAAACCAGAAAAACAACCCCAAACCATTGCACTTTTTCCACCACCATGCTTGACTGTTCCTGTTGTGTATTTAGGATCTAAGCGTTTACCTTTAGGTCTACGTACCTTTAAATTTCCATCAGGACCTTTCAAATTGTACTTTGATTCATCGCTCTAGAGTACTCTATTCCAATCATTTATAGTCCAGTCTCTATGAGAATTTGCTAACTCAATTCTAGCTTTTCTATTCTTCTGAGAAATGAAAGGTTTTTTTGCTGCTTTAAAGCTCAGAAGTCCTGAAAGTTGTAACCGTCTACAGTTTTTTAATAGTATCATTAGCGCTGTCTAAAGGATTTTTTTTAACATGACGAATAATTTTTCGATCGGTGAAACGACATGTTTTGAGTGGTCAGCATATAAACGCGATCTTAAATTAATATTGCAATAATCGCAACACTCCATATTTATCTCTGGACAAAAATTAACAATTAGTTGATTCTCATTGGTTAAGTACTAATAATTAAAACACAACAATTCCCTTGGGCATTATTTGCACACTTGTGCTGCTGATTTTCCGTGAGTTTTTGTAAGTAATTATAAAAAGTTGCTAATGTTTTGGAGGACCACGTTTTTGCGTTAAAATACCAATAAAAACAAAAAAAAACAAGTTTATTCATTTTCAAGTAGTCTTATTATGTACAAATCTTTTTTCTTATATGTAACATTTTTTTGTATTCAAAGCGTAATTAAAAAATTAAAATTGCTGTAATTAATATTCAAAGTAGAAAAAAAAAGCATTTTTTTATTTGATTGCTAATGTTTTTGTATTCAAAGCGTAATTAAAAAATTAAAATTGCTGTAATTAGTATTCAAAGTAGAAAAAAAAAGCATTTTTTTATTTGATTGCTAATGCTTTGTATAATAATTGTATAATACAGTGTATAATAATTTTCATGCACTTTGTGTAATACTTTGTGACAGTGTATAATAATTTTCATGCACTTTTGAAAAGAATGGTAATTAGTTAATGAAAAGGGGCTAGTGGAATTTTGAGATTCAATAAATTATTTCCGTACAATAAATGTTAATAAATAGTCAATTTTGTAGACCACTATCCGAGTGAAATAACTTTTTAGCCTAGACCTTCATGATATGATCAGCGTCCACATTATGTTTCTGATCATTAATAATGATCAGGATTTGAAAGTAGATGTAAAGTTAACAACGAAAAACATAACCACAGCACCAATAAAAGAGCCAGTTTGGTTTGACACACCAGCATAAAATAAATATTCGTGTCCGTATTTTCTCATCACAGCAGCTATCGTTAGCTTGCTATACGAAACCACTGCAGACGCTAGTACGAATACACAAACCTAAAAATGAGACGTGCAAATATATTTCGCCCAAAGATCATACTTGCAAACAAATTTTCGTCCAAAGATCATACTTGCAAACAAATTTTCGTCCAAAGATCATACTTGCAAACATATTTTACGCAGTTAACAGTTGGGATATTTTTCTACTGATCCTTGAGCGTATAATAAAAATAAAAAAATAAAAAAAAAAATGAAATAACATAAAACTAGAAAAAGTTTGTACCATTAGAGTTTTTCCGGAAATTTTGTTTTTGAGCCAAGGATATGGGCTTTCAAGTGCCACCACGACAACGTAAAGACAAAGGAGAGAATATACAATAGTTCCAACAATGACAACTTTACCCGTTTTTAATGGCGACCAGTGAAATAACAAACACGAGAGAGCAGATGAGAAAGACCCAATTGTAACGGCTAAACCAAAAAAAAAAAAAAAGTTTTGCCTGCCGTGTTTCTTACTTTCAAAAACCAAAACTCAAAATAAGTTAGGTGTAGTAAAACAAACTCAAACAAAGTTTATTTTAATATACCTAACCGATGTTTAAAATGGCCTTAGTTATTTTATACCTAAGTGGTATGTCATAGACCCATACGGCTGAAGTGCATAACTAGAGATGCTTGAGACTACACCATTTTGAAGTAAATTTAACCACGCAAGCATTGTCAGCAACGCAAGCAGGGAAAGCTTGCTTGATTCGAAACAACGAAAATCATCTTCAAGAACAGTAAAACTATGCTGTTTTAAAACAGCAGGAAATTTGTTTAAAGTAAAAAAAGAAGCCAGGCATATCAACAACATCACTGCAAGAAGTAAAAAAAAGACGCCTTGTGAAAATCGAGCAGCGTGAACCACTCTGCTATTGCTGAAGAAAACGACGCGAGTTGCATTGTGGTAATCAACCGAAGTTAAATTAGGGTTTGAGTCGTATACATTTACACCTTGAACAAGAGCAAAAATGCTGGGTACAAAGGCACTTAATGTTTCTCCGATATAAAGGGAGCTCATATATTGGCTTGGTAGAGTGACCATATACGGCAAAAATGTTACAGACGATGTGCAGTCAACCAACGCAAGAAAGAACGTCAACACCATTAAAGCGGTACTATAATTATGACCAAAAATTACGGTTGTCCTCTTCCATAGCTGAAACAGCATTAGGCACGATGTAATACCGATTACTAGCAAAAAATATATAGCATTACGCTCAAAGTCTTTTCCTCGAAATCGTTTCCTAAGCAAAGCGTAAGCAATCGGCCCAATATTGGCTATCTGACATATGACGGTTAAATAAGAAGCCAGTTTCCAGCCTTCGGGTGTCTCATTGATTAAATTCGGAAGTTCTACCCAGACTCCGTTAACGGCAACCCATGAGCCAATACCAAACAAACATACAAGAACGTATGTTATCCAGCATACTTTAACAAACGTAAAGGTTTTTTGACTTGAAAAATTTTTGTCAGTATCTTCTGTATGCATTGTCTGAAAAGGAAACAGCTTTCTTAAAAAAGCTTCGTAAAATGACGCGAAGAAAATAAGAAATAAAAACTAAATTTGTTAAAAGTAAAATAGAAATCCTAAAAAACAAAAAAGCCAAACAAGCGAAAAAACAACTCGCGATTTAAAAACGATGACTATAAACTTGTAAAAACATACCACGCGTTTATAAAAATAGAAAGTCAGAAAAAACTTTAATCTGAAAGTTTAATCTTTGTGTTAGCAATCTGACAGAGATGAAACATCCACTTTTGCTACTTGTTGAAATAATTTCTACGCATGTGCAGCTAAGAGATTAACGAACACAAAAAAAGAAAAAAAAAAAAAAGGTAAAACAAATGAAGAAAAAAAAAAAAACAAAAAAAAAAACAACCAAAAAATAGACTAAACTAAACAAAACAAAAACAAAAAAAAACAACCAATTAAAACGTGGCTTTTAAAAATTTATTTGGGCCATTAAAATGTGTCACACCGACGCTTACAACTCTTTATTAAGAAAAACAAAAAAACAGTCACTTCCAAATCAGAATAACATTCAGGTCATTTTCGGTCACGCTATTTATTTCTTCAAAATTTTTCACCTGCATCGATTCACCTGCAGCAGTTAACTTGCAACAAATTTCTGAGTAACTATAGCACCCGTTAAAATACTTGAAACATTCCAACCGCCTATTTGTATTTGGATCACCAGGACAAAACACAGGATATTTGCTCAAATTATGGATAAACTTCTTTACTAGACCGTACAGGATAAACCTTTGAATGTTGATTCCTACCGCAGCAGGGTCATGGCGATAGTGAAGATCGTGAACAGAGATGCCAGGCCCCAAGGCGCAATAAAGCTTAAAAATATTATGGAAGGTTGCAGGCTTTTTTTCATTTTCAGAAACGTAAGTTATACATTCAGCTTTCATCGATTGATTATTAAGAAGATGATTGATTTTTGGTTTAATAGCGTACTTGTTGGAATAAAGAAATAAAGGGACCAGGGCAACAACGCCATAAAAGAGTAACGTTTGTATAGCAGAACGAACTATTCCCAAATCAACATCAGCAATAGACGCAATCTTCTGAACATGATTACAACCATCTATGTAAGGAATTAAGCGCTGTGCTGTCAAATCCCAATGGTGGTTTTCAATGGCAGACTTGCTCCAAAGAAAAATTGGAACCTGGTTATCATACACAGTTGGTGGTTCTTTTGGGAGTTTTACGACTTTTAGGAAAATTGTGTTGCATTGATCTACCGGAATAGTACATTCCCCTAACAAACTATATAGAAAATATCATTCAAGAAATACGATCTTTTAAGATTTGCAGTTATTTATTAACAAAAAAAAAACGTGTAGAAAATTAGTTGCACACATCAGTCAAAACAGGTATTGATTAGCTTTACCAGTAAATTGTTAACAATTAAACTAAAGAAAAGAAACTTACCTGATATCTTCAAGTATCTTGGTCAAGATGCTCTGTAGATTTCCTTTGGTTTTCAAATCCCATATATAGCCAGTCTCCAACTCTAAAGTCGTAAGATAACCCGCCAACTTTTTCACTACAGGCTCAAACTCTTGGACATAGTCGTTTTCATCAAATACAAACAGCGCATTAAACAGCAGTGCGTTTCGCTGATACTTATTATTATCAATCTTAACTGGGTAACCCATAAACGTAAATCCGTACGCTTTTAAAGTGATGAGACGACCTTGAAATTGAGGCTTAGGAATGATATATGGTGCGATGGAATCAATTTGCTCTTTTGTAATAAAATCGACCGGTGCTTGATACGCAACTTGAGGGCCAAGAAGAGCATGGAAGTCGCAAAAAAGAACACCCTTTAATTTTGACATAATGTTTAAAGTAAAAGTGTATGTTTTTTTTTTAAAAAAATTTAACAAAATTATTTTTCAAGAGGAGCGTAGTTAAGAAGCTTTTCTATCAAATCCACGTGAGCTAAGAGCATGCGACGACAACAATAGCGCTTCAGACCGAGCGAGTCGAGAGCGTCTCCTTCTGAATATTCGGCTTGCAACAGACCAAGGTAAGATTCCCACTTGTTACCAACAACTTTACCGCATGTAAAACAACGGATTGGGATGATCATAATTTATATTTTAACCCTGAAAAAATCGATCCTCAGTTAGAGAATACTTAACGATTGCAGTCCTTACAAAATGCACGAGGAACTGAACACGAACTGAACACGAACTGAAACACGAACTGAACACAAAACCTACTACTTACCAAATAAAAAATTTAAAACCGTTAACATTAACTTCAAAATTAAAACAGTGTCGCTCATTCAGTACATACACATATCAGTACATACACATATCAGTACAAACTGGTACTATTACTCATTCAAGACAGGAAATCTTTTTTTTTTTAATGAAAAAATGTAAAATTTGAAAAACATTAGAAAGAGCAATAAAATTTACGTTTTTTCTTTAATTATCAAAATTATCATAATTATTTATGATAATTATGATTTAATTATTTAACTATGTTGAAACGTTCTTAAAAACAAACAGATTGTAACTCTTTCTTAGATGACTTAATTTCTTCATCATTTTGTAATCCACAAAAAACTTCAGTAGAGTGCCAAATCCTCTTGGCCAAAATATTTCGAGACAATGACAATAAATAGATTTAACTGGGAAACTAAGTCAGGTTGTTCGTTATGGAGAGCTCGAATCTTCAAGCATTTACGAGCTATTGTTCTTAACACAGACATTGCGTCTTGTGGAGTAGGCTTATCAATACAAAGCATCAAACTGTATATCCAGCGCCCCTGTTCTGTAGAAAAGCCACACAAATCTAACCAAATCAACTGGTACTCCAGAATCTGCACAGCTAAGGGCTGAGTAAATTGAGCAATTAGGCTGAGCAAGGGTTCATGCCCGTTGCTTTTAGTCTCTTCACTTATTGCCTCTTCTGACAAACGACCTTTATAGCATTTTTTTAAAAACTCATGGCCAAAACAAAAGGCACACCAAGTTTGAACGTTTTGTTTTTTAGGTAGTCTTATAGCAGCCAAATTTTTGCTTTGAGTTTTATAACGATTTATTCTTTGGCGGATCTGGGCGAAATCGGCAGCTTGCGTTCGCTGTATTTTTTGGTTCGGAGCATCATTTGACGATTGAGGACGTTGATAAGGAACAAAACATTCAGGTGTTTGTAATTTTTTAGGAACATTCGCAATCACAACTTCAGGGCATCTAGAAGCTTCGTATTGAACTCGTCTTAAATATTCTATTCCAGATGATGGTGGCCTTGAAAAATCGTCCTCAGCTAATGGTTGATCAAAATCGATGTAACCAAAAGCTGTTTCCATTCTACTACATTAATATTCTAAAGATAATCTTCACTTAGAAAATTACAGCTTAAAAATAATCTTCACTCAGAAAATTATAGCTTAAAAAAGGAATGCACTGCATTTAATGTCACAAAAATGATGTTCAATGAGAAAAGTTATAGCTTAAAGAAAAACGAGTTTAAAAACTTCACATGAAACAAAAAAAGTTTAAAAGATTTTGAAATTTTGAAAACTTCCCTTTAATCGCGTAATAAAATTACTAAATCTCTAGTATATAAATATATTTACAACCAAGTTAAAAAGATATTTACAATATTTACCAATCAAATATCGTTAAGAATGAGTAATATACTGAGAATATATTAAAGAGAATAAAATTAAATATTTTATTTACAATTACTACTACATGCATGCTTTGATATTTAAAACACTTTACCATGGATTTGTAAATACCGCTGCCTTAACGTCTCCTTATAACTTAGCTGCGTGTCGAGCTGTAGAGTATGGCGCAGTGCATCTATCTCCAATTGATGTCTACTTACCAATGAAGACTGCAAGACAGAAAAAACACGTCTTGTTTAAAAACAAAAACTGTTTAAAGTTAAATCTGAAAAACATTTACATATTTGTATAAATACTTCACAGTATTTATAGAAGAGTATGTGGGAAAAAAAACTCGAAAAATATTTACCAAAATACTTACCTTAAGAAGCTGATATTTATCTTTTAAAGCATCAAGACGAGCAGCCAAAAGTTTATTCATATTTGGTATATGAGAGGATTTATGTCTGAAACTAAGTGTGGTACCCTAGAAAAAAAAAAGAAAAAAAAAAAAAAAAGTAAGGATGCCCTTTTATCAAACTGCCACTTGCATTTTTAAGATTTAGAATAAAATGACTGTATTCAAATGTATTGTAATGTATTCAAATGTATTGAATTTAAAAAATATGATGCGAATATGTATATGAAGGGCTTACAAGAGAATTAGTAAGTTCATCGTTCTGAAAGTAAAGCGCTAAACTAGCGCTAGCTGGCCCTTTTCCGTCTTTTTGAAGTTTGCAATTACATTCAACGCGTGATATTTCTTGAAGCAGAGATAAACGTAGTTTTTCCTGAAACACAAAATTAAAAATAAAACCAGAGTTGAAATAAAACATAGGACTGAATTGAAATAATAAAAAAAAAAAACTCTGAAAGAAACCTCTTCTGAAGCTTGTTTTATTAACAAATCTTTAAGTTTTGCATTGCCATCAGCCTAATAGAATTAAAAGTAAAAGATGACGATATTAAAGAAAAATATTTTGTACTTAAACTCTAAATCACAGATATTTAAAAAAATCAAGACATCAACAAACTTTAGTTGAAGACAAACTTTAAACCTTTTTAATTATATCGTCATGCGAAGGAATCTTGAAAATTTCCAATATTTCCAGACCGTTTGAATCTCTAATATTGTTTGCACTAAGTTGAGAACAATTAGTTTTCATAACTTGGCGCCAGGTTCGAAATGTAACTAAATCTTTAGACACGTCGTCAGTGTTTTCAACTTCAAATAAAGAAAAACCACTTTTGACAGAAGTGGACTCTTTTTCAAATAACATCTCTTTGAAATTTGATTGGTTTTTAAGAAGGGAAGGAGTATTGTTAAAAGACTGTTCCATATCACATAATCCTAAATCTTCTTTACGACATTCTGGATATGAAGATGATAATGATTTTATTTTTGTAGAATATTGCTGCCCATGATCTGATAAATGCCCTAACGAAATTATTTTTTCATCTGTATTAGATGAAGTTGAGGTCATGTTAATGGAATTAAACTCATTAGATAGACATTTATTTTGAGAAATGGCAAAGACTTCATCTATTGGCGATATTAAGCATTTATTAGTCTCCAAATTTACCTGTCTAAATTGATCACTTAAAGATACAGCTATTAACTTATCACTTGATGCACATAAAGTTCTAGGAATTAATTTATCACTTGATGTACATAAAAGTTCACCACTTAAAGTTGTGGTGACTTGTGTAGATTCATCACTTAAAGATGTAGTTAACTTTCTAAATTCATCACATGAAGTGGTAGTTGTCTGGTCAGATGTACTACTTAAAACCTCAGTCACTTGTATAAATTCATTAGAAGAAGATACAGCTACCTGTCCAAAATTGTCACTCGGTGACATGCTTACTTCAGAAGATAAACAAAACTGATTAACTACATTGAAATTACTATGGTTCTTACTACTGTTTTCAGAAAGTGAACTGATTGATGTAGAGTTTATTGTAACAGGCTCTTCAACTTTATCATCAGCACAAAAATCCAAGCGAGAACACGAGCCCAGCTCTAAACCTAAATGTAAATTTTGAAGAAAAGGAAACGAATCATTGGAAGTAACTGGAACAAACTCTCGAAGAGTGTATGTATTTCCTGTGGTATCCATTTCCAAAATGCAATCTCCGACTTTACTAACAATTTTGTCTTTTGGAAGACTAGATGAAGATATAGTTTGCAATTCAGGATTTTCAATCGCAGATTCAATGGACATTTGAGTTTCATTGACAGTTTCATTTGTTGTGACACCTGCTTCATTCTTTTTTACTAAATCTAACCTGGTTGTTAGTTCTTTGTCTATAATTAGGATCTCTTGAGAACTACTGTTAAGTGATTTGAAACTATTCTTAAGTTCTTCTGTGGACTTTATTTCACTAATAGTTACTGGTTTCAGGCTGTTTAAAGTAGGTACTATAGGAGACTGATGAGTCAAATCAGCAAAGTCTATCAATCTATTCTGTGAACTTGTTATTATCTCCTTTTGTTTTGCTATAAATTCAGCATTTGATGCCTGAGCATTATGTACTTCATTAAATTCTTCAACTGGCAAGGGACTTGTTGTTTCAACAGTAGAAGTTACATCACCTGCTTTTTGGTAACTTGAGTTAGATGCATTTTCAAAATCTGAGAAGTTTTGCAAATGTAATGCATTTTGTAAGTTACTTTTAGTTTCCTCCTCTGCTTTAAAGGAGGGATCAGAATTTTGATAGATCAAATCACCCTTATCAGTGCTAACCAAATTGCAAACAGCATTCACATTTTCTCTAGAATTTTCTATATTGTTTTCTGAACTTTCTTGTTTTGGATTGCCAATAACAGCATGTTTAACCACTATTTCTTCTACTTTGTGACATGAAATACTCTTATCATCATGTGACATGCTGAGAATTGAAGTTTTAGGTACAGCCAGTTCTTTTTCTTTTGGTTCTTTATATTTATAAGCACTTCCATCATCTGTGCTTACCCGAATAGGGTTATCAACTTGCTTTACATCAAGAGAAATGTTTTCAAGCCTTGCTGAGCAATCTTTATTTTTAGCAGTGTGGATGCTTGATGCTTCAATTGGTAAAATTTCAATACCAGAGGGATTGTAGAGATTTGTTGCCTCAGAATTAATTGTACTTGCTATTTTAACAAGATTCAAAGATTTGGTCTCAGCTACAGAGCTGCTTATAACAGCTGAACAATTTTCTGGTGCTTCACTGACTTTAACTGATTCTTTTTTTTCAATGATAGTTTGCATATTAACCCCTGTCACTGTGTCACCTTTTTTTCCTGCAATGCAAGGTGTACCCAGAGATTTCTGCAAAATATCTATTTGATTTTGTCCATGAGTTTTTAATTTTTGATACGAGTTCAGCAAAGAACTTGGTTGTAATGGAGTTTTTTTATCATCATTGGCTATTGAAGTCTTCAAGATTGGAGCAACTTTTAACTCCTTTGCTTCTTTATGTTTTGCTAGCATTTGCTTTCGTTTCCTTCTTTTTGCTTTCTCAAGCTCCTTTAAAGCTGTTATTCCCATTCCAATACTGATATCAACTTCTTTTAATTTTACACTTCCCTCTTTTGATTTTACTACTAAAGACCCTGGACTTTTTGTACTTAATTTGTTATCAGTATTTGAAATCACAGATGATTTATTTACAACTGAACTTCCTTTCGAAGAGTGCTTTGATTCTCTGTCACTAAGTTTAAGCAAATCATCATCTTTTTTTCTGTCAAAACCTTCAGACATCTGAACATGCTTTTTAGAAAACAAGTCATCATTTGAAGGAAAAGACTGCAACTCAATAGATGAGTTTTCTAAACTTGGATTTTCAAGGATTTTTATTGGGGATGACAGATTTTTAACAAAAACTTTATCTGTCTCTTCAGCTAAGTCACGAAGCTTTTTTTTCTCAGTAATTTTAGACTTTTTCTTGAGCATATTCTGACTTTCATCATATTTAACAGGGTCTTTTAACTTTAAAGGTACTGCTTCAAACATTAATTTATCTCTACATTGAATTGAGACATCAGTCTTTATTTCTAAAAATGACTTTTCCTGAGATGGATTTTCAGAATCAGATAATTTAGAATGCAGATTATTATCTTCATTGCTAAGTTGCAAAGGTATTGGAATTATATTAGACATGTTAACAACTGGAGCCAATGCACCTTGCTTAAAAGAAGTATGCAAATTTGTGTGCACCTTTTCATTAGATGAAGATGGCTGATTTTGTTTGAGTTGAGAATCTTTGGACTGCAGTGTTGTTACAGATTCATTGTCTGATCTATCTTTTTCACACCCAAACTCTTGGATAATTATTAAAGCATTTTGTGCATCACTAATTTGCTCTCTAGCCTTTTCTATACTGGCAGTATATTCACCCTCTACTTTTGTCAGTTGTTTAGTTTTTAATGAAGGTTGTTTATCTTTTATTTCCTCTATTTTTGGTTGTGTTTTATTGCTGTTTGATTTATAAGGCTCTTTACAAATCAGCACATGATTCGCATCAAACTTTGCTGCTTTATCTGTTTGTGTTGTGACAAAACTGTGTTTTCGTTTTAATTCTTTTTCAGGATGTTTTTTGTGTTCTGACTTTGGTCGGCACTCTAATATATGTTCATGAATAACTATGCTTTTAGTGCCTACTGCATCAGCTTTATGATGCTTTCGTGATAATACAGTATTCAAAGCAAATGACTTGCTTAGGTCAAGTTCCATTACCTTATCATCAAAATGTTTGTTTTTTATTGGAGATGCAGAGATAGATTTTGCAGTTGAGTCCTTATCTATACTTGTTTCCAAACTCAAGTTTGTTTCTTTAGAAATGTCTTTATTCACCTTTATTTCCTTAACGGTTTTCTTTGGATGCAAGTCAACAATATCATGATTTGATGTCGATATTGATTCTAATTTAAGACCTTCTTTCTTTTTATGCTTTAATGCAGTGTCAACAGAAAAAACTCCCTCATGTTTTGTAAATTTATCCTTAAAAATAGCTTTTTCTAATTTCACAGGATTTTTTATGTTTTTAATTTCTTTTGCACTTGTTTTGTTAAAGTTTTGTAAGGCAACATCTTTAAAAGTGTTTTGAAAATTTATTGGATTTGTTTCTGTCTTAATTTGAAAAGGCAATTCATCTTTTTGCTTGGCAATAGATTCTTTTATTAGTTTATCATTATTCTTGACTGGACTGCTCTGTAGTACATAATCAAGATTTATGTTTTGTGAAGCTTGCTTTTGCACAGAAATATTCTCTATTTTTTCAGGTGGGTTTTTCATAATTTCTTTATTATGATGAACAGTTTTTTTAATTGATGATTTAACATTATCAATTTGATTTTGATATTCTTTATTCTCTTCTAGAAATGATACTCGATCAGCACCAATCTCTGTATTTACAGATTCAAATTTAGACTTTTTTACAGAACTTGATTTTATATTATTTTTTAGTTTATTTTTAGCAGACACATGATCAGGCTGAATGAGTATCTCTCTTGATTTAGTAGATGCATGCTCCAGATCACTGGATATCTCATTAGTTGACTCAGTTAAAACTTTATTGCTGTTTGAGATTTGCAAGTCTTGAGGCACACAAGTTGATTCATTTATCACATTAAAAGTGGGCACAAGACTGCTGGAAATAATTAAACTTTGGGATGAGATATCAAGATTTTCACAATTAGAATGTTCAGCAACTGTTGTTGATTGATTTAAATATCCAGTAATAAAGTCATTTCTTTGATCTAATAAAGAAACTTCAATAACTTTATCTGAACATGCAGGCAATTTTCCAGCTAAAGCAGGTTTTTCTTCCTCTGTATTTGCATTCTCTGACTGGGTGTTTAGCACTTTTTTATGATCATCTTTAAGAGAAACATTTTTGGAAATAGCTTCATTTACTACCTTATCTGGTAAAAACTCATTTATAGTTTGGTTATTGTTCTGAATTTGCTGGGTTGATAATTTCTCAAATGAAAACTTGGAACTATTCTCTTTCCTGTTAGGTGAGTGATAAAGGGTTTGATTCTTCTGCTCCAATGATATCCCAACATCAACATACTTTTTAATAAAAAACTTTTCAGAGCAAAGTTTTTCCATTCGGTCAGACTGGAACTTTTTATTCAATAATTCAACTGCTGATATTTTTTTATGCTTATTTGTTTTTTCACTTTCAATAAGCTGCTTGTACTTAAGATCTCCTTGGAACGATTTGGTCGACATACTTGCTTGAAAAACATCAAATGTCTGCTTACTACTTTTATTCACTGGTATCTTCTCTTCTTCAATTATATTTTTATTTATCGTTGATGCACTAAGTGAAGATTTATTTTTATGTTTGAAGTTAAAGTCATGTTTTGTTTTATTTATATTTTGTAACTTATCTGATTCCAAATTAGATTTATTCACCTCCGAATTAGCATTCGGAATAGTACTCAACAACTCTTTGTCAGCTAAGCTATCAGTTATTGCTGGAAGAGTATTTGGTCGACCATTATCAAAATCGGATTTATTTGTTGATTCTCCAATTCGATTATAGGTTTTATTTTTAGGTAGTTCTGAATTCTCAGATGCATGTCTTTCAATAGTAGAAGGAAAATGCTCTGATGCTTGAATAATTGGCAAAACTTTATCATTGTATTTATTTAAACTATCAAGGAAATCACCACATGACAAATTAAGAGAATCATTATTCTTAGAAGAGATGGCACGAGCTTCAGAGCTCTTTACAGAAGCTTTACCTTTAAGATGAAATATTGAATCAGTAGAACTACTTGACCTAAAATCAGAACCTTTTGACTTGATTTCAACATCATTAATTTCCTTTGTCATAACCTTTTCACCCTTATCTTTTTTGCAAAGTTTCAAGAACTTATAAAATTTGTTTTTTTTTGGTTTCTTTTTTTGTCTGTCATCTTGATGCTCATTTTTAATGTTTGAAAAATCATCAGTATGAAATATTTGAACAGAATTAGACAATTTTTTAGAATCCCCTTCTGCAAACAATTCACTACAGCTTTCGTCACTGTCATCCAGAAAACCTTTTAATCTTATTAAACTTTTCTTATTCGACGACATATGCTTTTTTCCAATACTCTGCAAACTAACATTTTTTAAATGCTTTGAATCAGCTAAGCAGGATGGTAGGCCTGAGTGACTACCAGAATTAGTTTCAAAGATTTTCTGCGTTGAAGTGATTTCAGGAACTTTACTTTTTTGATCTAAAACAATTTCTGTAACTTTACTTTTAGTATCAGCACTTATTTCTTGACCCTTGATAAAATTTTTTTCTGATAATTTTCTAACAGAATTATATTCTGTAATTTTACCACCTGACATAAATTCATTACTCTTACACAAAGGTTTATCATTAGAATGTTCTTTCTTTGGTAACAAAAGTGTACTAACATTTAACTTCTCTAGATTGCTTTCAGTGCTTTTTTCTTCACTCTCAACACTTTTCCCTGAAGAACTACTTAAAGAGCTTCTTTCCTTTTTGTTTAGCTTTACGTTAGGATCTTTAATGAAGTTCAAATCAGTCATCTTTGCTGTCTGCAAATAAGAACTGCTCAGAGTCTTGATTCCCTTGCTTTCCTCTTTAACTACACTGGAGCAAACTGAAGTAAAATTAGACTTGAAACCATCGTTAGCAAACTTATCAGAACTGTCCAACTTTTGTTCATACTTAGTTTGTTTTTCATGTAAATCTTGGGAGAATTGAAGTTCATGGTCACCCCAATTCTTAACTTCCTTTTCTGGGATTACAGTTGATTTTGAGAGCTCTTCTTGATCACCATCTTCTTCAGCATCTAGAAAATCACCGATGTTTGAAAATCGCTTGAATTTTTGAAAAGGTGAGATGTCTTTTCCTTTGGTTGGAGTAACCTTTAACTTTTCTTTATTTTCTATGTCTACAAAAGGCAAGAACAAACAAGAAATAAAAAAGAAACTAAACTAAAAAAAAAAAATTATTTGAAAAACTTTTTTTTACCTTTAATAGGTTTTAAATCAGAAAGCATATCTTTGGTAAAGTTTTTTTGAGCTTTTAAAACTCTGTCGCTATCAGCCACATCTATTGGTGTCCTTCCAAAGTCATTCTTTAGATGAGGATCACCACCATGTCGTAGAAGTAACAGAACAATCTGCAAATCAAACACTATTAACTACTTACAAAAACAGTTAATAAAAACAGCTCTTTTAAGATATTAGTAGACCAGATCACATCTTATAAGTTTTTGTTCTTTGACTAAAACAAAAATAACACAGTTTAATTGAAAAAAAAAGTGAAAAACTTTAAATTTTACTCATGGATAAGACAGCATTTTAAACTTATCAAAAGTTACCTCAAGATGGCCATTTGAACTTGCATCATGAAGTGGGGTGTCACCATCCAAACCCTCTGCATTTACTTCAGCTCCAGCACGTAGTAAAAATTTTGCAACTTTGTAATGACCATGATTACATGCTTCATGAAGAGGAGTCCATCCTTAAACAATATGCATACTTAGTTCACTAAATCATACTCACTAAGGCTTACAAACACAATGCGCTTTAAAAAAGTAAATGCCGAGCTTAGGTAATGTACTCAAACTTGCTTGTAAAGATCCCAGCTTTAAAACTTTTAGATACTTGTTACATAGTTTGTAAGTTAACTTAAATGATTAATTGAAAATGTTACTTTATGGCTGTACTTGAAAATACATACTTGAAAATTTTGTGCCATTATTTGAGAAAAAAAAATCAATAAATACATACCTGCATTATCCCTGCAACTAACATCAGCTCCTTTTCTAACTAAACTTTTAGTCATTTCTAAGTCTCCCTTAGTAGCACATAAATGTAATTGAGTTTCACCACTTTTGTTCTTAGGTTTGTTTATGAGTGAAGTATTGGACAGTTTATCTCTACTTCGCTTCTTTGTTTCATTTGTAAAGACTTCAGATCCCTCATTGGTTTCACTTTTACCTTCATTTGCAGTTAACGATAAAAGATAAGCTAATTGCTGGCGTTCTGTCCTTGGCATAGCAAATGTTAATGTTTCAGTATCATTTCCCCTAGCTTTCCTGCGTCCTGAAGTGCCTGATTGCTCTGGACCTTAAAAGATTAGTTTCTTACAAACTTTTGACACATAAAAAGCAGTTAGATGACTAATAAAATTTTAATTCAACTAAAGATAAAAAAAATATTGTTGTTATCTACTAAAAATTTTTTTAGAGAATCTTCTTTTCTTTTTTTTTAACCAAAAAAACCTCTTAACTTACTTAAATGCAAGTGGCGCTTTGGCATTTTATATATATTTTCTGACTGCTCTTGTTTAATTGTTGCATTAAAAGCATAATTTCTAAACATAAAACCATAAAAAATAAAACTGGCAAAAAAAATGTTTAATACTATGCTACAATAATTGGCTGATCTTTAATTAATTTCGAAAGATTAATTGATGATAATTTGTTGGTTTCATATCATTAACAAACTCGTTTTTAATCACAGATGATTACTTGATTACTTATGTTGTTAAGTAATGATAAAATCAGGATTATTAGGGAGTATGGTCATTATTCATAAACTATGATTTGTTGGTCATCAGTTAAACGATATTTAATGATTCAAAATGATCAGTTATGATAACTGATAAATCTCAGATCACCATGATTATCTAACTAATCATGTCAAGCAATATAATATTTTAAAAATATAGCTTTTCAAATATCAAAATAAGTTTTCAATCATAAACAAAAAATGATAACGATAAAATTATAAAAAGATCTTTCACCTTAATGAACATTTAATAAAAACAGGAATTTGAAAAACAATATTCTTTATTAATATATAAACACTACATTTATTATGAAAAGACAACATTGAGTGTTACAGAATTACATCAAGTGGAAAATTAAAGAATAAAAGAAGAGAAAAAAAAAACCTTATTTTACTTTAAACTCTATTTATACTTAGAGATAGCACATACTAAAAAAACATTTATATATATATATATTAGTTATATAGCATATTAAATACTTATTAACAGTACTTTTATATATAGTTTCACTTATGGTGGTAACTAAGGGAAGATACCAATAATAAATAAGTAAATGAAAGACATAACCTCAGCTGTGATAAATAATATCAATCTCTATATTTCAATAACTTCAAAACAAAAATGAAATGAGATAAATAATTTTTTTAAAAAGAACGCTCTACAGGGCAAACATAAGTTAAATATCTTACATTAGCATCTATACAAATCTCAAAATTGTAACCACACTATAAATAATTGGATATGAATGTTCTGGAGCCTTGTAAATCTTATAAATGTTTAATCTGTAAAGAACCCTTTTAAATAGAAAAACTTGTGGAAGTTCTATGAAAACCATTAATAAAGTAACAAAAAAAACTGCACAACGAAGAAATTTTGTGCTTGGTACTTGCATAAGTGTTTTTTGATCTTTGTATCAAAAACTAAACAGAAAATTTTCTCATTAGAAACTTGAAAAAATCCTCATTTTCTTCACTCTTTCATTGTTTTTTAGATGGAATTCCCATTAAACGAAGGTTAGCTTCTTTTTGCAAACCTTTTGTCAACCCTTTATAAATAACAGGAGCTGAAATATACTTCATGACAGGTGGTTTTTGAATGCTTTTAATTCTTGATCAATCCAGGAAAGTATTATACTTTCAATGCAGGAACATCAAAAAGATCACAAACGCCTTCATTGTCATCAAGATTGAAGTAATAATCTTGTTCTCCAGGTGGAGGAGACAGTCGAAGGAGGGGAGCAAACACTATAAGAAAAAAAAAAAAACATAAAAAAATATATGCATGTATGCATTTGTATCATACCCCTGAAGAAATTTAAATGATGAAACTGATGAAGGAGCCTTTGTATATATTAGACAATGGAGTTTTTTTTGCTGATTCACCCTCCTACTGAAGTGAAGAGGTTCAAAATGGTAGATAAATTTACTCAAGGAGAAAGAAACATTTAAAAAATATTTCAAAGCTGGAAGGTAGGACCTTTTAAACTAAATTAAGAAATAAACTATATCAGGAGGGCAACATGTAAAAATTTTGAAGTAATGAATTTGTTAAAAATGCATACCCTACTTTACTGATAACCAAGGACTGATTGGAACTGTTATTAGAAAAAGAGGCATATTAAATGATAATCTAGTCATCTACTGGAATTGTGAGTTAAAGGCAGAGTGGATTCATGAAAGCTTTTTTGAACATTTTAGATTATAAAGAGGAATTTTGAAAAGTTTAGTCATGCAGAAGCTGCAGGAAGGAAAAAATACAAGAATGGTAGAGTAAATAAACTTATTATTGTTGCTCTTGTAAAGGATTTGCCTCTCATTCAAGCATAAAGAAAATTATCATATTACTGGTGAAAAATCATGATTTTTTACAATTTACAAAAAGTGGACAGTGTTTTAAACTTTTAGAAAATAAAGGTGTTCTACAGGAACTTTTTAAAGCTGGTTTTCACTAGGATGATATGCTTTTAATCTGCTTGTTGTCTGAGATTAACACTTGAACCTTCCTATCAGCTTTAAATTTAAGGATTCAAGGATAAATATGCTTATCTAAATATTCAATTAAAAACTTCACCTAAAGTACATGAGGAATCTTTGTGCACAATATTTCATAATTTTATCAAATTCTTCTTTCTTTAGTAAAAATAATTTTCAAAAATTATTATTATTACTATTATTATTTATTATTATTATTATTATTTATTATTATTATTATTATTATTATTATTATTATTATTATTATTATTATTATTATTATTATTATTATTATTATTATTATTATTATTATTATTATTATTATTATTATTATTATTATTATTATTATTATTATTATTATTATCATTGTTTTTATTATTATAAGTAGTAAGCTTTCTGGAATTTAAGCTTAAAAGTACTTAATGAACAATTTTAAAATTATAGATTAAGAAATAATTATGCAAACTTTCTCGCTTTGATATCAAATTTTAAAATTCAATTTTTTCCTAAAGGATTTGAAAATTTAAGGGAAGAATTTTTTAAATCTATTTGAATGTATGCATACATGCAGTATTGACCAAAAGTTTATAAGTATAAAATGTTTCTAGGCAACTTTTTCTCCTGCTCATCTGTTTTTATTAAGACTCAGAGATTATATTTGTTAAAATACATAGATTTTTTTTTTGATAAAAAAAAAATCTTCTATAATAAAAAATTCTTTGATAAAACAAAAAATAACAAAGTTTATAAACATTCTGAAAAGAATTGTTTCTTAAAAATTAATTATGTTGTGGTAAATTGTTGTTATTTGAATAAATTACAACTTGGCAGCATTTTGGTATTGAGTTGACAAGGTTGGTAAACCTATTTACATTGACTAATTACCAAATGTCCTCAATCATAAACAAAGCATGGTGACTTGTTGGCTTTTAGTCAATCATTCTCAACCCATAATTTTCTAAAGTAGTTCAATTTGATTAAGATAAAATTTTGAAAAATGGTAGCTTTTCCTATGAGCTTTGGATTATTATCCAGTGGTAACAAACATATTTTTCTTACATATTTTGGACTTGACATACATCAAACATAATATTACTAAATCCAAATATCATAAATTTTTAAACTGTCCTTCCAGAACACTTCTCAACAGCCCAGTTAAGATGTTTTTCAAGCTCAATGAAGGCTTTTTTTTTGCAAAAATCAGGGGCTTTTGGTAGGTTGTATTCCAAATAACTTTGTAGCATAAAACTGAGTTTTAGAATTTACTTATGTATGTACTTATGTAATTTAAGTATGTATTTATGTATGTATGTATGTATGTATGTATGTATGTATGTATGTATGTATGTATGTATGTATGTATGTATGTATGTATGTATGTATGTATGTATGTATGTATGTATGTATGTATGTATGTATGCATGCATGCATGTTTGTATGTTTGTATGCATGCATGCATGGATGTATGCATGGATGTATTTATGTATGTATCTATAAAAAGTGAGCATTTGGTGTAGCAGGTTAGAATCCATGATTACAGAGAACTCTTGGAAATTTGTAACTATATGATTACAGAGAACTCCTGGAAACCCGTCTTTGTCAAAAAAGAACTCTTTAAAAATTAGATTTTTTGCTGAAAAAATTACAAGGTTTTCATGATGTAACGTATATGGCTTGTTGAATATAAAATTATGTTTGAATATAAAATTACTTGCAATCAAAATATTCAAATTTGCTATTGATGAAAAAAGAAAACAACTGGTTTAGCATTCCAAAATGAAGATGAAAACAATTTTTAGCCAATATTTATATACAAATATATTTTGTTAATTTTTTTATTGTTCATTAATTAACTAAACTTTTATTCTTTAACACTTACATTCATTTTCTTTACAAAACTGATCCAAATTCATATCTTCCATTTCATCTGAATCAACAAAAAATATATCATTTTAATTTTTTTAAATATAGACAGAACAACTCTATTTACACTAAAACTTATGTTATCCTACTAACTTAACCCTAGTGTTATTCTCTTATACTCCCCTATCTCTAAACCTAGTGTTACCTTGTTTCAAAACCTAACCCTAACTACAAGCCTCAACTTAAACACTACAGGGTACTTTTTACTGATAGCCTTGACTTTCTACCTCAAAAGAGCTAAATGCTGTAAACTCAGCGGGTTGGTTACATGAACAATTTTCTGAATTACCTGAAATCCTTTTTGAATGTTGAGGATCAGCAACATTTCCAGTGAGAATAGGGTCTAAATTAAAATTCATAGCTAATTAAGACAAAATTGAATTTTTTCAATTGCATAAGGAATTCAACCATGCATTCAAAAATGCTCTTAAGAGCACATTTAAAAAATTATTTCAGATTATTATCAGCACCATTAGTTTCCATATCTTCTCCATTTGTTTTTAACTCATCTGTTAACCTGTCTTTGCTGTCAAAGCATTCACCACCACCATTAGGACTTTCAGGTGACACATTAGTAACTACAGGCACATCTGACTTTGAATCATGGTTTACCAATAGTACGCAAATGGGTCCATTTTCACTATTTAAGTGCATCTGATAGTTAGGCCTTTGACCTAATTGCTAAAAAATAACCAAACAAGAAATGGAAAAAGAAAATCAACTTTTAAGTTAGTTTTATTATTTAAGAAATAGTTTTTTTTAACTAATTATAAACTGTACCTAGCTTTATTCTATTTATAAATACAAATTTGTATTAGGAAAAATTACTACTGTTGCTTTTTATCAAACTTACAATGTCTGGGGGAGGTACTTCAAGCTGTGTTCCAGATGGGGCTTGAATAGCAAGCAAAGTTTCTCCTCTAAAACACATGCACACATCTTCATGTGAAACATATGCATGCCGTTCATTTTCAGGATCTTCAGAAACATTCTTTAGACTTTGCTGGACCCAAAGTTGTTGCTGATCAAGAATTTTCTCTATTGCATCAAGGTTATTTATCTCCCCTTTGAGCTCACAAAGTTTATCAGAAATTTCCTGAGAATTGCAACCAGGACCAGCTCCTCTATCATAATAAAGAAAACATATATACATGCTTTTCCAAACTGTTGATTTTCATTGATTGTTCTTATCCCACTTTCAAAATATCTGTAACAGTACAAAAATGCAACCACTTGTTTTTTTTTTAATAAATATTTGTATATTAGAATAAAAGTTCCAAATTGTTCAAAAGACTTTACATCCCAATCCTCACTCCCTACCCCTTATTCCATTCTGTCTATCAATACAAAATGCTTACTTCCATTGAATGCTGTTCTTAGATTTTTTTTCAATCAAACCAATTCCTTCAAGAACATTGGTAATATCATAAATTCTTCTTTTCTGACGAACTGCTAACTGGTCTGCAGCCTTAAAATGAAACTTAAAAATCTAAATTTCTGTTGAAAGATTAAACGAGATATTTGAGATATTTGATGAAATATTAACAAAGTTAAAACTAAAGTATTTAATTGATAAAATTTAGAAAAATAGAAATAAAAAAATATATAACTTGAAAAACACCATTTTTTTCACAACCCTAATCAAGTCCAAACAATTTACACAACTAAATAAAAAACATTGTATAATGCATTAGTTATAATTTTTAAATCTAAGTTTTATTCATGATATATTAGCTCTTTCAAAGTAATTCTGAATTTTGAAAAAGCTATTTAACACATACTACTAAATTTTAAATTCTGAAGGTTTTTATTCAATTTAGTAACTTTACTGTTACTTTATTCTTTTTTTGATGCCTTTTTTGAAGTTTCTATTATTGAACACATCTGGGTATGAAATTTTTTCTCAGAATATTCAGTTTTAAAGTCAAACCTACCCAGTCGAACCTTTAAAAACCTTTCCCCTGCATCTTTCCCTAACATGATTTAGAGAGACTATTAATTAAATAACAATTTGATTTATTAACTGAAACACATTAAAATAGAACATGTTTTTTAAATTTTTTAGGAGGGTTCAAAAACCTCTCTTATTCTCCGGTTTCTTATAATACTAAAAGGGTTTTCTCTTTTTTTTTCACTTTATTTTTGAACTTGTTCACTTGAGAGTTCTGCTAAATTTTCGATTTTTAAACCAGATAGGAAGATCAATTGGCCTCATTTTTGTAAGAGGGAGAGATTAAGAAACTGATTTATTTGAGTTTCTTTTGTTTGAAGAAAATATTTCTGAGCCTCCTTCACCTTCTTAAAAATTTAAAATTAATTTCTGTGTGGCTTGTATTATCAAGCAATTTTTTGGTTCACATTTACAATATGCATGCCAAGTTTGGGGACAATCTAAAACCATCTGTCTTTCTAAAATTGTTGCGCTTCAAAATAGAGTAATACGGATAATTCATTTCTGTCCAAGAGACTTCCCTACTGATATCCTGTATCTTACATCCAAAGTTCTTTGTTTCTTTGATTTAATTTAGTTTCTAAATTGTTCATTTGTCTGGGATCAACAACACAATCTCCTTCCTTTCATATTTTGTAACTACTTTAATAGTAGGACAATGTGTGGGCATAATCTAAGATCAGCCACTTTTAACAATTTAACCATCCCACAAAAACAGACAACTAAACATGGAATAAATTCCATTACATATCAGTGTATCCTTTCTTGGAACATCCTTCCGTACATCCTAAAAACAGATTTTATCCTTAGATCCAAGAATCTGTTCTTAAAGTCACTCCACCATTTTTACCTAAAAAGTTACGCTTAACTTTATTCTTTACCTCTTTAACTTTTTTCTTTATGTTTATATACATTTTATAATTTCTTATTTGTGTATATGTGTATATACATATGTAACTACTTGACCTATATTTTAACTCTTTTAAAGGTCTGTTTTATAAGTGTTACTTATAAATTTTTGTAAAGTTCTACTTTTACTATGTGACTAGTTTATTTCTTATGTTTTTCTTTTGTCTTTTCTTTATATTATTTAGGTCATTGCATTTTATTACTGAATTCCTATTTGCAATGACCTGTATTTTTTTGTAACATTCTTAACACGAAATATATTGATATTGATTGATTGATATTGATATAAGGAAAACATCTTTTTTAAAATTTATTTTACAAAGTTTAACTGGTTTTACAAAGTTTAACCAGGAGAGGGTATCAAAGAATATTTTAGATCTTAATTTTCAAGCTTTTAGAACAAAAACTGAGGAAAATCTGTGCAAGCTTTTTCACAAATAATTTGGTATCTAGTAAGGATTGAGATCCTAATACTAGAAAATCATGCAGTTCAGGAATATAGTCTAGTTTACTTTCCCTTTTTCAAATAATTTCTAAAGTTTATACACACACACAGTATTGACCATTAACAACAACCCCTGATGTTTTTTTTGATATCATTTGACTTTGATAATTAATCAATGATTGTTTGACTCTTTTCAAATATAAAAAGTGTTAGTTAATGAGCATTATATTTTCTTTCAAATATTAAAATAGTATATAGATATTCATAAAAATTAGTTGATGTGCTAATTATCTTGTTTTTGACATATATCTCATCATCTAAAATAATTATAATGGCCTAAATTAACAATCAACTCTATATTTCAAACTTCCTACAAAATCCCATTTGTCTTTGAGTAAAACATTGAACTTATTTGCAAATTAATAATAATTATTAGAGAATATTTATTTAAACTGTTATAAATATTTGAAAAATTTGTGTAAAATAAAATACAAAAATTAGTATCTAATTAACTACAACATTTCAGCAATAAAACAATCAAAATGACTGGAAAAGCTATTGATGATATGACAAAATGTAAAAGCAATAAATGAACAAAACATCTCAATGAGAAAAATTGCAAAACATTAAACACAACAGATGCAATGTAATTGAAAATCTTCTGCATCCCAAAAGATCCAGCATTTCAAATGAAAGAAATTAATGTTCATTTATCCGCATAGTAAAAAAAAAAAAAGAAAGTTATCATCTACTGATCTCAGTCGAAAATGGCAAGAGGCTTCTGGTGTTGTTACTTGTGCTCAAACAATTAGAAGACTAATACAAAAAGACAATTACATGTGGTGAGAACACATCTATAAAAAAAAACATCAGAAAGCAAGAAAAGACTGGTGTTTAACTCATAAAATTTGATCTAAGAGCATGTGATACAATGTTCTTTTCAGCGATGAAATCAAGATTGAGATTGATTCAAGAAAAAACCAAGTAATTCTGAGAACGCCACATGAACAAATGCACCCAGATTGTTCTATGTATAGAACAAAACAAGGTAGTGGCAGTATAGGCATCTGTATGAACTATGAAGGTGTCAGTTGCTTCAAACTATTCAAGGGAAGGCTCGATTCTCAAAGATATTTAGACAATGGATTTCTATTTGATGCCTTCTATTAATATTTTACAATAAGACATGTGAATTATTTTCCAACAAGATAATGCTCTATGTCATACTGCTAAGATTTGCAAGCAATATGGTTTGAAGAAAACAACATTAAAATCATGTCTTGGTCTGCCAATAGTCCAGATATCAATTGTATAGAGAATTTGTGGTCTTGGTTAGACCACAATTTTGGTAAAATTGAAATAAAAGATGTGGACCAGCTAAGAGAAGAAGTTTCAAAATTATTGAATAATATTCCATAAGATATTACTCAGAACTTTGTGAAATCCTTGCCAAAACGGATCAATGAATGCTTAAAAACTAAATAATTGTCAATAAAATATTAATTTTGTGTTTAGTAAATTTTTTTTTATTGTGGCTTGTTAATTTTGAACACTTGTTTTCATTTCAATATTTTAGTTTTTAACTCTTTTATCATTATTTTATAATAAATTTATATTGTGATTATTTGATATATTTCAATAAGAAAAATTTAAGAAAAAATCTCTTTTTTAATTAATTTAATTTTTAAAGCATTTAATTTCAAACTTATATTCATATTACAATAACATAATAGAATGTTATTTAATGGCCAATACTGTATACAATAGACACACACACAAACACACACACACACACACACACACACACACACACACACACACACACACACACACACACACACACACATGTACAAGTACAAGTATAATTTTATCAAAACTCTATTGTAAGCAACATTATCAAAAATACCACTTACAAATAATAACTTCATTATAAAAATAATTAGAAAGTAAAAAATTACTGATACTTTATTTGCTATTAGAATTAGTTTACTTAAGCCCCATTTTTTCCAATACATATATGCTGATGTAATATATCTATCTGAGAATTTTTTCTTTTTCTTAACAGTTTTCTAAACTTTGTCTTCCTCTCATATAAATTGGTACCTTTGTTTCTATGACTGAAATATTAACCAAAATTTGATGTATAACTTGAATTATCAAGATTTTTTTTTTTTTCTTTTTCTTCTTTTAATATAATAAAATCATCTAAAACTAAAAATTAAAAATGAGCTTGATAAAACTACTCAAAATTTCTAGGTAAACAATATTTGGCAGTATATCAAAAAATAATAAAATAAATAAGCATAAATGAGATTATAAAACATTTCTTAAGTCAAAAAAATTAAACTTTTACTATTATTTACAGAAAATTAAAATATTTAATATCACAAATTCTAAATACTGAATACAGTTGTCATTTAAAAATAGCTTATGATGCTCTAATTTCAGTAAGTATCAATAAATTAACATTATTAATGCTGTTAATAATACATTATTACTTTAGATTAGCGTAAGTTTGATCCACTTTTTCTTTGTGTGTGTGAATCTAAATTGTGACCTATTTTAACCCAAACCCATGATTCTGAGTGATAAATTTAAAACTTAGCATGTATAGGCTCATTTCTGAAAACTTACCACTTTTAAGTCAAGTACTCCATCTTTGGCTTCTTGCAACAAACCAACGAACTTAGCTGTAAGAAGACCTAGACTCTTCTCATGTCGACTTGGAGTTCCAGGAGAATTATAGTCTGACGCCATTGTGTTTTCATGACATTGAAATTAGATTTGAAGCAATATATGCAAAAATTTTAATGAAATATTATGCTCATTTAGACAAGACTTTTGATTTTTATTAGATTTTTTTTCAGAATAGAAAAGTTTATATGAAGATCTTTCTCTTTCCTCGGTGACCTTAACTCGATAAACCAATGGAACAACATTTATTGATACCTTGGTTGCACACAACATTCCGGAATTAAATAATTTTATTCTAGAATTTATTTGAGTCCAACAAACCAATAAAATATTTTTAAAAACACTTTACTACCTCGTTTTTTTAAATCCAGTTGTTTGATTTTTCTACGTATCTCGTTGACTGCCTCTCTGTTTTAAAGTATTCAAAACTTTTGGATCAATAAATCTTTTAAATATTTATTTTCGGAAGTAAGAACTCTCACCTTAATTTGATTGTTTTAATAGTTCGCATTAAAAACTTTTAAAAATATATTTAGTTTAACGATGTGTGGAAAAGCGTATCCGAACATGTGGAATCAATCAGTGATACTTGAATAATCACTAAATATAATTTCTCTATAAAGTTTGTTCAGCACAAGTGTTTATAAAGTACAGTTTGTACTGTATAAATGTTTACAATTTTCTGACTGCAAATAAAATAAAATAACAAGTTATACCCTTAAACAATAGCTTACACACCTATGAATAACAATTTCAAATCTTTAAAAATGTTTGGAAAAGTAAGCGGTTTGGGGCAATAGCCTCCCCTTACCCTCTTCTCAACTATTTTTTGTAACACGTTACCTGAATGTCATAACGCCATCTCTAAAATATTCATTTTAAAGCCAAACAAAAAAGTTTTGGTTATTAACTATGAGACACGATCGATTATTTTTGTAACCGAAATAAATACGGGCTTGAGATTTTGTGGCATTAAAGGTAATGATAAACCTGTATTTAATTACTCAACTTGAAAATCGCGTTTAGGATGTTGCGGTTACTCAGACACTGAATAAAAATTTCTTTTGTTTATTTTTCTCATGATATAAGTTCAAATTTAGGGTCTACTTATTGCTTTTTACGATTGGTAAAACATGTACCAGAAAAAATCTGCGCGGACATTATAAAGGATATTTATTTAACTATTGTATTTCGATATTGAATGCTATATATTTTTTGAAAGTACTTATATTAATGCTATTAAATTTCACTTCAGAAAGTTTGTGAAGTTTTTTACGTGAGAACGCACGCACTTTGTGTTTTACACTCAACATCAGCTTTCGCACAGTCTTCAGCTGGACTTTCTTGGAAGCTCTAATCCATTTATTTTTGAAGTCTTTAATATTTTTGGCTTCTTTTACATTGAATCTTAGTTTTCTTTTGACAAGAGCCCAATATCTTTCGATAGGACGTAGTTCGGAACAATTTAGTGGATTGAAGTGTTTTTGTAAAGAAATCTACTTTATGTTCTCTAAACCAGTTTAAAGTTGTCCCAGAGTAGTGACATGATGCTGAATTGGGATAAAATAACGGATTACCCGTGTGTGTTATTTTAAACGGTAAAAGACGTTTCTTGAGGCATTCTTTTATGCATATTTTGGTGTTTATTGTTCCCGCAGTCACATAACAAGAGCTTCTTTCACCACATTCACAAATTGCTTACCAAACTAAGAACATTTTAGCAAACTTTTGCATTCAAATGCATTTATAACTGGAATTTAGTTTCTTGCGATTAATTGCTGAATAATATTGGTGTCCTGGGAGAGATCGGAAATATGCAGCACAATAAGTTTCATCGTCAATAATCAAACAAGATTTTTTAGCACATAGTTTTTTATAGAGCAGCTTTGAACATCGAATTGCGACATTTTCTTGCTTTTCTTCACGACGAGGAACTTTTTTCATTTTATAAGATTTATAACCACAAATTCTCTTTACTCTTTGAACAGTGGAAGCAATTGTCTTAAATTTATTCGCTAATGTTCGAACAGAAATCTCCGGTTTTCTGTCTAAGGCATCTTTCACTTTTTTTACCAAGATCTCGTCTAACAAAACATTTTTTTCTTCCACTTCCTGATTTTCTTATGATTGTACCAGTGTCCTTAAATCGTTTCACAGCGCTCTGCACTGTTCTCAAAGCAATCTGCAGCTCTTTAGAAATTGTTTTGTTTGATACACCAGGATTTTAAATGAGAAAATGCAAAATTTTTTCTCGCTTCTTATCTTGATTTGATGACATTTCAATTAAAACTAATTGTTTTAATAACAGAGTTGTTTAAATTTTGAATAACATTAATACAATGACATTTTAAAACAATGAGCTATTTAAAATGATGCGCGGTTTCCGTAAACACCACGTCAGAACACGCGCAGATTTTTTCTGGGACATGTCTTATTGTAAAAATGTAACAAGTAGACCTTATAAGGTCTACTTGTTACATATTTTTGCATTCTTCTTCTCTTAAAAATTTTAACTAGCAGTTTCTGATTATTGGCTTGTTCCTGAAGAAAAAGCCAATAATTAGAAACTAAATTGACATGTAAGTGCAGTTTTAAACAAAAATTATTCGCAGTTTAGCTCATCATTCTACAAGATAGCAATATGATTTCAATAACCAAAACGTTTCGCTTTTTTTTTTGAATTTCGAAGGGGTGACAGTGGTCCATTTTGGCCTAAAATGTGATCAAAAGCCAAAAACTGACTTTTGGCAAATTTTTGTTAATTTGATGTTTTTTTTTTTATCTTCAGGATACTCAAAAGTATTTAGATACAAAAAATTATGACCACTCTTACTGCTTTTCAGAAGTTATTAACTTTTAAAAAAGCCTAAAGGTTTATTTTGAAATAGTAAGAGTTTATTATGCATACTTTTTCATTATTATAAAAGGCGTCATATCTCAAAAAAAAATCCATTGAATTTAATCAAGTTTTCACTGAACCTTCTTTTGAGTAAGTTTTCTAATTTTACAAATTTTAGACTTAAGATGTTTAAAATTCACTTTTGTAAAAATATATAAAGTAGCATTATCTAAATTCACATGTATTTCTTATTTTACAAATTTTAGACTTAAGATGTTTAAAACTCACTTTTGTAAAAATATATAAAGTAACATTATCTAAATTCACATGTATTTCTTATTTTACAAATTTTAGACTTAAGATGTTTAAAACTCACTTTTGTAAAAATATATAAAGTAACATTATCTAAATTCACATGAATCTTATGAATCTTCACATGAATCTTTCTTATGAATCTTCACAATTTGTTTGAATATAGTTACTTTCCTGGTGTTTCCCAGAATCCTTCTTTTTATACTGTAAAATATAATTATTTTAAAAACAAAACAAGATACAATTTAGCTGCTGCTATTTGCCCCTCTAGAAACTATGGCACATGTTTATATATATTCACTTTTTTTCTTTTTCAAGTAGTACAACCTCCTAGAAGAGAATTCTATAATTCTTTAAGGGGGTTATCTCCAAATAATTTAGCCAATTTGGAAACTCTTAAGAAAGTAATTACAAACCTTAAAATAGCTAATGGACTTAAGGTCTGTAATCAAAAAAGCTGTCTGATTGATGCCCATTTAAGAATATTTAAGCCCCGCATCAAGAAATGATGAAAGTAATCAAAACGCATTCATGAGAGGTTTTTAACCAATAACTCCCGACTGGTTAGACGCGAATTTAGAGTTAAATAACTTTTCCTGTTGCCACGAATTAAATAAAAAAGTTCCAAAAAATTTGGTTGGCCAGAAAAGAAATTTGAGCAATCACCTGGTTGTGCAAAAAGGAGAAAAACATCTCATTTAAGAGCAACATCACCAATCAACATCATCATCAGCAACATCTGCTCAGGAACTTTCTTTCGCAGCTCAAATGAAGTTCAAAGAAGTGGGTCAAGTTGATTCATCATTTCTGATAAAGTAGGCAACTGAAGCAACACCAACTACATCCAGGAACATCCGGCAAGCATTTCATTCATCCCAAAAGGATGTATTTTGATAGTGTTTTATCAGAGTCATCATACCAATTTATAAAAAGAAATACAAGGGAGCATAATGCCAATATCTATCCACCTTATAGAAAGCTCCTGGAAGCAAACAAAGAATGCTGCCCTGAGAACATCACTTTTTCAGAAACTAGTGCTAAAATTGTTCTGCAAGATCTATTGAATCACACAGCATCAAGATTCTATCCCGATTGATTTTAATAAGACATGATAAATTCACTTGAAACTTCATCCTCTCAATCTAATTTCAAAAAGGGGTTATGATGGTTCATCGGGACAGGCAGAATATAAACAAAGAATTTATTTAGATGATGATGTCTGCTTTTTTGACAGCAATTTAATCATTTGCTCTTTGGTTCCCATTAGACTTCTTTTTTTTTTTTAAATAATTAATTTAATTCAATTATCCTTAAAAAAATTAATTGATAGTTGATCAATATGAGCAAGGAGGTAGTGCTACTAGTAATGACGGGAACACTACAAGAAAATTTTTCCAACAAAATGAAACAGTACCTCAAATCATAGGCTTTGATAAGAATGCCTTATTGAACTTTCATAACATTCTTCAGGCATGTCAAGTGAAATGGTCATAAACACGGAAGCATCTGAAAAATATGCATACGCAACAACTGAGAAATTAACGGCTTTGTGTCCTTGGTATCTCTTACCAACTTCAATTCACAGGGATTTTATTCATGGGGCTTCAACCTTGAGGAATACTTTACTTCAAAGAGGAATTTTTTTTATTGACTTGTTTATCAAGTAAGTATTTGTTTGCGCGGGTTGTTACTACAAATAAAACTAAACTTTAAGTGACTTATAAGTTCAGTGCAACGTCTAACTATGAGAGTTAAAATGGAGTTTTCAGATTTTATTTAAATTTTGTTAACCAGCACTATTCAGAAAATTATATTTAAAACATCAATAAGTAATCTCTCTAAAATATATTATTATTTCCTTTGTAATCTCAGTGATGTCTTCTCATTTACATGGTTAAGATTATTGATGCCATAATTTATTATGTGGCTGACACCACAGAAAAGTTTCACTAACATCGGCAGTATCATTAGTCAACACTCAAAATATCAAATCCACTCTTAAACCTCATAGTTTGTTTCGCTTTTAAGTACATTGGTTTTAAGTACAACGTTTTTTTGGAACTTAACATTATTTGAATTGAATTATTTTATTTCGGATTTTATGCAACGTATTTAAAGAGTTTTTTTGCATCTTAACTGAAAAGGATCCTTTAAAAACTAATCCAAGATTCAAAGTAGATCTTTGATGACAGACTTTTCACACAGTTTCACACAAATACAGATCATATTGTCAGCAATAAAATAAGATCGATATAATTAATATTGTGTCATCAATAATTTCTGATAATTTTTAAATGTATGTAATTATGTCACAACCCTTAAGAAAGTGAACCTTTGTGAAAGTTTGTAGTATTTTTATGAGAACTATGTAGATCACGTTTTTTTTTTTCAATTTACTTGCTTTTATGGAAATAACTCTTATCATATTAATTTAATATGAATATATTTGATTAAAGCTGCGTTCTAATTTTTAAAAACTAGTAATGAAAAAGATATATGAGAGAAAAAAAGTTTTTTTAAAGCCAAAAGTGAAAAAATTTGAAAGGAAGATAAAAAAAACTTTATGCGCGTTCGTTCAAAAAATATATAAACAAATTTAAAGCAATAACGGGATGAGAAATTTGGATTGCAAAAGTAAATTACAATATCTACAAAATCCAAAAGTGTAATGGCCAACAAAATTGAAACCATTTCCAGTTCAAAAACTGAATTCTTTAGTAAAAACAAACATTAAAGTGTGCACTTTTACATACCGCAAGTACAAATTAAGTTTTGTATAATATAAACTAACCGCGTATCAACAATTGAATGCTTGAAGTTATTTGCTTTAATATTGACATAAATCTTAATGGGGTCAGGTGGTTCACCTTAATGATGTAATTTTTCTCAAATATTTACTGTGCTTTTTAAAATGATTTTCTAAAAGAACACGAAAAGCATACTTTCAGTTTGATCTTTTGTTAATATTTTTGTATTTTTTTCTAAGAACTCCAATCATATTGCGTCGATAAGATTTTCCCCTCACACTCGAGGGTTATTTCATAAAAATTACAAACTGATATTTATCATAATTATAATGATTTTTAAAAATTAATATGGGAAAAATCGCGTTTCATAAAACTAATTTAACATCTTTGATGAAAATCAGAGCAACAGTGATTTTTAGTAAATAAATCAATAAAAATTTTACACATCAGCAAAAAAGAAGAACCATCGATAATAAGCAGCACCGATTCGATAATTCGTCAGGTTAGAATTATTTTGTTCTATTTCCAATTTTAAACGTTGGGAGAAAATGAATTGTTAAATTTACTAAGTAAAAATTACTTTTAAAATAAATTTTTTTTTTGAAATTTTTTTTCTAAATAGTTTCTTTAAATATAAATTATTTAAAGAATAAGTCATTATTTCTTAAAAAAGTAATAGTAAAATTTTAAATAATTTTTACTTATAGAAAAAAATCAAAAACTTTCTTTCAACGTTTAAAATGGGAGATAGAGCAAAATAATTCTAACCTGACGAATTGTTATGGAATAATCCCATGGTTGTCACAGGTTATTTTTTAGTCTGCAAGAATTTTTTTATACAATTATCGTCGCTTTTTGTACAATTACCGTCGAACCGTTTTGTAAAATTACCGTCGTTTATAAAAAATCACTTATTCCATAGTCATAGTATTTAAATAGTCTGGAAACGCGGGCCGTTTTCTCATAACACTTAAGTTCCTTTCAATACTAGTGCTCAGACTACTTTAGAGTGCATCAAATTGTAAACATAGTACTTAGCTGCTACTTAATTTCATTTACTCTGTGATAAATATTGAAAATGCCAGGAGCCAATTGCGCTATATTTGGTTGTTCAGTATCAAGAAATCATGTTGGATTGTCTATATTTCGTATTCCAACAAAAGATGACGAATATAGTGCAAACTGGAGACAGAAGTTAATAAGTGTAATTACACATGACAGAGTGATTGACAAAGGATTAAAAGCTCAAATCGAAAAAAGAAATCTTTATATTTGTGAACGTCATTACACAAAGGATCAACTTCTTCGTCGTGAGTAAATTGGAGTATTTTATATATTCAATATATCTGCTGCTTCAAGAAATTGGTTTGTATATGCCATATAATTATAATATATGGAAGCATTTCATTGACTGTATAATTAGATGGATGACTTCAGATATAATACGTTATCTTCAAAATATATTTATTTGAAATGTTAGCTAATAGAGCCTAATAAACTTTATATTTTATATAAAGTTTACTTAGCTGGATTAGTTGACAAATATTATATCAGTATTAACATTGTGTTGGTATCTATACTGGAAACAAGAAAATTCAGGTACATTTTTATAATTTTAGATGATTTAAAAACTACACTTATTCCTGGATCAATACCAAAAATAAATTTACCACAAAAAAGTTTTTCTATTTCAAGGTAAAATAAAATTATTTTGAAAAATAATAAAGAATATATATATATATATATATATATATATATATATATATATATATATATATATATATATATATATATATATATATATATATATATATATATATATATATATATATGAAAATAGTTTTTTGTTTATACTGTTGTATAATTGCAAATAAACTACTTGAATTGATAATTTTATTTTAGCACAACTTCTCGTAAATCTGCAGAAATCATAGTTGATAAGAAATCCAATTTAAATACTCAACCAAACTCAATCCAGGAATGTTACAAACCAATGGAAGAATTTACTAAGCGTATAGTACATCTTAATCTTCCTTCTGGTTGGAATATAAATAATAATATTTCTCACGTTCATATTTTTGAAAAAGATGAAATTCATGCAGTTACAAAAACAGACATTTATTGATGCTTCTTTAACATTTATACTTCACATTTATGCCTGGCGTTTACCATCAACCCATGAAGTTTATAAAAGTTATGACAGTTCAATGAAAAATATCACTTTGTCAAACTTGATCAAAGTTATTTCAAGTTATAGTATTTGTCTAGGAGTCTCACTCGATGAAGCAAAAAAGTCTGCCATCAAACATTGTGTCCCTAAAATATATAATCAAACAGAATTTAACTTTCATGGTACTTATCAAACTGAGTATTTCAGATCAAGTACATGTTCAGTTTTGAGCAAACTGAAATGTTGTGATAACTGTATTATAAATGAAAAAACTTTAATTTCTAAGTCTTCCAAATCATCAAAAAGAAAGCACAGTGTAGCGAAAAAGCCTGCTAAACTTAATGCACCAATATCATTGACTTCTCCAGATCGCCTAAAGTTAACAATTCAAAACTATAGAATTGAAAATAAGGAGTTGAAAGAAAAAATCATTGATTTACAAAATTCAATTTCAAAATCTGCCCTGACTATCAGTTCAAGTTTAAGTGATGATTTAATATCAATTATGTCAAATGCAGATCAAAACAAAATCTCACCTTTTATGAAGCTATTTTGGGAGGAGCAGCAAAAATATTTGAGGTTATCTCCAACTAATGTAAGATATCATCCTATAATAATTCGATACTGTCTTTCACTGGCATCAAAGTCTGCTGCAATGTATGATGATATACGTTACAATGAGAAATCAGGAACAGGTTTTCTTGTCCTTCCAAGTCGTCGTCGCTTACGTGATTATAAAAATTACATTAAACCTAAACGTGGATTCAATAAGGAAATAATTGATGAATTAAAAGAAAAAACCAAAGATTTTTCGGAGCAAGAAAAATTTATTGTCATTCTAATGGATGAAATGAAAATTCAGGAAAACTTAGTTTGGGACAAGCACACTGGGGAGATTGTGGGTTATGTTGATCTTGGTGATGCTGATGTTAACATAGCAACTTTGCCAAAAGTAGATGATTTTGCTACCCATGTTTTAGTATTTCTTGTTCGTAGTATTGTCAATCCTTTTAAATTTAGTTTAGCTAACTTTGCAACAACTGGAGCCACCGCTTGTCAAATTTTTCCATTGCTTTGGAAAGCAATTGGAATTTGTGAATTAAATTCCTTAAAAGTTATTGCTGTAACTTGTGATGGAGCTTCTGCAAATCGCAAGTTGTTTAAAATGCATTTTACCATGACACGTAATGATGATATGAATCCGCATGTTGATGTCACATATAGAACCCTTAACTATTTTAGTTCAGAAAAACGATTTATTTATTTTATATCTGACCCACCACATTTAATTAAGACAGTTCGTAACTGTTTATCTAACTCAAAAAATGCAGAAGGAACAAGATATATGTGGAATGGTGGTATGTTCATATTGTGGAATCATATTGCTGATATATTTTATGAGGACAGAGAATGTGGCTTACATATTTTGCCTAAACTCACTTTTGAACATATAAAATTGACGCCATATTCAATAATGAATGTTAAACTTGCTGCTCAAGTGCTAAGTTCTACTGTATCAAAAGTTTTATTACATTACGGACCACCTGAAGCTGAAGGCACTGCTAAGTTTTGTGCCTTAATGGATAGCTTCTTTGATATAATGAATATAAGAAGTTTAAATGGTCATAAATTTGATCTAAAACCAAATCTAGCTCCATTCTCATCATTAAATGATGATAGGTTTTTTTGGTTACAAAGTGTTTTTTTGCAATACTTTAAAGATTGGTTAAAATCTATTGAAGAGCATCCTGGAGATATTTCAAAAATTTCAAAATCAAAGATGTTCATTGCCCATCAAACATATGAAGGTTTGAAGATTACAGTTCATTCAATTATAGAATCTGTTCAGTTTTTACTGCAGCAAAATGTAAAATATGTTTTAACTGAACGCTTTTGTCAGGATCCAATTGAAAATTATTTTGGACGCCAACGATCACTTGGATCACGAAAAGATAATCCATCTGTTAATGACTTTGGTTACAATGATAACATGATAAGAAATCAGAAAGTATTTCTTCCTGTAACTGGAAATGTAATTAGCTATACAGATAATACGAGTGATAGTATTAAATCGTGTTAAAAAAAAATTTAAACCAAGTAAAAACTGTATTAAACATAAGATAATATTTTTTGATGAGTTCAATTATTAATATTTTTCACTTAAAATTTAACATATATAGATTTCGACTTATTTTCTTTTTTAAAAATGTAGTACACTATTTTTAAAATATTTTTTGGTATAAATGTATTGGTCAAAAATAATCAATTTTAAAGATCTGTCTATATCAAAATTTATCTTACAATTTAAAAAAATGGTAACACTATAAAGTATTAGATGTGTTATTGTTAATTTAAAATTGAAAAAACAATTATATTAATTTTGTTATTGATATTGTATATATCAAAGTTGATTTATACAATATCAATATGAAATATATCATAAACTTATACATCATAAAAGTAAGTCATTAAGTATTCATTTTACTACTTCAGGAGTAGTTAGTAATATGCTATTAATATTTTTAAAAGATATGTGGCTATGAAAATAGCCGTTTTCATAAGTCCAAGTCATGCCAAGTCTTTAATGTCCTTGTTCCAAAGTTGAGACTTTTTTTTTAATTGCTTTTCTTAATGCATTTGATTTTGTTTGACTTTTAGAAATCTTGAAAGCTTGCAACTTATCTTTCACATAGGAAAATGTACGAACACGTATATACAGAGTTAGAAGATCTTCTAATAAATTAAGTGCTATTTCTTTTTGAACTTTTTCAGTTGAACTATGTATAATTTTTGAAAAGTTAACAAGCACAAAAGAGTCTTTAATTAACGTATCAACTATTTCTTTGCAATTGATAGTATGAGATGACTTTTTTGCCATAGAAATAAAATGGTACTCTGCAGTAGAAAAGATACAAATAACCTCTTTACTTACTTTCCATAAACCACCCCTATCATGCAAATTAACATGTTTATGCTCTGGCAAAGAAATTGTTTCTCCTGTACATTTACCAGCAAGCAAAAATGATAAACACTGTTTATGATACAAACTAGACATGTTAGAACTAAATCTAATTCTACGATAAAAGGTACCAAAAACATAACCACTAAGATAAGCGATAATAGATTTTTCTTTTTCAGTAAACTGATAAGATTCATGTTTAAATGTTAAAACATCATTATTAAAGGAGGCGCCAGTCAGATGAGCCAAGACAAGATTAGCAACTTCAAAACTTAAAAGAAGAGTGCAGTTTTGGCTAAGATTTTTAAAAGGACTTGGTGCTTCAGAAAATATTTTGTAGAAAGCTGGGTAAAAATTTTCAGCATTTCCATCAAATGATTCAATAATACTTTTTATTAAAGAATAAGCTGTATTGACCTCTATACATGTCAATTTAAAATTTTTAAATTCAGTTCTTATTTTAGTAGGGTAGCATTCATCTATGGCAAGCTTTTCTGCACTCTGAATCAAGTAATTTTGAAAGCAATTAGAATGAAGAATAAGCTCTGCTATTTTTTTCTCTTTACTAAACTGTTTATCAATAAGCTTGTCCTTGTGCTTGGCATTGAGGTGACGAGTTAAACCACCTTGTGATAAACATCTTTTTTCGCAATATAAACACAAAAATACACGCTCTTCATTTGCGTTAGGAATATTTCCAACAGCTAACTCAACAGTTGAACTAAAATTAGGATCAGTCTCCAACAAATCTTCATTAATAGCAGCTAAAACAGCATCAAATTCATCTAAATTATTAGAAACTGCGGCAGAAAAAGTCATTTTAAAATTATTTGATGCACTCTCAGTCCGGTCACCCTTAAATGTTCAAGTTATTGAACGAAATCCATAGAAGACGACCCGCGTTTCCAGACTATTTAAATACTATGACTATGCTTATTCTTAATCCCATCGCCTTTTTTCCCTTCTCACTTCCTTTTTATGAATATAAACAGTTTCTTTGTTCTGAAATTTCGGCCACACATCAAAGACTTGATGACGCGATATAGCTGAGATAACTGGTTAACATGGCTGAGATATATTAAGATATAGCTCAAAACAAGCGCAACATATTCCGTTGCATTTCTGTTTAAACACCTTTCGTGTATGTCAACAAAAAATGCGAATTGATTTTTTGAGAGAAAGTTAGAGCATTTTATTGACGTGATAAGTTGTCAGTTGGCTTTAAAAAATCATATATTGTTTTTGTCGTATACTTTACACTTTGTTTTTGTCTGGTTTCTTAAAAAGTAAGCATGTATATATAAATATGCATTAACAGAAATTTATATAAAGGTACACGAATGTGTATTATTTAGAAACGGAATAAGTTAGTTTTTGTCAAAATTGTTCAAGAAAGATTTTTTGTGGATTTAGGTTTAGACCTGAGTATCTGACTAATTATTTTAGTTACAAAGTGATTTTAGTTATAAAATGATTTTAGTTGTAAAGTGATTTAGAATGACTAATTGAGATTTAATTTAGGATTATTTAAGTATTGGAATATATACATTTTAACGCTGATTGATTTTTAGAAGCACATGTAAAATAAAAAAATGGTGGCATACTTGCTGATATATTTGTTGGTGATTCAGCTTAGTGAAAGAATAGATGCGAACGGAGAGAAACCAACGAGTATAGTTTTTAAGTTTTTTGAATTTATAGTTAAAATGTACAAGTATTTATTGCGTGAATCAACTTGATAAGCAACTTTACTAAATACACTGCCCCATTAAATAAAAATGTGGGAAAAAAAAAGAATGTCTCGAATGATTTTGTCCTTTAAAACCTTTTTTTTTAAAATAAGAACAATAAATATGAAAAATAAGAAAGGTAAAGAGTTTTTGTTTTTTTAACAATTGATATACAAACAAACTTTTACCAATATTTTGAGCTTCTAGCTGTTTTTGGAATAATTTTGCGTTGTAAAAAACTCTCATCAAATCTGCTTCTTTTCAGAAAAGGAAATTACCTGTATTAAGTTTATGTGCGTAATACGTTTATTTAACAACCGAGTTAGCCTTTATAAACCAAATAAAGTTCTGTTCAAAAGAACTTCTTTTATTTGCTTCTTACTGAATAATTTTGGATTACCAATCTTCAGAAATACACGCATAGTACAGTTCGATTTGGTTTATGAATATGAAGTTTAAATACTATGATCATCAAAATGGTCAAAACGCCAGAAATGATCGGGGAAGTTCTCCCTACCCCTCTTCCAATTTATTTGCCGAATCAAGTTAGTGAGTATAACAAATGACGAGAACTTTTTTAGGAAATTGCAAAAAAACCTTTGTAAAGTGAAATTTTGCAATATATAAGTTTTTCACTTACTTTCCATATTACTCAAAACACATATATCTAAAGGACGAGGGTATCTTATCGCTAGGTGAATACCATTTGCTACATATCGTAAGTTTTAAAGATTAGGTAGGTGATATGATGATTTCGTGTTCTTGTTTGCAAAAATATGCTTAAGTTTTTAACGCAAATAAAATAAGAAAATTAGATTTAAAAAAATTTTTAGTCTGTGATTTGTTTTGTGCTATAAGACATTCTTCTTCTGCTTTTGTAGGAGATCATTATACCGTTTTTTTTTTGTATCTCTTGTATTATCACATACTACTAGTCACCATAATTATAGCCTTTAGACTTTAAAGTTAATTTCGACGGTCCTGGATGACAAAGTTTTACCATACCGTTAAACTCTGTCATCCAGGATCATCCGGATTAAATGAGAATTGAAATAAGGATCATCAGAGTTTGATGAGGATTTAGATGAGGATCATAAGGGTTGTTCGATGCCAATTGAAACGAAAGTTCGATGCCAATTGAAATGAAATTAATCCGTTTATAGTTACGGATCTAACTCATTTAAAGAGTAAATTAAATATTTTAATCGCGTTATTTTAACCCACTTAAGAGTTGAAATGTTTCGCGGTTTAAGGGTATAGATTTTCTATCGGATAGTGTGCGAACAGTGTGCAGCTAAACTTAATAGAAGACACGTGAAGTACAAAATTTATTAATAATTTTTAGAGGAGAATATTTTAAATTGCAGAGAGTAAACTGACACAATTTTCAGTGAAAACAAACAACAAGTCAATTTTAAATCTGTTAGGTGCTTAGAGTCTAAACAATGTAAGCTTTTTTTTTAAAAAAAAAAGTATTACGTAAGGATTATTGAAGATAATCCAGTGAATTGACATTACGAGGTTATTAAGTCTCGATAAGATTTTGTTAATTTTTGTACCTAATCTCTAACCAAAAATATATCATATAATCTTATTTAATCTTATGTGTATTATGTATTCTTATATATTACATATCATATAAACTGTTTTATTTTACTAAATATCGTAAATTCACAGGATTTTAAAAATGATCGAAGAAATATATTTTTCCTTAACGGTTCTGGTCATCCGTCAAAGCATTTTTAAAACTTAACCAGCATTATTTAAAAAATTCAAGTATTTTTTTTTTTTTTTATATTTTTTTTTTACAGACTCAGCATTTTTTGCTGAACAGAAACATTTTAACACAATTCTTAAATACTGTTTCTCTCAATAGTCATTTGACTTTCTTCTGTCACCAGCAGAGTTATTTTCAATTAACGCAGCCGTAAATTGCGAGCGTAAATAAATTAATAAAAACATAGCGGTAAGAATAAACACAGGGCGCGAGAGAAAAAAAGTAAATCTAAATTTTTTTGTAGATTTTTGAATTTTTTCTACGTGTAGTATACAATATATACAAGCTTTGTAAAATAATCAATTAAAATTAATGATTAAAAATCTGTTGTTTAAAAACAGGATTTTTCATGCTATTGCTACCCAAAAACCATGAATGTCCAACAATTTTTAAGATTTTTACATTCACACTTTAGATGCTTTTTTAAAAAAGCCAAGAATTAACTGCTATTCTCATAATGAAATAATATCAAGGAGTTTTTAAAATTTTGTTTTATTTTTCCCTCTTATCAAAAACTGGCAGCACCTGTTCTTCCATCGCACCTTTCAAATAGTTTAAGAAAAACAACGAATCAGTGGAAAAAAACAACTATAAAATTATGAAGACTAATTCAAAGAATGCATATTATTCTACTTGTACTCAACAACTTTTTCTAGCAAAAATTTAACTGATATAAAAGAGTTAATGTAGAATTTGACAGCAAGAATGTCAACAAAATTTTAAGTTTGATTTAAGTTGTTCAGAACAAAAGCTAAAATCAAAATTTTCTAACATACGCACAACCCAAGGCTCATGCAACTTTAATAGTGTTATTTTGTTGTGTTTCTATTGTTTCTTTGTAACATGAGAATGGAAACTCTTTGATAATTATAATGGTTATGAGAAAGTTATGAAGCCGCTGCAAATCCTCATTTTTTAATAATTTTACAATTGGCAATAAGGAATTAAAAAGAGTTTCAGACACAAGAAGCTTTAAACAATGATTTAAATTTTTCTCAGAAATGATTCTACAAAATGTGGTAAGTGTCTGTAAATTTAGAATCTAGACACCTGCTATTTTTGTGTATGTAAATAAAAAATTATAAATGTTTCTTATGCTCTTTTTTAACATTTAGATGCTGTAATAAAAGATGTTATTCTTTTTGTAAAAAATGGTGAAATTAAGTACTCTTATACTTCAACGAAAATTTGCTGTGAAGGAAAGGGGATATCAATAGTTGATACATTATTATCTCCTCAAACTACTTGCACAACGAATGATATTTTACTAGAATTGAAATATTTCTTCAATTTTAAAGTATCATTTGAAGAAAGTTTTACAATCTCATGTTTAATTGGTTATAATGGTACCATTAGTGTTAAATACAAATGTATTTCCAAAGTATTGGGTATGTGATTAATAGAAAACAGTTTTTAAATAATGAAGATGATGAAGGTGGTGGTGATGATGATGATGATGATGATGATGATGATGATGATGATGATGATGATGATGATGATGATGATGATGATGATGATGATGATGATGATGATGATGATGATGATGATGATGATGATGATGATGATGATGATGATGATAATTTTCTTTGAATAGAATGTAACCCATCATGTGAAGGCAACAATTCAACATGTGTGCTTACAGCAGAAGGAAGCAAATGTTTGGTAATGAATTTAAACTCTAATAGTACATCGTCTATCGCAGGCTACAGTAAGTTTGTAATTATTTTAAAATTCATTAAAATAATTTTATATATAAAAACATATAGCAATATATATCAGCTAATATAGTAATATTTAGGGGTATCTGTATTAGTTAGCTATATGGCTGTTCAGTATAATAGTGAAAAATTTTTTTTTCAAAAACTAAAAGAAAGTTTTCCAACAATTTAAAATCTTCATCTAGGAGGGAAATATATTGGGTGTTTTAAGATAAGTACAGCATCAGAGGAAATTGAAATCTATATTTCAAAGATAATTATTCCGCAAGAATGTGTTAAAGCCTGCCAAGAGTTTGGCTATTCTTTTGCTGTGCTTGGTGGAATAATTGCAAAATGTTCATGTTATCAAAATATTATTAATTTGCTGCCAGTGGCAGAAAGCAACTGCTTATCTGCATGTTTATACAATCCTTTATACAGTTGTGGCAATGGTACTTATAAGCATGCTTATAGCACAGGTATTAATGGTTTTTTTTTCTCTTACCACTTTGAATAACTATGCTCCTTGTAATTGTTAACATCATCATCATCATCATCATCATCATCATCATCATCATCATCATCATCATCATCATCATCATCATCATCATCATCATCATCATCATCATCATCGTCATCATCATTATCATCATCATCGTTAGTCATCTTTATGAATATTATCTTTTTTAAAAAGTCTTATTTGTTAGACTAAAGAAGCTTTTAAATATGTCCAAAAAAAATAAAAATATGTCCAAATCAAAACATCAAGTGTTTGATTTGGACATATTTTGAACTCATGCTTCACTAAATACATATGGTTGAGAAATTGCACTGTTAAACTGTTGGACTTATATTATTTTTAAATAGATAATTGTAAGAGTTTAATGTCAGGTTACCTTTTTGCTGCATCATCTGAAAATTCTACTGGTTTAAAAAAACAATTTAAAAAAATGTTTTAGTTTATTTAGTAAAATTTACTTTACAGGAGTAGTCAATACAAAATGTGGCAAAGATCCTTGTCCGAAGGGTACTTTTTGTGTTCAATATTTTGACAGCTATTACTGCTTCTGTAACGAAACTTCAAAGGAAAAGCCAAAAGGGTGTTATGGTATGTAGAATTGATTATAATTTGAAGTGGTGATCAGAATGGTCAAATTTATATAAATAAATTGATAATACCCTGCAAAATGAAAGGAATGATGACACTGAGAAGTTAAAATTACTTTTTAAAAAAATGGAAGCTTTTTAGTCTTCTTCACTATGTTGATAACACTGATTCAAGTTTGATGATGGTTTTTATTTGGGCAACCTCAATTTTTCAGAAACAAAAATTACATTTTTTTAAGCTACAACTATTTCTGAGAATATGTTTAATACAAAGTAGACAATCAATTTATTATATAATGACATACAATTGCAAATATGGTACAATAGTTAGAATTTGCTGTTGCATCAGATGTGTTCATGAGTGGAAACCCTTTCATGTGGAATGTCAGAAGTATCATATTTTAGCATCCAGCAGTAGTCTATTAGCATTCCAGTTGACCACTTTCCTTTGTAGTATTTTTTGATTATATTTTAGTAGCTTAAAGAACCCACATTGTCAGGGAAGAACTTTTAATTTGGTTTGAAGAAGTGAAGCTGTAGATACATTGCATCCGACAACTTTAAAAGATCAGAGCATTTGTTTGACAAGTTTCTTGTAATTTGATGCATTGTTGTAATCAAGAAATCTTTTATAAAATCACTTAAAATCTTTTCAAGCTACTATTTGTAGATCAACCATGACAACCTCTAATTGATCATCATGTAAAAGTTGTCTGATTTGAGGGCTCACAAAAACTCCTTTAACAGAGACCTTTTTCTGAGTTATTTTAAAGTTGCACTGTTTTTACCTAATGCCTTCATATGCCTTCAAAGGCAAGCTCTATGTGCAAAAGCTGGTAAGATGGTGTTTGCTGATCAGTAAAGGATGGATAAATGACATTGCTTGTTTTAGAAAATGTGCAAATCCAAACTGTCCTTATGTAATGGTGGGCATGATATTTACTGTCCCACAACCAAAAAACTTACTAAAAATACCAGCCAAGATTACAATAGTTTGCACCGATGCCCCACTTGTTCTAATTGTTGCAGATACATTTCAGGTGTTTTTTTTTATGTTTTTATAGTTTTCTTGCATTAATACAGAATATGAAACAGGTACAGATAAAAAAGGTGTTATGATTGTAAAGAAGAATAGCCTTAATACTGGATGCAGATATATTAATAAAAAGATGCCATTCATGTTTGACTCTAAATAACTTCTTGGAACAGACTAACAATGTCATTAGAGTAGTACAGCTTTTCTCTGATTAAAAACAGTATTTTGAAAATATGAATTGTTGGTATTCAGTTTTTGTTATTTCAGTTCACTTTGAGATATGAAATGAGGGGCAAGGGAAAAGCTTTCAGAATGGTCAGCATCTTTTATATTTTCATTTTATAGTGATGGATGAACTTTCTGAAGTGTTAGATAGATTTAGGGGTTGAGCAGGGAGTACTAAGTTAAAAAAATGGAGTACTAGATGAAAAGCTGAAGACAAATTGGGTTAGGAAGCACTTTTTCTGTCTTTTTGGTAAAGCTAGCGATAGAAAAGAAATAGCAGTCTAATGAATGATCATGCTGTTCTTGCTATATTATGGAAATTACAAAAAGTAGTTTTTATGCATTTTTAAAGTTCAATTGAGCAAAACATGCAACAATGTGAGGTGCTTATCAATTATCCTGATAACTAACTGCACAGCCAATGTAAAGATGGTAGAGTTTGCAGACTGTATGTGTGAGTTGACATATACTTCTTTGCAGTGTACTCAATACAGATGTAACAAATGTTTTTGGGATAGTTTATGCAGTCACTGGAAAATAATTTATGCAGTCACAGGATGACTTGGCAAAGACAGTTGTTAGTTACAATTTATTGCTAAATAATAGTAATTTAATTGTTACATAATTAAATAGTTAGAGATAAATTATTGTAAAATAATGTTTGTGTTACCACCATCTTATTTTAGCACATCTCACCGTGCTAAAATAAGATGGTGGTAACACAAACATTATTTTACAATATTTTAACGTTATTGAAACGTAAACTGTGATACAAAAAAGATAACAATTAAACTGGAGTAGTAGTAGTCAATGGCAATAAGAAGTTTTGAAAAGTTTTGAAATACCTTTTACTTAGAGACAGCGCTATCAATTTACTAGTAAAGAGCTAATTGTTTCTTTGCAGTTTTTAATGCCTTTCTCAGCGCATTTAGTACAGATGTACTTGAATGTAAAAAGTATTATTATCGTAACTTTGAAAGTCTATGTATTTTATTTTTTAAAATATATTTTAGGCTGTCTTGAAGGTTGGTTCACAAGCCCAGACACTAATCAATGCTATATCATGGTTAACAACTTTACTATGAGGAAGCTTTCAAGTGAATGCAAAAGATTGCACGGGACTGCTATAAGTGACACTTCTGCAAATCTGTTTTTTTTAGGATATTTATTAGACAATATTTCAAAAAATAAAAGTACTGCTGACCAATCACTACTTCAGCTTTTGATAGAGAATAGTACTCATGTGATGCCAATATGCCAAAGAGTTAAATGTATGAATGTTTTTAGTGTAAAATGTTTTACCTTACTAAAATGCTTTACCTAGCTCATTAACAATTCATGGCAAGTTATTATAAAAATTGAAACCAGTTTTCTTATACTCAGGTAAAATATTACAGGAAGAAAATTAAGTCTTTGCCAAAATATCATGCTTCCAAACTTTTTGGGTAACTTTAAAAAGTTCATACTATTAAGTGAATTAGTTGGTTCTTGTTTTATGTTTTAAGTTAAAAGCAATACCAGAAAATCATTGACAAGGTGCTTCTACTTATATAATAACTCAAAATACGCAGTAAAATCTGTTAAATGATTGTTCCAAATAAAAAAATATCCTTTTATTAGCCGGCACAATATTCAGATCTTAATCCTATTGAATATCTTTGGGACTCTGACAACTTATAAGATGCTAGGCTTTTTTTTAAAAAAGAGCTAACCAAACTGATAGTATTTAGTTCACTATTTAATGTTGTAAAGGAGGGGGAGGGGAAGAATTTCTTTTTTCTATTGCTGTGTGATGGTTGCATCATTTCATCAATGTGATTTCCATTAAATATTTTTAAAAGTTGTAAAATACCACGATAAAAATAAAGACTGCAAATGAGACCAATCAATAGTATTACAGTTACCTACTATAAAATTTTTCTAACAGTAAATTTTAAAGTTAAAAAGAGATAAAAAAAAAGGAGGTATCTCCTCTTTTTATTTACAAATTTATATCTTCACTTTTTTCCCCAATATTTATTATTATTAATATTTATTAGATTTGAATGAAAATGAACTTTAAATATTCGAATTCCAGAAAAAAAAAATTTTACTCCTGATGTTTATCAAATAAATGGCTTAAATAGATTTTACATTTGTAGTTTTAAAATTTTTCTTGAAAATGATCTTTTAAAATTTCTTGATAAAAGTTCAAGCATCATTAGTGTTTTTGACAAAAATATTCAGCACAATAATTTCTCTTGAAAATATTCTTTTAAAGTTTCTTGATAAAAGTTCAAGCATTGTAAGTGTTTTTTAATAATAAAAATATTCAGCACAATAATTTGGTATATCTGCTTATACCAGATACACCAAATTATTGTGCTGAAAACACCTTTGGTATATCTGGTATAAGCAGATATACAAAATTATTGTGCTGAATGTTTTTATTATTAAAAGACACTAAAAATTTCATATTTGAATGAAAAAAAATTCAGTAGAATATAATTTTTTTCCTTCCACAATTTAGTTTTAACACAAGTTGTACAAGTTATTTAAATAATGATATGCTCTTAGTTTTTTAAATTAAATGTTCAATTGTTTTAAATTAGTTATTATTTGTGTGACTGTTTTTTTCTTTACTACATTTTTTTGAACACTATAAGCTTCCATAAATACCCTTTATGCATTTTTAACATAAATACCCTTTATGCATTTTTTATGAGATGCCTAATTTTATAAAAAATCACTGTTGTAAAAAATATTGTAACTAGCATTTGGCAATTTCAAATGCATTTAGAATTTTTGTTGTCTTAAATGAAAAGCAAATTTTTGTTACTTTGATAGCTCCTGTCAATGGTACTTATCCATGGACAATCTGGCCGAGTGGAAGTTATGGTTTACCAATGCCTGAGTCAGGTTGTCCAGAGGGTCACAGTTTTGAATGGCATCATGGTTTTTACAAGCAGTATACAGAGCACACAAACAACCAAAATAAAGTTTCAGATTCATTCCATTTGTTTGGGGAAGTTACAAAAGGTAATAATTTTATTTTCTTGTAATACAAAAAAATGTTTTAGTTTTTTTGAGAAAAATTATTGTTTAAAATTTATTCTGAAAAATAAATATCTTTCAGAGTTTGTCTACAGAGGCTTTTGCATAAAAATGGAAGAATCCGTAGGTGAATGGCCCAATGGTCAATATTGTATCTATAAGAAAGGAACTCATTGCCCATCCAACATGGTTGAAGGAGAATTGTTCTGGGATGATGAAGATACCAACAATACAAACGCAGGTTTTGTTTGTTTTCTAGTTTTTACTTTATCAATTATTTGTTTTAAAGTAGTCAATAAATATTTTAAATGATTGTAAGTTAAAATTTTGTCATACTTTCAGCAAGTGGTACATTACCAGAAGGCATGTTTAAAAAAGATACACAAATATTTTATTGCTGTACTACAGGAGAAATAAACCAAGATGGTATTTTGCTCCCACGTGATAGACCTTTTTACTTGTTTCCCTATAAATCGAAGAGATGTCAGCATGTTATTGGAACAGAATCATCATTAGAGTATATTCAATATGACCTAGAAAATTATTTTGAGGAGGTTGGTGCAGCTGTAGCCAAAGGAGAAAGACATCCTTATGCAGAAATTGTAATACCTGGATTACACTTACAGATTTATTATTGTTATTACAAACCAAGTGAGTATTTATGATTGAACTAATTCATTTTTTAAAATTATTTTTGAGCTTTCAAGACCTTGTATGACCACAAAATGAAAAGATAAAATACTGACTCAACAGAGAGTTTGAAATTGATAATTGACTGGACAAGAACTGACAGTAGAAACTTTTGTAAGTTGAAATGAGCCTTTAAATGAGTATTGTAATTTTTGATTAATTTACAACATTAGATTAAATGGCTGAGTTGCTATGAAAAAAACAGTGTTACGCTCACAAAATAAAGTAAAAGATAGCTTTGCCTATAAAATAAAGAAATTGGATGGTTGACCTATCACAGTTTTGAATATTTGGATCAAACCAACAAGTTTGTATTTATCTCATGGGAGAACAAGCATTGGGTGTATGTTGTTCAACTGATCATGGAAGTGGATCAGTCAGTCTTTTTTAATGGCATACCAATATTATAAAAATAAACAAATACACTCTTAAGAAAAGTTGAGAACTTATCAAAGATTTTTCCACAATTTCTCATTATTCTACATTACATTATTGTACGATTACAGCCATTATTGTACATTAGATTATGCGATTACAGCCATTATTGTACATTAGATTATGCGATTACAGCCATTATTGTACATTACATTATACGATTACAGCCATTATTGTACATTACATTATGCGATTATTGTACATTATGTAGCTTCAAAACTAATTCAAGTTTTATTATTGCTACTTAAGGCTTTTTTTTTTGCTAAATTGAGTTCTATTGAGTTAATATGGCAGTCTTAGATATAGTGAGGTTGAATCATGTAGTCTTTCCAAGTGATGAAGGGATCCTATGGATCGCCTATCTTGTTGATTACTTGATGACAACCCAGTTTGGATTTGACCTCACTTGTTTCAGCAGATTTTCAGCAGATAAAATTTTAAAAATTTATATTCAAGCTTTCTAGGTTTTGAAGTCAACAAAAGTTCTAAATGTAAAAAGATAAGACAAAAATGAATTATATAATCTTTAATTGGTTATTGCCATCATGTAGTTGTTGCTAACACCACTATTTTGATTGACAATATAAGTATAAAGGTTTTAACTCTTATCTATAAAACATAGAAATCAAAAGTTAAAAGAAATATGTGTATAAAGATGATAAAAATTAATTTTATACATGTAAGAGGATTTCCAAAATGTTTTTTTTTTTGTTATCAATTTGATTTTTACTCCGGTTTAAGTCATACATTAGTCTGACTAAAGCATGGTTTTTACAAAAACAGTTCTCACAAATCATTAAGACTAATATTTTAGAATTTATAGAAATTAATTATAGAAATGAATATTCAATATTTTTGTGATTTTTTCTTTTAAAAAATCAAAGTTTTAAAAGAAAAAATCACAAATCTTTTTTCAGTGCATAAAACATTAAAACTTTAGTAAATAAATTTAAAAGAACTTAATCTTTTTACAAATAAAGTTTAGGAAAACCAAAAATTCTGCTGAGAAAAATTCTGCTGTATAGCATCACAAAGGAAATGGGAAGAAAATCCAAAAAAAAAATTGTCTCATGCTGATTTGATATTTGATATTAAAAAAATGATAATGATATTTCAGTATAGACAACAGAAGCTAAATACAGCAAATGACAAATTTCAGTGTTTAAGTGTTTTTTTGCAGCCTTCAAAGGGAGGAAGTTTAAACCTGAAACTAAATTAGGAACATTTAATTATTTAAAATGATGGAGTTATTTGGAGGAATGAATCATTTGGAATGATGAAATCACTTGGAACAATTAAGCTTTAAAACAATTAAACTATGGTAGCAATTTATCAACTGTTAAGTAATTGCTGAATAAATCAAGTTAACTCTTCTGTATCTCAGAAAAGGGAAACACTACTTTTTGCATGTAGAATAAAACTTGTGGAATTAATGTTCTTGCTATTCATGTTCCTCCCTTTTTTTTTTTTAGGGTTTCCTAGGGTTTTAGTTCAAGCACATTTAAACACTCCTTCTGGGATTGAATTTGCCTAATTGTTTTGGTGGGTTACTAATGAAAAATAATTTTGATGGGTGACTAATAAAAAATTTACTGATTTCATTAGACACTTTGTGAAATGTTAACCGATCTTCAGAAAATAATGCATTACTCCTGCTTTATAATTGTCAGTACCAAATTGTGAGGTCATCAATATTGCAAAGGAAAATTGTATCAGTTGTATCAGTGGTATCGTTTCCAGTAGTTCTCATGAATTAGATGAGTGTATATGGACCTTTTAAATGTTTCATAAACTAGACTTTTTTAAATTAATGCAGAGTACTCGATGTAATCAGTATTTTAGTTTATTTCCACCTTAAAATTTTGTTTTAGTAACTATATACCATCAACTCCAAATAACATCTCAAATTTAGAATGTTTTTCCTTTAATCAAAAAAAAATTATTTTTAACTACTGATCTACTGATCCTGTTGTTATACCTACAATGATTAGACCAATTGGTAAAGGATCACTGAAGAAATTTGGAACCAGCTGCACAGCAAAAGTCAAATATAAATATAAAAACTTATAAGCTTGCTCAACTCTGCATTACCTATTTTGATGTAATAATATTAGTGTTCTTTTTCTTTCATCATAGCACATTTAAAAATGTTTCAAAATATTCTTTTAAGATAAATTACTCATAAATCTTCTTTATTCAGTAAAAAGTTGTGGACGTCCCCATCATTCAGACCTTTTAAACCACCATCCAAACAAAACTTATCAAGTTGGAGAAGTAGTTCGTTATGTTTGTAAAGATGGGTATAAAAATATTGGTGATGAATATGATGAATGTTTACCATCAGAGCATTGGTCAAGCATTACTGGTCCAAATTGTGTAGGTATGTATTTGTAAAGGTCATATTTGTATTTATTGTAATGTAGAATATATTAGTTTTGATATTTCGAAAATGTTATGTAAGGTCATTTCAACCAAATTCACCCAGGATCCAGAATTGATGTTCTCAACTCTTTCAAAATTTGACCTTTTTTTTTATACGCTCAAGATATATTTTTCCAGCTTCATAGAGATATTTGGTTTCTTGTAAGCATTTAAAAGCTCAATTTCTAAAAATTTGTCTTATCTTCAAACACTCATTAACTTAGATACCTTTTGATTCAATTTCTAGCAAATCAAGCTCTTTAACATGAACTACAATAATGGTTTATAAATTATTCAAAGGAAATAACATGAACTACAATAATGGTTTATAAATTATTCAAAGGAAATGGATCAATCATCCAAAATTTAGGTGTCTTTTATTCATTAAAAGTGTATTGTAAGCAACTCATTTTCACAATTATTGAAGTCATGGAAAGTTTCCGAAATGGAAAACCATTAAGTTCAAAGTTTTACTTTTGAATATACATAACTTTGTCTACAAAAAACATATTCAAGTAGAATTCAAGAGATTTTTGACTTGATAATATTGACCGAATTCAAAAAAATTGTATTAAGAGAATATTATGTGCAAACTAATGTGCAACTATTTGAAAAATGCTCTAACTTTACAAGTCTTGAAGATTGATACCTTGGCTTTGCAAAAAAAATCTAATTTGTTAGCAAATGGAACTTATCATAAAAAATTAGACCTTATTTCATCCATTACCTCCAGAAACAGGATTCATTACAATGTTTTTACCAAATGGAATAAATTCATAATTTTTAAAAATACTTTAAAAGATGCTAAATGTAGAAACCCTAGCTCAAGAAGCTACATTATTGTTTACATTTTGTGAATTGCCAAAACAGTTACTACTTTGTATGAGACTCTTTTAATTTATACAAATAAATATGTGTTAAAATTTGCTTTGAAAATATTTTTTTGTAAGTTAACATGAGGCACCAAGCATTTAATAATCACATTTTTTGTTTAATATCACATTTTGTTTAATGTTATTTATTTTCTCCAAGTGACAAATGCCACTTGGAGAAATAAATGCCATTTCATACATAGCTAGATGATAAATGCCATTCCATACATAGTGAGAAATAAATTCCATTCTATACATAGCCTAGACCATACATACAATGCTCTTCCATGCCAAAATATACCCCATATATATATATATATATATATATATATATATATATATATATATATATATATATATATATATATATATATATATATATATATATATATATATATATATATATATATATATATATATATATATATATATATATATATATATATATATATATATCTGAGTGGCCTTATTAAAAAAGGCTGAACTTAACTAGAAACCATACTTAGCCAACATAAAGGATGCTAATTTTTGATAAAGATTTTAAAATAACTAAATCTCTTTTTTTTTTTTTTTTTTTTTATCTAAAGCATAAATTCAGTGCCTCACACTGGTTTCTGGTATCATCCATACAATATTTGATGGCTCAATAGATTGATTTACCTTTACCACAAGTTTAATCATCAGAATCAACAGGACATTTACTTCAAAAACAAGTGTGGGTTTTTTAAATTTAAAAATAATGTAGCAATCACTTGGTCTCAAAGCATTAAAGTTTCAGTGTGTTGAGGCTGTTATTATAAAATGTTACAATTAGATTATTTGCTGTTATTTTAATGTAAGACTACTAAGTTTTATTGTGGGTAATCTTTGATTTTTGTAGAGTTGAAAAATTAAACACTAGCAATATCAGGGAGTAAGGCTATTAATTAGTATTGACTAATTTGTAATATATTCAGTGTAATCTAGCATAGGTCCATTTAACCTTGGATATATTCTGAATAGGGTATATGATGACCTGTTTCACTATCACAATGAAATCTTTTTTTATTTTAGAAAAACCTTTTGTTTATAAATTTTTTTAGAAAGGAGTAAACTGCATCATGGGATTTTTTTTATTACTTATGCGAGATAATCTTTGTGTAAGAATCAAGAAAAAATGAATGCTAATTAAGAATTAAAGTTCAGATAGTTGCTCTATACATCAAATTTCACAACAATTTGCCAATATTTGAATCTTTGTTGACCTTAAGTAGGTTGAGTTCCGCTGTTCGTTGCAGAAACTGTTCGTTACAATAGTGGAACTGAAACCATTTGTGATCCATATTAGAGAAATAGGTTTTTTTTTTAGATCTGAATGAAAAGGAATCAAATTCTTTGAACATGAAGAAATTTTTTTGGAGATCTCTGAATGATCCTCAAACCCATAAATACAGGACACTAAAAAAAATCGCTATGAAGCTGAAATTTATTTTGAGAATATTTTTCTTGTGGAAAAAAGGTGGTCCAAGTTGAAATTCTTTGTTTCGTCAAAAAAATAGATTTAAAAAGTGTATTTTAAATTTATTTAAAACAAAATAAAACAGTCCGTTAGAATTAATCTAGAAAAGTTCCTGTAGGAAAATTTCTGTTTTTTCTTTATGAATACAGAAAGAAGAAGTCTCTCACCTTGTTCTTCATTTCAGCTTTTAGAAAGTTCGATTTGAAAGCATATCACACACATACATCGATCACCGATTTCTAAAACTTTTAGTAGTTTAGATAGACCAATTCTGTTTAGCAAATCAAAGTCGTAAAAAAGAATGAAAAGAATTTCGCTTTGTAGATTTTACTTTAACTTAGTTTGACTATTATTTACTTTAATTTTATTTTTTTAAGTTTTTTTTGTTACTTTTCCGTTGACCGTAAAAATTTATTTTAAAATTAATTTTTGTTACTTTTTCGGTTGATCGTAAAAATTAATTTTAAAATTAATTTTTGTTACTTTTTCCGTTGATCGTAAAAATTAATTTTAAAATTAATTTTTGTTACTTTTTCCGTTGATTGTAAAAATTGATTTTAAAATTGATTTTTGTTACTTTTTCCGTTGATCGTAAAAATTGATTTTAAAATTAATTTTTACGATTGCTCAAGACTCTCCGAACTTTCGTTTTTACTTTTTATCTATTTATTTTTTAAAGTTTTGTTTGTTATTTCTTTCTTAGGTCTGTCTGTTATTTTTTAGATATAAACGAGTGTACGAACAGTCATGCATGTCATGTAAAAGCCAACTGTCATAACTCTATTGGCTCATATAGTTGTAAATGTAATCCTGGGTGGATTGGAAACGGCCAAGATTGCAAAGGTAATAAATTCCAGCGTCAATTCCAGCAAAAAACCCTTTTGTCTTCGCATTTACCAAACGTTATATTTTCATATGGTTTTTAGTGTTTATACAAGAGTATCATCCTTCATCCATCCATCATCATTATTCATTTTGGACTGCTTCATTGGAGGACATGTTTAACTCTTATTAGGTTTAGAATAACAAATATTTTTATTTGTGCTCTAGTTATATCCTGTTTGTCTCCAACACCCCCCGAGAATGGTTTTTTTTCAGACGTCCTAATCAAAGACGAGTTCGCAATTGGAGCGCACATATTTGTGAAATGTTATCCCAATTATTTACTCATCGGTTCAGATTCTTTTGTGTGCCTTGAGACGGGTCAATGGAAAAACCCGTTTCCGGTTTGCGTAGGTGAATCAATTCTTTTTTTTTTTTTTATTGACGTAATAATAATTTTAATAATAATTTATTAACTTAATGAGCAGAGAGAGCATCAGGTGCTAATGTAACGAACTGAGGCCGCATCAGTTTTTTTCATCAAAGGGAATTTACATTTAAATAAATTTTTTTTATATCAAAAACAAAGTGTTTAGAATGAAAAACGTTTTTAAAATTTTTTCTCGAAGAGAAATCGTTATGTGCCGAGCAAAGTTATGTTTGCCAAAGTTCTTACTCGTACCGTTCCCCGATAAACAACTTAATATGCTCGTGCAAGTACGTGAACAAAGGTAAGGATTTTTTGTGCTCTTTTAAACGAACTGGCAAGTCCAGTTCATATTGGATAATACGTTTGAAATAAACGAATCCGTTATTTAGACTGGACTGTAATAGCTTTTACAAACATATTTCAACGCTCTTAGTCTTCTGTGTTTTTGATAAAATCCTGTTCGATTCTTTTAAGGCAATTTCACTTATGTGACGAATCCTACAGAAAACACAGAGCCATCAAGTGCAACACTAATTGCTGCTTTGACTACGGGTTCGTTAGCCCTTTTTTCCATGATACTTGTTGCCATAGTTTTTACTTTAGTTAAATGGAGGCGACGAGAGAGACGACTGAGAGATTTTAGTTTGAAAACAAACGCAAGGTTAAAAATTGCTTTTCTGCTTTTTTTTTTTTTTTTTTTCTCTTTTGATTTTTTGTGTACGATGAAGACGGACTTTGAGTTTCATTACGATCTTCATTTAGAGAATAACGTGAATGACATTTATAATACTTAATATGGCAATATTTATTTTTAGCATCTATGCAGATATCGAGGAGTTTAAATTGAACTTTAATATGAACGCGAAAAGAGAGTCTTACTGTCCTTACTTTTCAGCAAACACAGATGCTGTGCTAAGTTGGGATGACAAGCCTAACTTACCTCCCAGAATATCGATATTCAAATCTGTATCCGACAGTAATTGTCAATCTCGTCAACCCAATTCACCGGTGTCAAATTTTCGACGCCATAGTGATTTTCCTTCATCTGATTCTTTTTTATTACCCCCTAACCAATTTTTATCAACTATTTCACACGCAAAATTAAAAAGATCTTTCCCTTCAAAACAGTATAACGGTCCTAACACAACCACCCAAGATGATCATGCTCCTGCGATCACAGAGGTTGAATTTTTGGCATTTTCTTCTCTTAATTTTTGAATTTTAAAGGATTTTCTAAACTGTACGTAAGACTTAAAATCTGTAAGTCATATTATGTGCTCACGTTTTTGAGGTTATTTTCAGAGACGAATATCTAATGTGCCTGCATTCTCCATGAGTATTGCTTCACAGAGTTGTGAGGATATTGGATCCCTGGATGAATGCGAAGAATATATTGAAAATCCTTACATCGATATGAATACCGATCAAATTTCGATTAGAAGTGGAAACGAGGAATTCGAGAGATCTTTAATGACTGAACGTTATGGTCAAATTCCTAGAAATACTCTAAGAATAAGTTTGCGTCACCGAAGTTATACGGTCGGCAACACCGATAAAATAGAAGCTGAAAAAAAAGAGAATAAACTAAATAAAAGAAATTGCTTTAGTTCTCATTCCCTTCAACCTTGTTCACACTTTCCTCAAACACACACCTGTTCATTTCAACACAACTTTGATCCTTGCAATATTACATCCCCAAATAGAGGTGATGAAATACTCATAATAAACAGTTGGGAAGACACGGACGAAAAGCTTAAATTTGTCGGCGAAACTGACTTTTCCATACGACTAAAGTTAGCGTCCATTATGAAAAAGGGTAGCAAAGACTGGAAAATGTCAATGGAAGAGTTCTCTTCGCGACTTTTTCGTTATAGGAATAGAAGCAAATGGAGCAGTGGACGCAAACGCAGCGATACAAATCCATTATGAAAACGCTGTTCAAAACTTTTTATTAAAATACTGTATATATGTGTATATATAATTTTTATGGTTTTTATTTATGCTCACGTGAAAGATTTTGTCATCCCAGAAAATATTGAAACAGTACGAGTTAAATTCCTTCGTCAACTTTTAAGACATCATTTCATTTTCCGTTTATCGATGTCTTATTTGTCGTTTTAAAAATAAAAAGTGTTAATAATCTAAAAAATAAATTTTTATTTTAAATTTTTTAACACTTCATTTTTAGCAACATTTTCAAATTTGCAGTTTTTCATAATTTTGAAATACTACGCTTTTTATATTGAGAACATAGTTGTTAGTGAATATTGAAGTATTTTTTTCGCTTCGTAAAAATTCGCTATCACTCAGTTTTTTGAGAGAGCGCGGAATAGGGTCTCACTTATCAGGACTTAGTACAAATCTTAAAATCTTTCTCTAAAACTTTATTCTGACATCAAGCAATAATTTTCAAATTTTCCTCCGAATTCAAGAAGACCTAAAAACATCCTCTTCGTTCTCAAAAGTTTGCTTTTTTTTGACATCCAAACCCACCGGGAATAAATTCCGGAATTTGTATGGAATTCCAATAAATGTTTGAAAAGATAAAAAAATTGGCATATCAGTTATTATGGTTGCTTCGGTTTTAAATTTAAGTTCATTAAAAAATGTCTATACTATTTACACCGGTGTATAAGTCGAGATTTTTAGCTTCTAAAGAGATAATACTTTTGATTTATACTTTGATACTTTTAACAAACAAATCGATAAAAAAAAAAAAAGTTCCTTAAGAAAGCAAGAGAAAAATAAAAATCTGTGAAAAATCAACTTGACTTTTGCAATTTTAATAAAACATTAAGCTACTCTTTCCAGTTGAAAATAGGAAATAAACTTATACACCGTCACACAAGCATACACTTACTTCGATAGAAGGTAATGATAATAATAATACTCCAGCGAATTAAAGATAAAATAGAAAAATAAAATGGGAATATTATATAATAGGTCCACACAAAAAGACGAAAACAATAAAATACGAAATATATTTTAGTACACATTTCCACCATATTGAAATTGCAAGTGGATTAAACCTAAAACTTTTCTATCTACAAACGAATATGGTAAGGACTTGCAACCAAAAAAAAATAATTATGGTTTGTAAATGAAAAAATTATTTTTAATATAGCTCTAGCTTGACTCAAAAATCATAAAATGAGTTTAAGATTTATCAAATAGAGGAGCACTCACGATGAATGTACAAAGTAACCTCCTGTGAATGAAACTCTTTTTTTAAACAATTAAAAACATATAAAAAGAAACAAAAACTTTGCTCAAAAATATATAACTATGAGTAACCTCTGCAATATGTAGAAAACTGGAAAAATTCACCACAAAATACTTAATAAACAAAGCTACAGGAGTACCATATAAAAATGCATGACAAGAAAAAAAAAAAAAATACTATTAATCATGTGTCACATGATAATCTGAATAAAATAATGGTCATATCTTAAGACATACAAAATCTCTATGAAATCAAAACTGTTGCAAAGAGTTCAAGGGGAATAATATTATGAATTTTTAAAAGTAAAAATTTGACCATAAGTTAATCAGAGTAAATAAAAACTGTGGGTTTATGTGAAAAACTTACTGGATATTATATATAAATTATACACAAATTATATATAATTTATATATAAACTTTATATATAAATAAAGAAATAAATAAAACCTCAAACTTATGCAATAACTTACTTCATAACCTTGATTGGAGGCCAAAACCTTGAAACTAAAAAATGATGTTATAAACACAAAGATTTGATGAGGTCTTCAAGAGGTTGAATTTCTTTTGAATCAAGCAAACCATGTTCAGTTTGGAAGTACATAAAATGTATGAATATGGTATTTAAAAAGTTCAGCTGGTTGGATTCTTCTAAATGCTTGCAATGTGATTGATATATATGAACTAACACATGAAATAACATGCGAAATATTTTTTTAATAATGGTTATAAAATTAGCAGGAAAATGCATGTCATATTTTGTAGGGAATATATTCTCATCTGTGACTAATTTTTCAATGTTAACAACAACAAGTTCAATATATTGTGGGGCAGACAAACGAGATTTCTTTCCCTTTTCATCAACCCATGTGAAGTTCATATGAGCACCATTTGAAACTGTGGTGCAATGTTGAGGCGTACAGTATTCACTGACAGAATCATACACAAGCGTAATGTGCTTAAAAAATGATAATGTATTAGTAGCCAGCCATTCATTAGTATCAACGCCAGTTGGAACTGGTACAGTTGCTTGCAATTCATCTTTTGTAATATTTGCAACAAGACCACAGGACAATGTTCGGCTAACCATGTAAGCCTTTTCTTTTTGTGCATCTTCCGCTACAGCTTTAACTCGAGAAGTTGTTGTTGATTTACTTCGACCTATACCAATTAGCCAGTCCATACTATTCTTAATTGTGCATTAAATAAAACTATATAAAGAAACAAAAATAAAAAGAAATATCACTAAAGAATTGTCAAACAAAATCTTAAGATTTATTTTATTATCTTTTAAAACTTTATGATTATAGTATATAACAGTGTATAAGTCAACCCAAGTAAAAAGTCCACTTCATAATTTAACTGGAACTAGTGGTTTTGAAGTGTTTTATAAAAAATGTATAAATCAAGTCATGTTTTCCACAGACAAATCTTTTTATCTTCTTAGGTTTTGAAAGAACATTTTTGATCCATTCAGTCTCAACTTATACACTGGTATATAGGTACCTCAATTATATTTATAAGTTTGACTACAAATCACTAGAAACTTTATACTAATGCATACATATAACTTAGCACTGGAAACTATGAAAAAAAAATTTATAACTTCATTTGCAATAAAAAAGTAAAAGAAAAAATTAATCATAATAAAGTTTCAATGTAAATACATTTGATTGGCTAGTACTCATCATTTGGTATTTAGTTCACAGAACAAATTTGCCTAGAAAAAACATATTTAATTACTCTACTGCTCTGCTTGTGATTATAATCATGCTAAATGCTTTTTTGTACTTATAACAAATAACAAAAATAAAAACACCGAGTAATATAAGTAAAAAAGAATGCCATTATAATTATTTTAATACATTACTAAATTAAATATATTTACTACACCCACATTTACATAAGTGTATATATGACATACACCATAAAGATAAAATTGATGAAGGAAAACTAATAAAATATTCAACAAATCTTGTTTTTGAATTAAGAAAAAGAGCAACATTTTGAGATATTTCAATGATCTCTCCATATGTGGTTGTACATAATTAATAAAGAAATTTACATCTTTATCAAACTTCAAAATTTCATTTAAATAAATATATTTGTAAGTAAAAGAAAAAATACACCTTAAAGCAATTATTACAAAACTAATTAAAACTCTAGTTTTGAGTTTGTGTTGATTATAGGTTTATTATTACAAAAAAGGCTAAATCAATTTTGGAAAACACATGATCAGTTTCAGATAGATTTACAGCCCAAATATGCTATAAATAACTTCAAACAGAAAAAATAAACTAATATACTAAACCAAAATAAGATAATGTAATTTATTAGCTAAGAATCATGCATTAAGAGAAACAAAAATTTTTTTAAAAAAGAATATCAAAACTTATATCAATATATTAGGGTAATGTCATTTTTTATTGATATCAATGTTATATATGCAATTTCATTTTAACTTTAGATAAAGAATGCCATAAAAAAAGATAATAAAAACATAAGCAATATTGGGCAGAAAATGTTACATTTTTTATATCATATCTATATATACTGCCACTTTTTAAACAGCAGGTAAATATTAAAACTAATGAAATAACTTTTTTAAATAAATGAGATTGAGCTATTTTCGTTATCGAGGATGCAGTAATTTAGCTTAGGTTAGCAAAAACTATGAATTCTTTAAAAACATAATTCACGCTTAATACAAATACAAACCATTTGTTTAAAATTATGAACTTTTCTATTTTTCAAAGGAATGCAAACATAGATATTGTTCGTTTATTTAAAAACTAAAATTTTTTTTTCATCAACATCCTTTTATCAACGTCTTTATGTTACTGCTTGCTCATTTTAAGGGACAACAACGAACAGACAAATCTTTACATTCTTATGATATAATGGATTTGCTTTACATAGAAATATCCATGTTTAGAAACTAAAAGAAATTCAACGTACCACTCTTGCATCCGCATTATCCGCAAATGCAATAAAAATGTATTTATTAATTAGTTGGTTATATTGCTTTATTAATGTAGCTCTAGGTATCAGTGTTTTTTTTTTTTTTTTTTTTTTAATTTTATTTGCCGAAGCTGCTTTTGTAAATATTTAGTGTAATTTGGACACGAAAATGGGTCCATGAGACGAAAAGCTTTTTTGATACCTCGCTTATAGACAGATCTATTATAATCTTCTCAGTTTCTTAATCGTTGTTTTACTTTTGTTATCCATTTAACTAATATTTCAATAAGACTTTCGCTAACATTAAAACAATAATTAACACTTATTATATTGTGAAAACTTTAATAAAGTTTACTGTTTGGTCAGCTTTTTTCTTAAAACCTTCTTATTTGTTTTTTACTCAAAGAAGTTAGTTAGATCTCACTAGATTAAAGTTTTTTTTTTTTTTTCAAAAATAATAGACCTATTAATCTTAATACTTAATTTACTTATCTTTTCAATGGATTCAACATTTCAATAGATTCAACACGTTTAATGCGCTTAATAATAAGACTTTTGAATCTGTCGTTAGAGAAAGCTCGCATCGAATGCAAGCATTGTTAATGTCAAATATTGCAACATTGAAATGTCAAATAAAAAGTATAAGATTTTTTCTGCTTGATTTTAAAATTTGAATGTTTTTTCTCTCACACTTCAAGTTTTACCTTGATTAACTAGGAAGTATATGTAAATTTATTGAACAAAAAAATAAAAGAATAATTCATATTTCATATTTTCCATTTACATTTGAAGAACAAACATTATTAAATATGGCGGATGAGTTTAAAGTGTAAAAACGACTCTCCTTAAACATTACTGCTTTAATTTGCTATGGCAACGTCTCACCAGAGCATCAACGATGAATTCCTTTCAGCTATGAAAAAAAAAAAAAAAAAAAAAATCTACCGATTGTTTTGCTTATTACAGGTTTCTGAAACTATTTCTAGAGATATAAGTACAAGTATTATTCATCTTGACGAGAAATAAAAATTGGAGGATATTCATTTTAGTATAGCTACATTTCTAAAATTTTATATAAAAATTTTGGTATTTCTAAAAAATAAATTCTTTCTACAAAAATTAACTGTTAAAAAATCCAAAGGGAATTACTGAGATTGAGGAAAAGTCTTTTGAATTAGCAAAAAGTATTTTAAAAGCAAGATTTCTTTTTGGATTTATCACCATTTTCACACAACCAAAAAAACTCCCAATTAAATAGTGGATTTATTTAGCTTTTATTACGTTGTTAGGCCAAGTACAAATATTTTATATTTTTCTAATTAATCAAAGTTTAATAAAAATAAAAAAATTCAACAATAACTTGACAACAGTTTCATTCTTAAAGTAACTCATCTTTATTTTACAGAACTTTAAACTTGCAAATTTAAATACAGTAAACACAAATATTGATAGCAAAAATATTATTTTATTTAAAATACATTTTTATAAACTTTAAGTAAATTACACACTCTTAACTTAATTGAAACATATTTTAAAAAAATATGTTTTCAATTTTATAGAGAACATGAAACTATTAATAAAAGTGTCAACATGCAAGACAAATGTTTTTAAATAAAAAACAGTTGTGACATAAGAAAACTATGGTGTCGTGCTCCGGTTTTAAAAAAGTTCTACAATAATGAACTATTATGATCTATAAAGAGATTCAGCAAATATTGGAAAAAAAGTATCGTAAATTCTATTTTATTATTGTGTATATATTTAGATTATTGCAGACTATAATGTACGTGAATTTCCTAACAAAGTAATAATAATAACAATGATATTTGTATTATAAACAATAACATTAAGGAAGTTCCCAAAAAGATTTTTTATTTGTAGTAATCTAAAAATTTGAGATGAAATTCTCTGAACTTTTCTAGGAAAATCTTCAATTCTTCCTCAGGAGGGAGGATGGTCATACTAGAAAAGCAACAATGAAACAATAAAAATGAAGAAACTAAAGTGCAACTAAATAAAACAAAAAAATAGCAAAATAAAATTAAATAAAGTAATTCACAAAAAATGAAAATAATTTAATTGATGTGATAAATAATCAACCTACCGAAAATGAAGTGTACCATCCTTTTGACGAAAACCACTACCAGGAACCACGCATATTCCGGTCTGTTCAAGTAGTTGTAAACAATAAAAAAAATCTGCTGCTTGACCCAGTGACTAAAAACCAGAAAGTAGATGATATTCATGTGGAAGAAGTGCAAATAAAATTTTAAATGCAAAAGGAATTTTTAAGTCTGCACAAAAAAATTAGACATTTTTAGAATTTAGTGATAAACTATATTTATCTAGAAAAAAAAAAGAAATTACAAAATAAGAAATTATCAAATAAGAAATTACAAAATAAGATATTACAAAATAAGAAACTATACTTTTGCTTTCTCAATAGCTTTTTGAGGCAAGCGTATTTGTGGAAATGCATACATAGCTCCTTGAACCTCATTGCATGTAACTCCTTCTATTTTATTTAGAGTTTCATACACCAAATGGGCTCTTTTTTTTAGAGATGATAAAATATCCATTTTTTCCTTTAAAAAAAAAAAACAAACATGAAAATCTCTGTATAACACTGTAAAAGTGAACACTTATACAAAATAAACATCAAAATAATTTTAGTAGCTTGGGATCCAGTTTTCACATACATAGAAACACTCTAGAGCTGAATAACAAGTTCATATATTACTTAAACTAATTCTAACCTGCACAAACAACTCATATGAAGGTTCTCCATTTCTAGGTGGATTAACAAGGCAGTCCAATACTAGCTGCCCTGTTACATTTGATCCCAGTTGAGCAGATTGTAATTTGTTTAAATGATAGCGAACTTCATCACTGAGTCCTATTACTTCAACATAACCTCCTCTCAGTCCACACCTATTAAAAAAGTGACTGGGTTACATTTATTAATTACCTAAAAATGTATACAGTAAAAAAATGTATACCGTAAAAAATTGTGTACGGTAAAAATTTAGGGTAAATTGATAAAACTTCAAAAAAAAAAAAAACTTACTCTCCCAAGAATCCTTTTGAGCAGGAATGCATTGATGCTAATTGAACACCTTCAGCAATAGAACCCATGTCTCTCATTACCTTTTTAAAAGAATGAAAAGCACATCCTTTTCCATAAACATTATCTTGGTAAACTTCATCAGCAATTATAAATAAACCCTCCTTTATTGCAAACTCTATAATCTCTTTGATGTTCTCATAAGAGAGAACTTGACCAGTTGGATTACCAGGATTTATAACACAAAGACATTTGACAGAACATGTTTTTCTTGCATCTTCCAATGAACGTTTCAGTTCTGATATATCTAGTGACCAGTTTTTTTCTTCATTTAAATAGTACCCTACCTGTAATGAAAAACATTTTTTGATACAAAAGACAAAAATTTTAATGACAGGTTTTCACCATAAAACTTAACAAAAAACTACTACTTAAAATATTTTACTGCAGTGATTTGTAAAACTGCTTAAATTCAAATTTTATAAAAATGATTAATAATGATGTGAAAAAACCAACAACAAAAGATTTAGAAATTTTCTGAAAAGTCTTTTACAAGACTTGTTTTAATACACAAAATATAGTTTTTCTTCAGGAGGCATTTGGTTAACTTTTTTTTTTTTAAAAAAAAAAAGCACATCTTACCCAAAGTTAATTTTTTGCAAACAAAAAAAACAAAGAAAAAAACAAAAAAAAACAAAAAAAAAAAACAAAGAAAAGAAATGCTTATGAAAAACTAACTTGCTTCATTCCAAACTCATCAATAGTAGCTGAGTATAACGGATATTGAGGGATTGGAATCATAACACCAATATTTTCATTCTCTCGCACAAATAATTCCAAGACAAGCTTAAAAAAATTTATATTTATCAAAAATGGTAACAAAGTAAAAATAAAAAACAACAACTAATGAACAGCTTCATGAATCAAATTAAAAATCAAAGTTAAATTGAATAAAATAAGCTAATTAATGCATGAGCATGCCCAGGAGTGTATTTAGATTGATGTTTTAAGTGTAAAAACATCCCCTAGGATTATTTGTTTAATTTTTTAAATGACTTTTTGAATTTTATTTTCTTTTTTAAACACCAACTCCCAAACCCCTCTGTGAAAGTTCCTAGATATGCTCCTGAGCATAACAACATTGATTAATCAAAGTATTTATGATTTCAATAAAAAGGAAACTCATACTTTAACAGCAGTACTTGCACCATTTGTAATAATTATGTGATCTGAATTACTGGGATAACCATCTCGAGCACTTATGAACTCAGAAATATGTTTTTTAACTATCGCTAAACCAGCAGAATCACTATAGCATCCAGTACTATTGTTGATAGTATTGAGAATTTGTTCTGATCTTCTGTTTACATCAGAGGGGAAAATATTTTCTTTAATCAAAGCAGGATAAGAGCAAGCTGCTAGAAGCTGTAAAAGCAACATAATGACATTGAGTTAAATGCTAAATGCTTTAACATATGTATAGTTATGCATTAATATATAATATACAGACATAAATAAAAAAGTCTATACCTGCCGAATAAAAGTAATTGGCTTTTGCCCCATTGCATGGCAATCTCCAATATTTGCTTTGATTACTTTTTCAAATGGAAGTTTTTTTCCCTAATTGTAAAAAAAATTTTACTTTTTTCACTTATTTTTTAAAAAAGTAGTCTATGTGATGATTAAAAAAAAAAACTCTTTTAATTTTATATCTGTTCAATTTCTATTTGCATTGAAAAAAATAGATGAGTAAGAAAAATATATACCAGATACAATTTTTTTTCATAAATTATTATTATTATGTTCATACCATCTTCAAAGATAATTTGATGCAAATCAATGAAGTTAAAGTGCTATCTTATTGTTGTTGTTTTTTTTTTTGATAAACTTGAACAACTCTCACAAAATTCAAAAACTTGAATTTTATCTGTGCATTTGTACTACTTTATAATACAAAAAAAAGGCCGATGTAAGGCAGAAACAAGAAAAAAAAAAAATAAATAAGCTGATGTACCTCTTTTAGTTGCTTTTCCAACTCTGCTGCTTTAATCACAATAGGTCCTCTTACTGCATACTCAACTTGCTTTACTCTAGGATTCATACTTTCAATATTTAATCCTTCATGCTGAACCTTTGCTGACGATGAGCTACTGTAGGAAGATGTTCCTGCCATAATTTTTCGAAAGTTTATGGAAAGAAGAGAGAAACACTTATTAGTATTCCGATTGGAAACCATAATACCATTCAACATTTTATCTCACGTTCATACGAGGTGTTTTTTGTGCCACCAACCAGGTACAATACACTTTGCACGTGCGGAAACAAAATATCCACTGAAGCGTTGAAAATTACACAAATAAAAATACATCAATAAATATCTTCTCTAACTTTAATTTTAGTTTACCCTTGAAATAAACAAGAGTAGAAAGGTTGAAAAAGTAGCATTAAGTCATTGACCTAAACTATATTTGTAAATATGATATTCTCAATGTTTGGTTATTTTATATTCCCATAAATTTGACGTTCTCAATAATTGGTCACGACCACATGTATCCAAGTAGGATAGAGACCCGGAAGAAATACTCTGAGCAAGTTTATTGAACACAAATTTTGATAACTAGGTGTCTCGAGCTTAAAGAACTTAAATACACTTTGTGCAAAATGAACCAGGAAAAAAACAAACATTTTTTAAAATTAGACAAACCGTAATTTTCTCCTCTAGTCTTTTTTTATTTTACTGAATCATATTCATAACAAATACATGTCTGTATATACTTTTAACTAGATCCCACGTTATATCTTCTTTTTTTTTTTTTTTTTATGGCAAAGGGATGCATATATTCTTTATACCGTAAAGAACGTGGATTTATAAATGTTGAGCTTAATAGAGGAAAACTAAAAAAATCTAATCACAACGAAAATAGAGAAAATTCTTTTTGTAACCAAAAAATATAAACATCTCCTGTGTAAAAGGAACTCGTTCGTAAATTGAAACTTGATCCCAAAACACTGTAAGAAAAACAGTTGAATGGAGTTTTTGTGTTTAGAGCTATAAAGAAGCCAAACTTCGCATATCATAGTTGGGACATTTTAGTGGTATTGCTGATTTAAATTCCTACAAAAGCCTGTTGATACAACTTAGTTCGTCACAGTAGGAAGTTCAAAAATACTAATATGCTATTATAGCAAATCAAAGCAAAATTAGCACGAATTCTCGGTTGCATGCAAAACTGGTGCATTTTAAAGCTCGGAATGCAATTCCTCGAGAGAAATGCAATAAACTAATCGAATCAAAGCCAAGTCCTGCGAAGAAATAATTAAAAAATAAAATAAAATACGTCATCAAAAAGAATATCATTGTCTAGATTTGATCATTCCCTTTGTTTTACGGTCTTACATTAAGGTTTTTTGTACTAAAGAATCGAAATTTTAAAAAAGCTCTCCTGTTGAATGCTATGAACTGCATGTATAATATCACCTGTTGAATGCTATGAACTGCATGTATAATATCACCTGTTGAATGCTATGAACTGCATGTATAATGTCACCTGTTGAATGCTATGAACTGCGTGTATAGTAAAGTCAAATGCGCAATATTTATCCCTTCATTTTGTTTCATCCAGAACAAAAAATGTGAATTAAGAAATAACGTTGCTAGAATAAAATATGCGAAATTTAATTTTATTAGAATTATAAATATTTGAAATTCTCCAGGTAAAAGCTATTCAACATACCTCGTCTAAACAACTGAGGAATCCAAACAAAAATATTTCGATTTTTTTATATATATATATTAATGATGATTTTAATCCGAAAGTTTTGCAAATGTTTTCGGTTTTCAGTAAATCCAATCAAAAAATATATTTTTAAAAATAATCTTTTTAAAAAATATATCTATTTTTAAAAAAAAAAATCATTTTTAGAAATAAACGATTTATTTTTTAAAATGAAAAAAATTTTAGAAAAAAAAAAAGAGGATTAACTATAAAAAGAACAGTTTTAGAAAAAAAAAGTGAAGTGAAATTTTAAGAATTGTGGTAAAAATGGGCAGGAAATCAGATTTCGTATCTCGATTGGTTCGTTGTTGTATTTCGTATCTCGATTGGTTCGTTGTTGTATTTCAGTTTAACGCCACATAAATTTGCTTTTCACTGTGCATTTCTACGCCAATGGTAGTTTTTAAACTTTAGTTTCCATAAAAATAGTTCTTTAAAGGTATTTCCAAAACACGGCATCCGATTTTTTTATCATAAATTTTTGAAGATGCAAAGTCAAGAAAATTCCAGATTGAAAACAAATTGGTCAAAATATCACAAGACACTTTTTTGACGCCTTGTTAAAAAAAATAAATTGATTTTGGGTAAATTTTGGTAGGATAGATCTACTATTTTCTTAGTAGTTAAGTTTGCATATGAATTTTCATAAACTCTTTGTTAATATTTGTATCTTCACAAAATTGAGTGCCTAGAAATATTTTTGCATCCAGGGCTTGTTCGAAATAAAAATTTTTATTGGTCGATGTTAATACAATTACATATATGTAATGGCAAAGATAAGATCTCTTGTTTGGGTAAAATTAAAAAACTTTCGAAATCGATTTTCTGACTGAAGAAAAAAATTTTTTTGGAGGTGGGGTGGGGGTGGAGTGGGGGTGGAGTGGGGGTGGGGGATGGGGTGATGTGATAGTGCAAGCACACAGGATCATATTGATACAATTTTAAAAAATCATTGATTGTTGTTCGTTGAAGAAAGTTGATCTCAAAAGTTTGATACTTAATTCATTATATAGCAGCCCAAATAAATTAAATTTTACTACTAAATTAATGTAAGTAAGAAATAACCCACCCAACATAAGACGTCTTTAAGACGTATGTAACTTATCTTTAACTCGTCTAGAAGTCTGCAACTAGTTAAAGACGTGTTTAAGACGTCTTTTGAACACGTCATTAAGACGTCTTCCGACAACCAGTTTAAGACGTCCTTAAGACATCTTAGCAAGACGTCTTTCGGAATAACTAGTTTAAGACGTCTTTAATCAAAGTCGTATAAGAGATGGACTTGAAAAATTATTTTGTTTTTGCAAACCATGCTAGTTGCGCGTTAAAAATCTATTGTTTTAAACAATAGAAATTTAATTCTTCAAGTCTGTCGGATTCGTCGAAAATTTTTGGTCTCGCCTAACTAGTCACAGCAACTTCCTTTAGTTATTAAAGATAACAGCAATAGAACCAAATTTTAAGCTTAATTTTATACAGCTAGATATTCTTAATATTTAAAGAAATAAATAACGCTGATGATGATATAAAAATTGAGATCGTTTACTTAGCTACTTTAGTAAATGTATAACTAGATATATAATAAATAATACAAAATATCAACTAGTTTTGTAGCTACCTAGAGCACAATTGTTTCATTTTCAGGGAACTACTCCATCTACTATACTATTGTAGACTTCCAGTTTATGAATATTATAGAATTTTCTATTTTTGTTTAAGCAAAGAAATATATACAGTTAAGGATAAATAACTTATACATAAAATGAATGTAAATAAAGTAAAGAAAAAATAGTGTGTCACAGTTATAAAATTCAGCAAACCCAATTTATAACCAACCGTAAGAATAACTAGGTATTTAATATTAACATACCATGATTTACCAGCTATATACAAACATAATTTTTGCTTGAAAAAAACAAATGAGTTATTATGTGGTTTTTATGACAAATGAAATAATATATTAAATATGAAAAACGAAAACATGAAACATCTGGCCGCATTTTGCAAGATAATTATTAATTTGAATAACTTTTTAAAAAGTTTGCCGTTATCAAATGAATTATAAAAAAGCCCATTAGAAAATACACCTACTAAAAAAACGATGGATAGTGGAGTATATATTATGGAGCTTTTAGAGAAGTCGAGGCAAAAAATGGCAATATATAGGAAAAAATACACCAAATTAAGGCTGGTGAATGAAGGACCAAGGAATTGAATGAAGACAGATCTTGACAAAAAATGTTATTTAAGCTTTTTTATACTTCGCCATTCTTTTTTTTTAGCCATTTAAAAATTATCCTTACAGGTCTATTTTATCATTGACAGTCTTTGTTTACAAGAAAAAAGTTCCCAAATTTACAAATGCTCATCTTGAAAAAATGATAAAATTTGTTCGTGCCGACAACTAATTTCCTTTATCTTGGTGTAATTTGTTTAGTAATTTGTCAACATGTGGAGTAGTTACTTTATCCTGAACAGTCTTTTCAAACAAATGCTATAAAAGTTTAAACTATGATAATAAGTTGTACGTTCAGGCTTTTATCCTTCCTTAACTGCGTCTTTAATTCCAATCGCGGAAGATTTTCAAGAACTGAGTGGTTTAAAGTTATCCGATCTGACAATAAAATCAGCTGTGTACACTTTTAAAGTCAGAGCTTTTCTCTGTGATGCCCTAGCAAGATCATTTTTAAAATTGACTGTTGCTCATACTTGAAAATATTAAGTGAAAGGTACATTATCAAAGATTCTTAGGTAGGAAGGGTAGTGTTTAATGAAGAATAAGAATTTGGTAAGCAGACAGATTACGATTTTAATTGCCAGTTGTATAAGCAACATCAGATATATGTCTCCTCGTATAGCTGCTGGTATTGAATGCATTTCCGGATTCTGCCTTAACTATATGCATTTCATGTCTTTGGGTTTTTAAAAGAATCTTGAATTATTTCCGTAAAAGTCCTACGGCCAGATTATTACAAAAACATAATTTATATATTTCTGAAAAACTAATCGAATTTAAAAATTACATTGTTCCCTAATGATAAATTTCAATATGGGATACACAGAGAGACGGAAAGAAAAGTTTTAAAGAAACTCACCTTTACAAATGTGTATTTGGTGAGTGTCTTCTAACGCTGCTTTCCAAAAAAGCAACGATTTTCTTCACCTATTGCTTTATTAATTTTCTCTTTTTAGCTACTGTCCGAGAGACATATCCAAAGGAATCGGAGAAGACAGTCCATAACTTTATTCAGGGCATGTTAAAAAACGCACCAGCATTACGAAAATCATATTAAAAATACAATCATGTACTCTTTTTTGTGGATGGTGTGAAATATATTTCTATAGTAAATCATCTCTTTTTTCAGTTATTGCATTTAGACAGTTCATATTTTCACACCTTTCTATATTCTGTCGCCGCCTTCCAGTCTCTTTCCAATACAATATAAATTTATAAATTTATATTGTATTGGAAAGAGACTTGAAGATTTTAATATATATATATATATATATATATATATATATATATATATATATATATATATATATAGCTATTTCAAGTTGTATTATTTTCAAATACAATATCTCTTGTTCGTATAAGAGTGCTCAATATTTTGTATAAATAGAGCAATATATATATATATAAAACGAAGAAACAACAACTATGTATGGTACTTAAAGTTTCATGCCTAGCGGCAATCATCAGCCATGAAATACAAATCAAAAATCTATAAAAACCTATAAAAACCGATAAAAACCTATAAAAAGACATCATAAATTCCCACAACCAAAGCATTCTGCAAAAAAACCAGCAGCAAAAAAACCCCAACATTACAGAAAAAACCTGTAATTGCATCAATAAAACTAAGTGTCCTTTACATCAAAATTGTCTTACAAAAAACATATCTACCAAGCCACCATCTCTTCCAGCAACCCAGTAATGAAAGAAAAATATATTACGGCATCAGTGAAACACCTTTCAAACTAAGGTATACAAACCACCAAAAATCCTTTAACATTGAAAAATATAAGAACGACACAGAACTATCGAAAGAAATATGGAAAATGAAAGAAGAAAATTTCACACCTATTGTTAAGTGGAAGATAATCAAACATTGCAAATCGTACAACCCGGCCACAAAATTATTATGTATTAACATGATATTATGTTTAACGGGTGGTTACTAAAAATCCGGACAAACTTTCATGGGCAATTACTCCCATAGTTTTTATGGTAGAGATTAAATAAAACTATCATTAAAAAGAGTTTTTAGTTATTTATTTAATTTAATTAAGTTTGTCTTCAACCAGTCTGTTTCTTCGGATTCGGCCGACTCTAACACGAGTTGACCCAAAAAGTGAAAATACAAGGTTAAGGTCAATTTTTTTCAGGCAAACCTTTATTCTGGTTTGTAGTTGCTTCACGTCTTTTGCTTGCCAGTTACTCTCATACACTTGCCTTTCAAAATAGCCCAAAAGTCTTCTATTGGACGACACTCCTGTATGGCTGGCGGATTGTCAACTTTTTTGATAAAATTGATGTTATGAGTCTCATAACAGTTGGTCACGGTTTTGGCATAATGCGATGACGCCAGGTCCGGCAAAATATATAATTACTATTGGCATGATGAGCGTTGATGAACGGAACTTATCTTCTCTTTATACAATTAAATTCATAGATAGCTTTATTGACTGCAAGGCCGCTAGGGACAAAAAATGGCTTTGAAATACCTTTGTCAGAAGCGACCAGCCAGACAAGCACCTTGGGTTCGAACTTGAGCTTTTTGCAATATTTAACACTTGGTGGAGTCTTGTCTCTGTTGCTAGAGTAGTAGGTGCTGTTTCCATTAGTTGTTGAGTGTGATAGCGTAAAGTAAGACTCGTCGTCAAGGATGACCGATTTTCCTTTAAAATCACGATAAAGACGATCAATGCCGGTTTTGATTCGCTAATTCTGATTCTCTTGTCAATGAGGTATACCCTGTTTTTTATAACTTTTGATATCAGTGTATTTGGCAAGAGTTTTAATGATATGTGAATGACTGCATCCATATTTTCGACCAGCTTGCCTCATCGAAACTAGGTCACTGTGATCAAATATGGTTTTCAGGCACTTGATACTCTTAGGGGTCATGATTTTGCCCACACGACCACTTCCTTGCACTCTTTTGTACCCAGAATCATTCTCAACACGTTTGATTATATCATAGATAGTGCTTCTTGGTATTTTTTCAGCATTGAGGTGAGCTACTGTGAACTTTTTAATTTGCAATTTATTATTTAAATAGAACTCGTAAATCCGTTTTCTTACCTCTTCTTGCTTGGCCATCATTATTTTCTTAATTATTATTAATTATCTAAAAACAAGTAAACTAAGTTATAGAGAATTAAATAAGCTTTAAATTGGATATAAGCATGAAAAAAAAAGATTTAGCTTGTGGCATTTAAAATTCAGTTAAAGTTAGTCCGGATTTTTAGTAACCACCCGTTAATAAAGGTACCTTATTGAATAAGAAGAACGAAGCTTTCCTAAAGATTTTTCGAAGTTTTGGTGATAATACTGGGATCCACGGTAGTGATATAGTTGGCATAGTTGCTTTGTTATTAGATAAAACTATTTCATTATTTGAGTGTCGTTTTTTTATAACAATATTTGCAAGGTCTTGTAATTTCTTCTTTTCGTATCCATTTTCAGCAAACACATTTATTAGGAAATCGATTTCTTTATTTAAAAATTTTTCAGAGCTAATTGATAAAGCTCTATGAATAAATAAAATATATTTTTAGGAAAGCAGGTTACAGGGCAGTCTTTAAATCCAGTGCAAATCTTAAATCTTTACTAACTTCGCGCAACAAAACAAAACTACCATCAAATAGCCATCCCGGAGTATACCTAATAGAATGCGAGTGTAAACAAAAATACATCGGTGAAACAAAAATGAAAATAGCAACAAGAACAAAACAACACCAAAAAAATGTTTTTGAAGAAAAATTAGAACAATATGCAATTGGCCATCATAAAATTAAATGTTCAGGTAATACAAAATGGGATCAAGTAAAGACGCTAAAAGTAGAAACCAAAAAATTTGAAAGAAAAGTTCGAGAGGCAATCGAAATTCAGTTCAACAAATGCGGACCTAAAAATGGAGGTATGAATTTAGATGACGGTCAATATGTAAAAACGCAATTCTGGACGCCATACTTTTTATACCTACGAAATATTAAAGAAGCCCAACTAAAGCGAAGTTTAAAGAAGCCATTAGAACGTGACATTACCGTTAATGTTTGTTTGTAATTTAATTTAATAATATTTGTAATTAAAGCTGAAGATGCTAGTATCAATAATCTAGCGAAAATTTCTTAGATAAAATAAAAAATTAGTATTGAGAGAATTCGTATTTATTGAAGTTCATATATTAAATTTATTCAACTCTCATACAAGATGTCGTCATTTAAAATATATATATATATATATATATATATATATATATATATATAAGTCTTTTTAAGCCGTTTTTAAGACGCCTTAAATAAGTCGTCTTATTTTAAATGGTTTAAAGAGGTCTTAAATAAGACAACTTACAGTATTTCATTTGAGGCCAGTATAAGACATCTTTAAGACCAATTTCAAGACGTCTTAAATTCTCTTTCAGACGACTTGTTGTTGGGTAGGAATATCATTCTCAAATAACAAACTCAAAATAACAAACTCAAAATGAACAAATTTTGGAGAAAAAAAAACTTTCATAAACTTTAAACAAAATACACTTAAAAAAAACTGCTTATAGGATATTTTTTGTAAATTATCAAAAAGTAAAAAAAAAAACTCTTAGATTTGCCTCTTAAACAAATGCATTAAATTGCTTAGAGAAATTAGCATTGCTTTCATGATAATTTTTTTAAAAAACTAGATTTTCTTCTGCAACAAGTTTATTGCTGTTACAATAAGTTGTTGTTGCAACAAGTTACAAAAAGATGCTGTTAACAACAAGTTAATTGCTGTTGAAGTCAATTAAGCTGCTTGTTAACTTTGTAGAGTAATCAGGATGACTACTGAACCTTTTATATTATTTCTAATGTATTCTAAAATCATGATACAAAGATTCAGTCAGAGAACATTCCAAGAGATTGGTTACGGCGGTTAAAGAATAGGCTCACATGGCAAAAGACTACTAGTGCCTCTGGAGTAATTGTTTTATTAGGTAGGTTCGTTTAGGAACATCTGAACTCTTTACTTCTTTTTCAGAATAGTTTTCTGACAAACGATTGCCAAAGCAGGAGTGGACAACTGCATCAATTTTTCTGAATATTTTCAGAATGCCAAGAAGCACTGTTGCCTTTCTGCTATTTGATGAAGCCAATATTCTTCAAATATTTTTTTGAAGTAGTTGCTTGCAAATAGCTCACCATAATGCTGTTGTTGCTGAATGTCCAACATTTGAGACCTACCTATTGGTTTTGACCTACCATGGCTAAAACTCTTGAAAAAATAATTAACAATCCCGAGAATAAGGAACAGCTACATGGGTAGAATCAACTCAAGAATGTTTTATCTGGCAACTATATGATGAACTCATCAGGAACAACGTATTTGAAGTGCCTTGCTCTTCTAATATCATCTGAAGCATTAAAAGCAGGGTACTCTTATTGATCATAAGATGGAGATCTATAATTGCTAATATCAATTTTGTGTTACACTTGCATCAGTCTGTCAAACATATTCTCTGAAGTATGATTTTTATTTTTAACATAACTAATAGGACGTTCAACAACAAAGCCACTTGACAGAGCATACCGTAAAATCCAGGTAAGCTGGTCTACATGAGTTAAGTCAGGAATTAAGTCAACACTAAACTTAAAGTATTTTGCTTGCTAATGTTCTGATAGATTTTTATCAAACAACAGCGAAGTTGTTGGATTGATATGCACTTTTACACCTTGATACTCTGGTATAAAATTGTCAGAGCCGCTCCGTACTGCAGATGGGTCAGATCCATTGTCTCTATCATTTAGAAAGTCTTTTGAAATCCTGGTGTAACAATGTCTTTCGTTGTTGTAGATGGCATTTGTTGATTGTCTCTTTAGCATGCCCTGTTTCATGATGTCTCTTGTAGCCATCAGCCATGCTGTTTATAAATTGGAGAAAACAAATATCCTTCAATCTAAATAATAAAAATATAAAAATGCATTTCTAAACAACAGTCATTGCAAAAAATATGCAGATATTAATTTCAAATCCACTTCACATACAAATTAGGTATAATCCAAATTTAACAATAAGTCCTTTTTTATTCTTGTAAGTTTGCAAAATTCATCTTCATTTAAAAAATCTTGTGGAGCAATATTAACGTCATTTGATGTTCCTGGTCGTTCATAGTTCGGGTAGTCAACAACAAGCCCTATACTTTGTTGGAGTTTCTTTTGTACATTGACTTTTTGGTGTTTAACAGGAGCTTTCTTTGCATCTCCTATTGGGTGCCATTTTACGACTGGCAACCTGTATAAAGTATGAAGAAGACACACCACAGCAATTTTTTCCAGATGTTAAGGCCTATGTTAGGATGACGTTTTTGCTGTGTAATTGTATCTTTTTTTTTTAAATTTTGAAACTTTTAAGTGACCATTTAAATCCATTGCTTATAGTTCAGACTATCGCTATTAAAACACAAACAAAGTTCTTTATCGATCATCTGAAATTAATCAAGTTTAAAATATTTTATGAACATGCAGTTTTAATCCTTTTGTTGTATATACAAGCAAATAAGTACAAGCGCTTGTAGAAAGCCCAAACAACAAACGCAAAATCAAGTTAGTCATTAAGAACACGCTCATAGCCTTGCATATATAATAATGTAATTCTAGAGAAAATAGTTGTGCTGTGCGGGAATCTATTTAAAAACAAGATGCGAAAATACTCGATCGAGGCGCAGTAGGACTTTTCAGTAACAATAATTAAGGCATAAAGTAATAATAATAATACCTTAATCGAAATGCATACAAAAATAAAATACTACAGGTTTTTCTTATCTTACTTATATTTTCTTAATAAATTTTTTCAACTACTTCTCATCAATATATATTCTCTTCATAGGCGTAGAACGCGCTGGGGCTCGGGGGCTCGAGCCCCATCCGGAAATTTGTCGCTGGGGCTTTGCCCCACCCGGGTGGAGCAAAGAAATTTTAGTATTTTTTTTCTTTGATAAATTTGGCAGTATTATTTGTATTAATTATTTAAAAGTTTTGAATTAAAAACCATTTGAATTAAAAAAACGTAAGTTTTTGAAGAAATTTTTTAATTGTTCAATGGTATATTAACTTTTAAGTAATAAGTTGTAGGATGTTGTAGAATGAAGAAGATTTGTGAATACTTTTCAAAAAAAGAAAACCAAATTGAAGCAGTTGCATTATATTCTGAATCTCAAAATGCTAATAACTTACAACATAATACTCATGAAAGTTTATCATTTGTTCAGTCAGATGATGCAACTGATTCAACCGCTGTTGTTGAAACATCGTTGCCTTTACATCGTAGTTCAAAGAAAAAGATTTGTACGAAGCTTTTATTTCAAACGGATTTTCTAATTGGAAGAGAGCGTCACAAATTTTTGGCTCTCACGAGCGATCTGAACTCCATAGGGCGTCTGTTACTACGATCGCCTCAGCAACACTGGAATCAACATTTATCCAACAGCTTAATCATTCCCAAAATAAAGAAATGATGGATAATCGTACGGCTTTATAAAAAGTATTACAACACTTCTTTATTTGGTAATTCCTCAATTTTGTTTAAAAAAAATTTAGATTAACTTTCAATGATTAAATTTATTTACTAATTAAATAAATGTTTCATCTTAATGTATTAGGGAACGCAAGGCCTTTTCATTCGTGGAAAGGTTGAAAATTATTCAAACTTTCGCATGCTACTCAAACTACGAGCAGACGATTCTCTGGAACTGAAGAAATGGTTGAACCGTCCTGAAAAACAAAAGTAGCTCTCTCCTGATATTGAAAACGAAATCCTACAAGACTTTGCTCATGCAACGCTTCGTAAGCTATGCGAAAGTATAAGGGAATCACAATTCTATAGTTTGATCCAATAAAACAACGGATCAAACTATAGAATTGTGATTCCCTTAAATGTCCACGAAAAAACAAGTTTCGATCTGCATTCGGTGTGTTAATAAAAAAATTAAAATTGAGGAGCTTTTAATGGGATTTTAGCAAACCGAGAACCTCAAGAACTGTTGAATGGACGTTTTGCGTCGATTTAGCCTGTTGATTCAAAATATTCGGAACAATGTTTTGACGGATCTTCTAACATGTCTGGAAGTATCTATGGATTGCAGACTTTAATGAGTGGGAAAGAAGAGCGGGCTTTTTACGTGCACTGCCGCGCTCATAATCTCAACTTGGTAGCACAACATTCGGTTGAAAATTAAACAGAGATCAGGAATATTATGAATTTAGTGCAATCATTCATCGTATTTACCTGTGGATCTCCAAAACGATTAGCATGTTTCAAGAAATTTCAAAATGTAGAGGATGTAGAAAGCGGAACATCACTGCGGCCATTTTGCCACACTCGATGGATCCTTAGAAAACCGTCCATTATATATATTACGAGTAACTATTCCGCCATTATGAACTGGTTAGAGGATTTTGAAAATCATTCTGATAATTCAGCCAAAAATAAGTCAGAAGCAGCGGGTTATCTGGAATCTTTTTGTAAGCTTGACACATTTTTCAAATTGGAAATTTTGCGCATGATCTTCACTTTAATCGAGGATGCTAATACAGCACTCCGAGGTAAATATTGTTTTATTTCATAGTGTCTTTTTTTTAATATATTATTTTAAGCAAATTGTAATGTTAAAAGTTTATTGAAAATTATTTTAGGTATGCAGCTTTATTTTTGCAAAGCAAGAAATACCATCAACACGTTTAAGGAGGTGTTAAAAGAAGCCCGGGGTGATACTCGCTTCAAAGTCTTATGGGATGCAGCCGTTGTAGCAGCAGAATGTAGTTTACTTGACAAACCAGAGATCCCACAGAAACGTAAAAATACATCAAAATTTACTGGAAGTGGAGTTCCATACTTTGCTACGTCTCCAGAGGACCACTACCACCTTTTCTATGCATCTCTGGATTGTGTTATAACGGGACTTGCGACCCGTTTCAAACCGGCTGAGACCACTGAGCATTTAGCAAATGTAGAAAAATTTCTCATTGGTCAGTGCTTGGATGTTGGATTCGTTGAGGCTTTTTACAAAGATGACTTTGAAGATTATAGAAGGCTACAACTCCATCGCGACATTTATGGATCATGCAAAGTTCAAGAATATTCAACTAATTAATTTTGAATCAGTTTTGAAAGAGCTTATAGACCATGATGGTGTCCTTTCTCAACTAATTTCACTGATTCCCGAGTTTATGAAAATGGTAAAAACTTTACTATGTATACCTGTCACCTCATGTACGTGTGAGCCCTCTTTTTCTTGTCTTCGTAGGCTAAAGACTTATTTGCGTTCTACAATGTCTCAGGAGCGATTGAATCATCTCGCTATTTTAAATTGCCATCGCGATATTGCCTACACTCTTGATCTTGATCATTTGATCGATGAGTTTATAATGCGTGCTTCCATACGCATGAACACATTTTACTTGAGAAAATAAATTACATTTTTATACCTATTGAAAAAACTTTTTATTTCTTATTATAGATTTTCATATCCTACAAAATAGTTTATGCTCCATCCGGGAAAACTAAAACTCTACGCCTATGATTCTCTTAATATTAACTTATACAAATAACAACACATTAATACAGATAATAACGCATATTTAAAGTCACTCAAATATCTTTTCTTATCAACTCTTCTCATAAGGTTCTCTTTAAATTTTCCATAAATTCTTCACATAAAATTCTCTTTAAATCTTCAAAAACTCTTTTCTCATAAAATTCTTTTTAAAATCTCTTAAAACTCTTTTCTCATAAAATCCTCTTCAAAATCTTAAAATTCTTTTCTGATAAAATTCTCTCGTAAGGAGAATTACTCAAAATCTCTTAAAACTCTTTCTTAATAAATCTTCAAAAAGTCTCTTTAAAATAAATCATTTCATCAAATTCTCCCCAAAAATAAGGATGCAAGATTTTCTCAACCGTTCTTTTGCTATCTGTCCGCAGACGTAATTTTGAATTCTCGTAAAGACAATAGATTTTTTCAAGTTCTTTTAGGACTTTTGTTTCAATTTCTGAATCATGGTATTCTTTAAAACAGGTTTTACTAGTTTTTTTTTCATTAGTCTTTGTCTCAGAATAGCGACAGAACTTTTGAGAACTTTAATAATTAAAATTATATGATTGTATTCAACATATTTTATAGCAAAATGAGTTTTCCTAGTCGTGACATGCCATTTAAAACCGTAATTTATCCACGCGAATAGCTTGTTTTACAAACGTATTTGATTATGTTCATCATAAGGTGAAAAGAAAACTGTTGTCGGTGGTAACGCACCGAAAACTGAGTGTTGAGATATTAATTCAAAATGGTTAAAATAAAAAACAAACATTCCACTTAAAGCGCGCGAAGGGTTAGTTGAGGATTAAAAGTTATTTATTGAGCGCTCAGCATTCGTTGTGCCTGTTCTAATATCAATGTTGAACCTGTTGAACCTGTTGAACCTGTTTTTATTTTTTACTGTTGAACCTGTTTTTACTTTTGAAAAGAAAAACATCCGTAATTTTATCAAAAACTCTATACATAATTTTAAAACACGCTTTAATAAACGATTACAGAAAGAAATTATTACTAACTGCTAAATGTAATTTTTTATGCACTTATTGCCATATATGGTGAAATATCTTTTCTCTAATCTTAAAAACAAACGCATTTAACAAGAAAAATATCTTTAGTGCAATATTTTGAAGACGAAATTTGAGAAATTTATGTAAGTATTTGTTAAATAAATATTTGCATGTAAATATTGTTTTATGAAAATAAAAAACTTACTTCGTTCGCATTCACTAACCAAATCCTTTCGTTAACAATCCGGTTTTTATATCTCGCCTGTTTTTGACGAATTATCCTTACGAAAGAACCAACTATACAAATACTAAACCGATGGTATTTGTATAGTAAGTTCTCCTGTAGTTTCAAATTCCTCTTTTACAGTATCGACGAAACTTTTCCATATCAGAAGTCAGCAAGCGTCGTAAATACATCTTGCGGACTCTTTTCAACTATCAATGAAGGTTCATTTGTGAAAATTAATAACCGTCTCAAGTTGGAAACCTAAAGAACATTTAATAGCCTTTAATATGATCAAACTCGTCCTCTATGAAAACTTGGTTTTTTAAACCGTCCTACGAATAAGAAGTCTGTTATTGGAAATGATAAATTCCACAAAAACCCTCCTAAAAATGTCAGCAAAATATTTTCGCGACAAATAAGTGATTGTAAGAAAACCGCATTAAAATAGTTAAATGAATTCTCAACCGTATTTAACAACTAACAAAATATTACCTCACCGAAATCGCTGAAAACTGACACAGATTTTAGAGGCTGAAATTAGAAGAAGCTGAAAACTTCTATTAGTTATTAAATAAACATATGACATATTTAATAACAGTTGTTTTTAATATGTAGTAACCTCATGCTGTTAATAAGCTTTTAGTTGATGTTTCTTACTAAAAGCTTATTAACATTTAGAAGTTAGGAGATTGGTGAGGAGCATGAGCACTAATCAACTCACTAGATGTTTCGAACCTCCAATGGAAAAGGAGTAGCTATGTTCTTAGCAATTATAAATAAATTGCCAAATATTTGCTTGCCAAATAAAGTGATTTGATTAAATATTTGATTGCCAAATAAAATGAGAAGAAAAATGGAATATTTTGTCTCATTATCGAAAAGATATTGGCAGCCTGTTTTACATAGTTAAAAAAGCATTATTCTGAAATTAAGTTTCAAATTCTGAAATTAACTTCCTAGTATTAAATTTCTTATACTAATTTTTTGATATTCAGGTTAAAAAATTTTCTTATTATTTATTAACTATCGCATCGTTTCCGTCTTACTTAAATACCTCTGCAAAATCATATTTTTTGATTTTTTTTCCTTCTATTTATTCAATCTTTTATTATTGTTTTTTTTTATTTCATATTAAAAAAATCAATAAAAGTCTTGTTAAGTGAAGTTTGACTGCAAAATGATACATTACAAAACTTTCGTTTTATGAAAAAAACGAGAATAGTAGAATGACGTACCGGTTAATTTTGTATATCTCCATTTTTTTTACTTCAAATACTCTTTTCTGCTAAAGATCTTTATGCTAAAAGGCGATTGATTGACGAAACCAGTGTTCGTGTGAACAGTTTTTCTTGGATTCACTTTCAAGAATCATGCAAACTTAAACCGTAGAAAAACAAGAAGAAATAAAAAGAAAAACACCAAGCCAAATCAACATTTAATTTGAAATTTTCGTAGAATGAAAAATTATCAAACGAAATGTTCGATAAACGAGATGTTAGATAAACCAAACGGAGATCGGTGTGATCGTTTTATTGGAGTTGAATTTTCACTTAAAAATGTTTCAAGCAATTAAACTCTCTTGAATTGAGATTCAACTCAGTTGTTATTTGTTTTTTAATTGGTCTCAGGTTTCTTATTTTTTTCTTACGTAGCAAACATTTTTCCGTGAAAAACATGTAGTCATATTATAATTTCGGACATGAATAGCGTGTCTGGATCTGTAAGCAGTTCTAGTGTAACACCAGTTACTATAAGAGCAGCATCCTAATCAAATCCAAGATCAGTGTAACATACAGGACCCAAGCCATACATTCTACTACAAATTTCTAAAAATCTCAAAAAAAAAAAAAAAGAGTAGCTTTGAGTAATACATTTAGCTGATTGTAAAGACGATATTCTGTAAGAACTTACTTTCCAAACTCATTCAACACATTTTTTGTGCGTGTTCATAATCTTTATCACTGATGTGCCCCACTACTTAGTCTAGAGTAAAATTCTTCATTTCGGATGAGCTCAGTGTCATTTAATTTCTCAATGTTTGTCATTTAATTTCTCAATGTTTGTCAAATAATTTCTCAATGTTTGTCATATGGATACACATTAAGGTGGGCTGAAAAATAAAAAATATTCAACTAATCAAAACGTGTCCCCTCCTAATACCTGGCTTTTGATTTGTAAAGCACATTTGCTAAGAAAAATATCTATGGTTATCACTTTTATCTAACTAACCTGTGTTTATGCCTCAAATGTAAGATTTTTGACATTTTTATTGGGTAAAAATGGAAAAATAATTATAAATGTATTGTAAAATCAGCTACAAGCATCAGTTTGTTACCAAATGATACAGAATTAAATTTAGAACATGTTTTATATTAATAACATTTTTTCCTAATAATTTTATTTAAGAAGTTATTGCCAAAAATCTAATTCTTTTTTTTTTTAGTTGAAATATAGTGGCATACATTACAAAAATATGACAACGGATACTTTTAATATATTAGATCTATGTTCAAATTAATTATCAAAATATATAGAAATCTTTACAGTTGTAGTTCAGTGGTTTCATTTACAAAGAAAACAGTGAAAAATATATAAAACATTAAGATATAAAATCACTTTTTGATTTGAAATTTTTAATTAATTTTCTACACCTAATTTTTTTTTCGAATAAATCCATCTCTGCGATCACAGAATCACAGAATCTGAAGCTTCATGTTGAAAGACATGTAAACCTGAAGTTTTACATGTCTTTCAACATGTAAACTCATTTTGTCAACCGTTCCCCTTACAAAATCATCCTCTTCACCATGAAAGTCTTCTATGAGGCCTTCTATACAAATGCAAAACTTTATTAACTGCTTTCCTTCTGACCTCTTCATCCTCGTCGGCTAACATTCCAATGAGAATATTTTCACCATGAGCAAAATAATTCTTATTTACTATATCTTTAGAACAAATGTTCTTAGCATTTGAATTAGGGTATTTATTGATGCTTTGAATCACATTAAATAGATTTTTGGGATCATCAGTTAAATATTTATTAATCATAGTATCAAATCAACTAGGAAAATACACCTTTACCATTAATTCGGCAATCAGCTTTAGACTTTTAGTAAACTTAGAAATAAATATATAATACCATTATATAAACCAACGAGAATGGTTCATAGGTCCTACTTCTGAAAAGGCCAAATCATTATCTATTCTTTTCTGTGATTACACCCCAACAGATGCGATAAGAATAGTTCTGGTCAGTCGATAAGTCATCAATAACTTTATTGTCAAGTATGGCAAGTTTTGGATTTGGAATTTTGAAAATCTCATAAAACATGTAATCTTCACCTGTCATTTTTAACAGAAACTTCTTTACAATTTCTGCCAGTTTCTTGTGGTCTTTTTGATGAACATCAAATAATTGATATGCCTCTTGTATAAAAGTTGCTGCATCTGTTTCATATTTTGTCTTTTTTTCGTCATTATTCACGAATTTATAAAATTTTTCCATATAAATGCTGAGCTTTGTTTAAATTCTAACGACAGATATTGGATAAATGTTACAACTTACCCATAGATTGAATGGTCTTACACTAACACCTCTCTGAACACTGTCATTCCTATAGTCTTTAAAGTAAAGACATCTTTCAAGTACTTACTTTAAAGTGGAAAGTTTTCAAAAAGGAATTTTTTCTAAGGGTTTAAAAAGTTGATACACAAAGCGTTTATTTAATTTTTTTGCTGTTTTCCTTATAGACATTTCTAAATATATTAAAACTGATGATGTTTATTAAATTATGCATCTAAAAAACGACCAAATAAATATTAAATCTGTCAATTTTTGAAAAAAAAGGTCGATTTGTTTTTAGTTTTCTAGAAATGACTTTTTAAATATACATCTTACAAGATAATGTCACAGTATAAACATTGTTTGAAACTAAACTCTGCATCTTTTAACGTAAAACCTATGCTCATTAAACAAATATAAAGCATTTTATGAAGAATTGAAGGATTTTTAACTTTAGAAATTTGAGAATTTTTCTGAAGTCTTTTACATAACCTCAAGTGGATCGGCTAAAACTGGTAACCACATGGTTTTTTCTTCATGTTGGATCAAACTATTTTTATCAAGATTTTTAGATGGAGAAACAAGATCAGGTGACATGACTAAAATATCAATAAGTCTAAGTTACATCATCTATCTTAAGATCTTTTATGAAGCTTAATTGTATTTCTTCATTGTTAGGCATTCTGCTTTTGTTACCTTCACTTTTCATAAGATTTATAATAAATAGATGACATTTATAACTGCAATGACTTTAAAAATTTTTGTTATACTTCTGTGAGTAAAAAAATACCGGGAATTTATCTAAAAATCAAAAAAATCTTTATTTTTTCTTCTAAATTCATTTCATCTCCTTCAAAGTAGTCCTCCCACTTATGCAATACACTTGTTCCAACGCTTTTTCTAATTTTCAAAATACGCTGCAAAGTCTTCTTCCGGTATAGCCTTCTATTCCTTATTCATTTTGGTTTCATTTTTTTTTTTTGGTTTCATTTTTTTTTTTTTTCATTTTGGTCTAATCTATCAATTCAGAACGCTATCCATGCGGCGGTCACATAAGTTTAGTAAATAGCCAGAAGTCATGTGGTGCTAAATCAGGAGAATACGGTGGTTGCAGAACGACACAAGTCAAGTTTGTGCCAAAATGATCACGAATTTCGAGTGCAGTGCATCGTGATGCAATAACCAAGAGTTTTCTGTCCAAAAATCCGGTCTTTTTTGACGCACTGCATAACGCAAACAACGAATAGCACCTAAACAGAAATATTCGTCGACAACTTGGCCGGTTGGAAAGAATTCTTAATGCACCACATCACAACAATCAAAGAAAACTTTCAACGCGACCTTGATTTTCGACTTTCATTGACGTAATTTTTTAAGATGTCGTCTTACCTTTGGCACGGTATTCATCCAATTGGTCGGTTATTTCCGGGCAGTAAATGCAGATCCAAGTTTCATCTTTAGTTATGTGCTTTTCATTTTTTCTTGGTAGTCAGAAAGCATTGTTTCACACACAACGCATAGCTGTTTTTCCATGAAATCGAGCGTTTGTAGGACTATAGAGATTTCACTTTTCTGAGGCCCAAACGCTCATTCAAAATCTCTCTGATTGATCTCACTGATCCTTCCGATATTACAACAAGGTCAGTAAGGTCTCGGACAATTAATCAAATTTACTTGCACCAGTTCGTTGGTTTCGTTGACTTGTAGCTCATCTGATTGTCTTGCCCGTGCCTCGTCTTTAACGCTTTCCCGACCTTCTATTAGCATTTTACACCACTCATACTCTATTTTTTTCGATAGAGCTTGCTCACCAAACTCCTTCTGCAGCATTTTTGTAGCGAGAAATTTCATTCCGCACAAAAATTATAATGGAACTGCGTTGTTTCAGATATAAAATTTCCAAAAATTCACTTTAGCTGTTTAGAAAAGGACGCCTATTTATCGCACACAAATGAATAATTTGACCCGAAATTTGGAACGGATGTCGATGACAGTTGTGCCAACTTTAAAATAAAAGCATTTGTCTCTATCAAAATCACAGTAAAATTTAAAATAAAATTCCACCTTATCATTTACCCAGAGTAGTATAACACTTCGCTGAACTCTCAAATTTCATTTTTTTTCTTTATTTTCTCCGGCGTAGTGATAATGTTCTCTTAGTTTTTTGTCAGTTTCGGTAGGACTCTGGACCATAGCACTCTTTGTACTAAATTCACTTTAACATATTCAACACTTTCTTGCACCCCAAAATTCATTCTTGTCACCTTCACCAAATAAAACAGTTCGTGGTTGATACTGCTATATTTCCACTAACCTCTGTGGAGCATCTTCACCACCAGTTGCTGCAGTGTAAAGAACAGGTTTCTAAACACTACTATCCAAAAACTGAATGTAATAAAAGTTAGATAATACATGCTTTTGATATTGTTTAGATAACTATTTTCTGGGTTTAACACATATCAATAGGCTTTATGATTGACTCAAAAAAGGCGTATACAAGGTCAGGCATGTAACATACTTCCTTCTTTTATTAATTTTTATTTTAACATTCTCGTTAGTATTGCAGTATTGTTAATGTTTATTTAAAAACCTTGTAAATGAAATGGGTTTAGACATCCAAGACTGAAATTTGTTTAGAATTTCTATTTGATGCTTATGATGATAATAACTTGCTGATATTAGTAATAAGCTGATAGTGCTTTTTCTTTGAAACGTCTGAGTGCATTTAACAGCAAAAATTTTAAGATATATTATTGATTTAAATGACCAAGCACTTTTGTATTAAACTTTGTAAAATTATAAATAATGTGATGCGTCATAAAAGTTTCAAACAAGTTTCAAACAAGTTATTTTCAAACAAGCAAATTTCAAACAAGTTATTTAAATCTGTAGCTTTTAAATTTAGTTTTATTTCAAAATGAAGTTCAGCATCTATTTTCTACAAATTCATCAAGCATTTCATCTAATTTTTTCATTATACATTTTAGAACCATCTTCACCTTTGTTTTTGTGTTGTCATCCAGAAAACGGTCTACTATTAATCTTATAGAATTGAAAAAAATTTCAGCATTGTCACATATTTCACCATTATTTCGTTGTAACCATCTGTTATAAAAATATTTTTAACAGATTTTTCAAAGCAAATTTTTTTTTTTAAATGTTAATACTCATGAAAGCTTCTTTTGTTTATTTTGCTTTTGTATGTTTGTTTTGCTCTTTGTATGTATTGTTTTTTTTTCTTATGTTTGTTTTGCTTTTTGTTTTTTAACCTGTTTTTTTAGCAATTGAATATCATAGTTGGTATCTTTTCTCTTTGTTATTTTTATTTCATTATCAACATCATCTAATTACTAATATCAGTCATTAACCTTCGATTTTTCTGATACCTTGTCTCATTTCTTTTTACCATTTGATATTTTTGGTATGTTTGAGAAGATTGACGATACTTTAGGTGCATCATCGAATGCTATTAAATCACCTACCTCACGCTGGACTGCACCGGTTGCGTCTAATATTTAATCACCTCAGGCTTTTTTCATTTTGAATGACCATTTAGAAAAATTATTTCAGCCGCACATTTTAGTTTCTTCATCGTTGACAATTTATTGAAAGGCTTTTGAGTTTTTCATCTCTTTGTATCTACAGCTCTAATTCTAAAATTGTAGTTCTCCACACATTGGTCCATTTAGTTGTGAAATAGAACTGAATGAACTATTGTGTAGAGCACTACAACAATATTTTTTACTTTTACCATTAAAAAATTTTAACTTTTACATGGTCATATCACATTTTATTTTAATATAATAAAACTATGATAAAAAATTATTTAGCACTAAAAGAGCCTTTGTGCCAAGCACTAAATAGTCTTTGACGATACATTTTTCTATATCTATAAGATATATGATATCCTCTTCAACTTTTTTTAAAATCTGATTTAGCTCCTAAATAATATTAAATGTATCATTTTTTGTTTTTACATAACCTTTGATAGAATTCTTTGTTTCTGATAGAGGCCCACTTAATTCTAAATTAGTTTCAGTAAGATATTTTAAAACTCTGATTTAAAGAAGCCATCTTTTCACTTTTACTGTTTAACTTGTTAAAGTCTACATAACATTTTTTTATTTTCTCGTTTCAGATTAACTGTTACAGAATTCAATTTCTAGAGCAAATATACTTTATGTATAAAAATATATGTAAAATATTTTTATTAGTACAGAGAACCTGGATCTAGTTCTAAAAGTGGTTATAAACTAATGCGTAGCATTAACCTACTTAAGTAGGTTAATGCTACGCTAAAATAGGTAACCATAGTAACCAAATAAAAAATAACACCCTCATAATAAGCGCAGACCTTGCACTGGTGTTCGTAGCAAACTTAGTATGTATAGCTCACATAATAAGTCTGTAACCACGAAAAGTAGGTCGTTGCCATGCAAAAACCAGGTATCCATAACAACAAAATAAAAAATAACACCTTAATAATAGGCGCAGACCTTACACTGATGCTCATGGCAAATTTAGTGTATATAGCAAACATAAAAAATCTACAACTACAAAAAGTAGGTTGTTGCTATGCAAAAAAATAGGTATCCATAGCAACTAAATAAAAATTAACGCCTTCATAAGAAACTCAAACCTTATATTGGTACTCATGCCAAAAATAGTAAATGTAGCACTATGATTAAATTATTTATTAATTTTGTCTCAAAATTGGCCATTCTGGCCCACTGTGCGGTCGCGAAAATATGAAAATTGTATCTTAGAATGGAGAAATATGTATGTGATTGTATTAGTGCGCAAAGACCATTGCGTGAAATGATCAGTGTGAAATGATTATGAATATATTCAACAATAAAAAAAAGCAACCAAAAATAATTAACTAGTCAAAGATAAGAAAAAACTTTAAGATGATTATGATGTAATCGAAATTATCTCAAAATAGTTTTTTTTAAATTTAATAAAAATTATGTATTATGCTATAACCGCTCTTGACCATGGACCTTAAAATTATCAGTGACTAAAGTACTCTATAGTGAGTTGTCGTCTAACCGAACTGCCGTAACATTAGGTCTACCGCTTATGAAAGAAATTTAATTCCACTATTTCCAAAACGTTTTAAGATAACTTCATTAACGCAATTAAAAAACTATAATTAAAGCTCTCTGGAGTTCAATTAAGTTCTAATTAAAGCTTGTTTTCTGGTATTTAAAACATGTTGTTTAGACTGTCTTCATGCATCTCGAATCTTTTATCTGCACCGGAACCGCATTTAAGTTTGCTTTTATTACAATTTCTTAAACGCGCATGTCCATGATATGATTATGCGCAATTTGAATTTAACATACACTTAATGCATTCGTCAATCAGCGTATGTTAAATTCAAGTTCATTTCAGCTCATAAGATAACAGCTTTCACGAAACTGACTGAATTATGAACTTCTATTACATCACCTGCATTGCAATGTAAGTTAATATTTAGATGTTAGATTACTTGTAAACTATGCGAAAATTCAGTTTAACGAAAGTAGAACAAAAGCCAAACAGACAAGGAAATAATTTAGTTGAGCCTAAAACTAAACTTAACCTAAGACCAAGCTCGGCTTAAAGTTGGTCTGAGCCTAAAGTTACGTCAACCGTATAATGTCAACCCTAATAACATCAATTTATAACGATAAGGTGAATAAAGCTTAAGCGTATAATAAATACTGTTAGAATAATCAAAATGCTTTCTTTTAGCAATGCAACCCTGTTTTAAATTTAATTGAAGTAGGATGTCAATTGCGTGACAAAATTATTAAACTACCGAGCGACAATGAATCAAAACCGATTGAGAACAAAACATTTCTTTGCTTCGAAATTAGTTTTTAACGTTTTTTTGATGATGATTAAAGAGTATGGACTTACAATAAAAAACAACGCTGATGTCGTGGTTATCAGAAACCATGATGGATTAACATGCGGAATAAGCTTTTGTTGTTAAAAATGAATTTTGAAGCTTGGATTAATGCATAACATTTCATGGCGGATTAAACATGCAGTCAAGCAGTTCGAAAATGAATGAACAAGCTAAATTTATTATCCGACTTCTTTAACGTAGCATTTGTATACTTATCGCTAAACGCTTATTTCATTGAACTGCATCAAAACAGCGTCGTACTAAAACGTATTTTAATAAAAATAAAAAACAATTTTATAGCAATAATAAACAATTATTGTTAACATTATTTTATGGGGCATGATAAATTAATCTAATAAAAGAAATAAAAGTGCATATCATTTAGCCAGCCCATCAATTTCAACTGATATCTGATAAGGAGTTGAACTTTTTTTTGATTGTCTTTTTCCAAACTCTTAGTGCCACCCAGAAAATCATTTTCCAAACAACTTTAATAGTTTTTTGATGATAGACCAAAATGAATGCATTTCCAATTTCTCCTCTTGATATTGGTTTTCATATTGGAAACCGAACTACCTGTTTTACTCCTGGTTGATAAGTTTTTACACTTTTAATGAATCCGCTAGCTGTTTATAATATATAAGATATCTGGTATTAATTAAAGACACTTAAAATGCTGATTATCTACTGGAAGAATACTCTGACATCAATGTTCAAAATACCAAAAACTTTCAAGGGTTACTTATTGCTTATGAACATGTGGAAAAATTTTTTTTGCATAGAATTTAGGAAATATCCTCAAAAGTGGATAACATTTCACTATATATATATATATATATATATATATATATATATATATATATATATATATATATATATATATATATATTCTGTGTCGCAAATCAATTAACTTTTGCTCAAAGGTAATGAAAACGGGTTTTATTTTGCTTTTGTTTTTAAAAACGTCGCGCACAACGCTACATTCCTAATATGATATATAAATACTTGCTGCAAGCGGTAAAAGTATAGCTTTCTGCATCTTTCTAGAGTTTTCTTGAACCTCCTGAACTTAAGGTGGTTCACCTATAAAAAAAAGGCACTTAATTAAAAAAATTTTTTTTTTCTATGTTAGATGATTTTTGTACAAAATATATTCAGCTTTCTTATTGTGAAAAAAAAAAAGTTTAAAATATATTTTAGTTTTTTTGTTATTAAGGTGGCTCACCCCCTCTAAATCTAACTTTTTATTTATAAAGGTTAAAAACTTGTTTTTTATTTTTTATATAAGGAAATTCTATTAAAACTTTAACTTCTTAAAAGAAAAATGAAATTTCCATTTTTTGATGCTGAGTCAGCATAATTTGTCTAAAATCTTACCTTAGCTAAAACAATGATATCTTGAGTAAAATTTGCACTGAATACACCATATTTTGCCAAATGGTAGCTAAATAGTTGCTCCAGGGCTGGAACTAAAATTTTTTTCAAATGTTAAAAAAAACTAAAATGGCAGCAATAAAGGTGCAGAAATTGATTTAGTGCCTGTGTCAGTCTAACAAACTACATTCAAACTAATTTATTTATGCTTAAAATGTTATAATTCTAGTCCCAGCCCTCATAAATAAGTTAATCAACATACTGTGAAAATTTGAAGATAAAAGCTTTAACCAAACTGAAGATATTAACGTTTTCGTAAGAAAAATATATTAAAATAAAAGTCTTAAAAAACACATTTAAAAAAAAAAAACATAAAAACAAAAAGTTTTTTTTATAAAAAGTTACTAAAAACTGCCACTAGCATAAGATTTCATATCATCATTCTCCTTGTCAATGTCTAAATAACCTTTGTTTATTGATCTTATATGTTTTCTTCGTGTTTTACTAACATCAGTCGATTTTCTTGACATATTTGATAGTCGGTTTTTATCTTTTTTGAAAGCTCCTTTTTCAAAATAAACACCTCCAGAAAACCCAAGCATTTTAAAAATGCAACTTAAAGAAGAAAATCCATCATTGTAATTTAAAATAGAAGAATAAACAGATATTTCAAGAATTTTCCTTGCAGTAAAAGTAGTTTTAGGGCATCGCTGCCATATCAAACCATTAAATGACTCATTGCAGTTTTGTGTCATCCCATGTAAACACTTTCTTAGCATTTCAGGGTTTGATAATTCTTGAAAAATAGGTTTAATTTCCTCCATAATTGTTACAGGTAAATCTATTTTTTGTCTATAGCTTGTTTCACCCGTAACTTTATCTGATTGCCATTTGCACCAACTGCTTTTCCCTTTTAAACAAAATTGATGACGAGTGAATTCATATGGAAAGTTTGTACAATGGTAAAGTACAGCTATTACAGAATTTCTCATACTCAGTAGGTTATTTTTATTTTGTCTTATAGCCATTCCAACAAAGTTCTGCATTGTGTTAATAGTTTTATTGGTCAACCTTCCTTTTCCGGATATTTTTAAGCCATCGCTTAACAACCTGCCTTTAAAATCTTTAATTTTTTGACGCAAACGAGAGCCTACTCTTTTCTGATAATGGCCAATACATTCTAGCTTTTCAATAACATAATCACCGTATGGTTTACTTTTAACAACATTAGAAAATGAACTTGAGTCACCATCTCCAAGGTACTTAGTATATCTTAAATTATACTTTTGTCTGGACGAATGGAATATTTCTTGAGCTCCAGCAGCTTCCATTGACCCTGCTGAGCCAAAATGATTTACTTGACAAGTGTGTGTAGCTTTCCAATATTCAAAATCAATAGGATTATTAATTCTTCTATGTACTTCACACTGCATACAAAACTTAGATAAAGAACAAACATCAATCACCTTTTTATTTTCATGCGAAAGACCAGCAACAACACCATTTAGGGAGGAGTACCCACGACGTTGCCATGTTCCATCTATTGATATGCCACAGTCAATAATTTCATCATCAGAAGCATTTGCATTTATAATTTCCCTTAGTTCTGATACAGCAGCTTTCATACTCTGAGAACTGCTTTCTTTATAAACTTTATGTAGTTTATTGTTTGTAATATTATAACTGTGATTCGTAAGAGGTGGAGGCATATTCATTATAGCAGTAAAAGTAGACATAGCTTCTCTACCACGTCCAATTTCACGAAATGCCATAGCAGCACGTAAATTTATTTCATATGGTTTTGAACTAGAAACACTTTGATTTACAGATGGTGATGAATAAAATGTACTTTCAAAGTCACAGTTTGAACATTGTATTATAATTCCAATAGAAAATCCCATACGTATAGATTCATTATGAAAAAAAGTTAGCTTGCTATTACACTCACTGCATGTGGAATACTGTTCAAATATATTTTTAATAATTCTAAAGTTACAAATAAAGAAAAAATTGTCAACTTCGGAATCACAATTTGTTGCAGCACTAAAGTTATGTTTTTTCTTAAGCTTTGATGCACTTGTTGTTTCTGATTTCCTGCTACAACCATTTCCTTCCTCTGCTCTCCTTGTATACCTATTTCCATGATATTTTCTCTTTAAATTTCTAATTTTATTCCTTTTGTTCGCCATATCCAGATAGATAGTTTTCAGTTAAATTACATTGAATTAATGATACAGAGCACATTTTTAAGAAATATTACATTTTACAGAACAGCAGAAAAGCATAATAGATCTAACATTGAAAAATAGTTCAAAACTTTAAGTTAAAACCTTCAAGAAGTAATGAATAAATTTGTTGTTTACACCGTTGCTATGGCGTTGCTAAGGAGTAGGAAACTGTATTAACCACAATAACGGTATTTTTTGTTACTTTTTAAGCATATAATAGTAAAAATATATTATGAATTTTGTACTTCGATGCTTAATATATTCGATGCTTTGTACTTCGATGCAAAAAAAAAAAAAAAAATTTTTTTTTTGACTTTTAATGGGGGTGAGCCACCTTAAACAAAATCTTGTACTATGTAGTTTTAAAACGCATAGCAACGCACATAGCAACATACTGGCAACCAAAAAATTATTTATATCATCCTATCCTTAACTCATTTAAATTATATTTTTTGAAATATGAATGTTATGTATACTTTGCTTTATTTGTTATGCAAATTATGAACACTTTTAGTCATGCTTTCAAGTAACAAAAGCACATTTTTTAAGATTAAAAAATATAAAAGCTGTTCTTTGAGTTGCTTTGAGTTTCATATCAGCTTAATATATATTTGTTATACAAACGTTTCGTGCTAGGAATATGGAGATTGTAAAACTTTCTAACAAACAGAACTTTGTGCGTTTAAAAAAGAAAAAGTTTCATGGAAATCAATTCACACTTGTTCAACTTGTAATTGTCTAAAACTATAAAAATAATTTTAAAACTTGATTTACTTGATTTTTAGTTTTTACAATTTTTCAGAAGTTCAAAACATTGCAATTTTAGTTAAACACCTGCTTTTGACTTGAAATTTTCACAGTTTGTTCATTATAGTTAAGAGATTCATTTATGCCATGGATTTATAATACTGATAATGGGAAATATTATTTTTAAGCAATGTAACACGCAATAATGTTGATATTTAGTGCAATCTTTAAAAAAAATAATAATATCATTACACAGGAGCATGTATTTTTAAAAACCATGGCACAAATGAGAGATAAGGTAGTTTAGAACCAGTATGTAAATTTTTGGCACTATCTGATGTAAACATTTCTAGTTGTCCTGTGATGAAATTTTCATTTTTTTACACTAAAGTGTACAAAAAAGTATGGATAATCGAGGCAAATTACTTTCAACTTTTTTTTTTCAATTCTTCAATATTTATTTTATTATATGAAAAAAAATTATCTTGGTAGAGCTTATTTTTATCAAAAAAATTTTTTTATAGGTGAACCACTTTAAGGCAGTTTTCTGGAATGTTCTGGATGTTTTTAGAAATCTCTGGAACTTTCTAGCTCTTTCTCGAGTCTTTTAGAAGTTTATGAAAATTAGCAAGATTTATAGTACACAAGCTGTTTGATAGAGCAACGCTAATAATAATCGCAATTGTTTTTCAGAAATATATCTAAGTACTATTTTCATTTATAATGTCATGTAAGAAAAGTGCTTTGGACGAAAATGATTTGGAAGAAGAATTTCAAACGATTTCATGAGTAACATAGAAGAAGAAGAAGTGTTCCACTTAAAGAGAAATCATTGGAAAATATCAGCAGGATAAAATATATAATATAAAATATCACTCAAATATATATAATATAAAATATCTACAAATATAAATATCTATAAATTATAAATATAAATATCTATAATAACAAATATAAATATCTACAAATACAAATATCTATAAATTATATTATAATATAATATATTATAATATAGTATAATATATATAATATAAAATATCACTCAAAGTCCAAGCTGTTGGTCGCTATCTGTTTCTGGGGGAATCCACCAAAAGTAGACGGGAACGCTGTAAACCAAATTGGGAAAAAGAAGTATCAAGCTTATGGTAAAAGAAACTAATTTTTCCAAATTTATCAACTCAAACTGTACACGCAAAATTGGATCAAGTGCTAAAGACCTATAAAAATATATTTCACTCAATGAAGTTTTTGACATCAAAAAAAAAAAAAAAAAAAAGGCGAATGGCTCTGCAGTAAGACTAAAGGTTGTATAATCTTCAAATAGAAAGCAAAGGAGAGGTTGGGAATACAACTGGGAAGACTGCAAGATCAAAAACTATCCACCCATCACAGAGATGTTCAAGAAAAAAGTACAAGAAAATCAAAACTGCAACCAAGTTAGCAACATCTTCAAAGTTTTCAACGAGAAAAGCAACAACCATTTGTCGGCAGTTATCTCAAGATGGGATCGAAGTTCAAACATCTTCACAATCTGCGATATTCAGATTGACTATTAAAGAAGCTGTTAAACTTAAAGAAGAAATGAAGAGAACATTTTCAAAACTGGTCACTGCATTTTGATGCTAAACGTATTAATCACCAGGAATATCAATTCTCAGTGTTAAAGAATGAACAAAGACAAGTTAAAGTAGAAGTACTAGACCTACCAGACGGAAAAGCAGATACTGTTGTCAAAGGCATAACAGCCGTTTTCGATCAATACAAATTACGGAAGAATATAAAGATGATTGTAGCAGACAGTCCGAATGAAAACATTGGAAAGAAAGATGGGATCGTTACTCAGTTACAAAAACCCTTTTTCTAAAGAACCGGGAAGAACCTTAATTTATTGGTTGTTAGCACCATTTCTTTGCCGAGTTCTTTGCGTAGTTATGCACTAAGAACTTTGAAACAACACGCCACTAAACATACAATATCTTTTTCTGGAACTTGTAAATAACCACAAACAGATCAGGATGAATTTCAAGAATGATAAAGAAGTGATTACAAAAACAGCAGGATGGCGCAATGACATAAAATTTTTATTTCATTTAACACGAGTTTTACAGTTTTTTGGAAAATCTAGAGTATTTCCAAAATTAACGTTTCAGAAAATACTACACTTAAGTGATGCAAGATCAAATTCCCGAGCGATGCGAGCTCTTTTGGCATTCATACTTCTGCCAGAGAAAAAAGACTCAGTACTTGATGTTTGTAAATTCATCTCTTATGCATGATCAGACCATTTGTTTACTGACTAAATGTATAATTCAGATGATTATCAGAAGCTATGTGGCAGTTTTCAGGTTCACGAGAAAGAGTTAAACTCTGTGAAAATGTTTCGGAGTCAGGAACCACCGAGACTGGAAGCACCCTGAACAAATGAGTGTGCAGAACGAGCAATTAATTGTTTTCAAGAACTTTTCGACGTCTGCAAAAAGAAAGCGAACTTTAAGCTTAGATTTATTTGGTCTAAGAAAGCATAAGAATTGCATACTATACTTTTAATAAGAATGTGAAGTATTTAATCTATACTTCACATTCTTCTTCGTTTGAAGCAGTAGCTTTTCGTTCTTACAAAATTGATATTTTAGCTTGTAATCTTATCATTATATGTTATTTAGTGTGTTGCGCTGTAAAAATAAACTGTTTAAAAACTACATAAGTACTCTCCTTTTATAAAAACTAAAATAAAAATTTCGATTGTGTAGTTCTTTATACGGATATGAACATTATCAACAAGAAAATAAATGTCTTTTTTGAGTTTTGAACAAATGTTCATTGATCTATGAACCAGAGATATAAGATTACAAAAACGTTCCAAGTATAAATATGTATGTATGTATGTATGTATGTATGTATGTATGTATGTATGTATGTATGTATGTATGTATGTATGTATGTATGTATGTATGTATGTATGTATGTATGTATGTATGTATGTATGTATGTATGTATGTATGTATGTATGTATGTATGTATGTATGTATGTATGTATGTATGTATGTATGTATGTATGTATGTATGTATGTATGTATGTATGTATGTATGTATGTATGTATGTATGTATGTATGTATGTATGTATGTATGTATGTATGTATGTATGTATGTATGTATGTATGTATGTATGTATGTATGTATGTATGTATGTATGTATGTATGTATGTATGTATGTATGTATGTATGTATGTATATATATATATATATATATATATATATATATATATATATATATATATATATATATATATATATATATGTAACACACACACACATATATTCTACAAAACCATAGTTTCAGAAAACTATTTAACTTAGAACAAAAAGCAATTTCATTAATAAATTTTTATTTTCAGCAGAATAAAAAATACCATTCATATAAACTATTTTGCATAACTGATCCTTGCTAACATGATGAATGGAAGTCATAGATTGATCAGGAAAACGATTTTCAGCTCAAGAGTGACTGGTAGAAAAAGATCCGAACTTCATTGGTTAAAAATTTAATCTAAATCTCAAGGTCAAGAAAAAATTTCCTTGAAGATTCGTTTTTGAGTTCTCTGCGAACGAGTCTTACCACATAAAAACGGTGGTTAGTTGCAAAACAGAAGTCAGCTCGTGTCTTTTATAGTGAGTACTTATCCAAGTTTTGTAAATTGTGGCATCTTTTTACTTGAGATGCCTAAAGTTAAAAAACTTGCTTAAGTGTTTACTGCGTTAGATATGTGGTTTTCAACATTTAAGTTCGTCTGTAGAATCCTCAATAACCTGTTGGAGTCAGAGAAGACAATAAAGCTGGTAATGATCTAAAAAGCTCTCCATAACACTAATAAATAATAAATCATTTTGAAAAACTAAAAGTGGAAATAAATTAACAAACAAAATAAGAATTAAATAAAATACAACTAAACCAAAACAAAACTTTAGTAAGCAAAACTAAAATACAAATTTCTGAAAAAAAAAAAGGAGCTTTTTTTATATTTCCGATTACTCAAAATAATCGAATAATATTTCTGCATCATTTATTTGTTATGAAAGTTTACATGTTTGCCAATTAAAAGTTTTTATTGTGAAATTATCTTATTACCAATCTCATCTGTTTAGAATTCAGTTATTAAAACACGATGCAAAAGCGAGTCCAACAAATTGCATTTTCATCTCAAATACTGACACAGTTTGTGAATACACTTCAAAAGCTGAACTATCAAACGAAATCCCATCTAACATTACAGATCTTACTTTACCTTTTGACTTGTTCATTGACCCATCTGGTGTGTTTAAATCGTTACCTTCTTTAAGAATTCTTCGCTTTAGTTCAGGTTCTATAATTACACTTCCATCGAGCTTATTTAGTTCATTAACCTCATTGACCGAACTTTATCTAAATAACACTCATATATCCAGTCTTTCGTCTAATGCGTTCAAGTCATTAACTTCACTAAAAACTCTTAAATTATCATCAAATCAAATTAGCAGCCTTCCGCCTGATTTATTTAATTCATTAACTTCATTAACATTTCTTGATTTATCTAAGAACCAAATATCCAGTCTTCCTTCAGACGTATTCAACTCATCAACTTCATTATCTGTTCTTGATTTATCTGGCAACCAAATATCCAGTCTTCCATCAGACGTATTCAACTCATCAACTTCATTAACTATTCTTAATTTATCTAGGAACCAAATATCCAGTCTTCCTCCTGATGTTTTCAAGGCATTAACTTCATTAGCAACCCTCCAACTAACTTCCAACCAATTATCCAGCCTTCCCACTGACATATTCCATTCATCAACTGTTTTAAGGTCTCTTGATCTATCTTTAAACCAAATATCCAGTCTGCCATCAGGCGTTTTCAACTCATTAACTTCATTATCATTTCTTGATTTATCTAGCAACCTATTATCCAGTCTTCCATCAGACGTATTCAACTCATCAACTTCATTAACTATTCTTGATTTATCTAGCAACCAAATATCCAGTCTTCCTCCTGATGTTTTCAAGGCATTAACTTCATTAGCGACCCTCAAACTAACTTCCAACCAATTATCCAGCCTTCCCTCTGACGTATTCAACTCATCAACTGTTTTAAGGTCTCTTGATCTATCTTTAAACCAAATGTCCAGTCTGCCATCAGGCGTTTTCAACTCATTAACTTCATTATCATTTCTTGATTTATCTAGCAACCAAATATCCAGTCTTCCGTCTGATGTATTCAAATCTTTAACTTCAATAGCGAGCATCCATTTATCTTTAAACCAAATTTCAACTCTTCCGTCTGACGTATTCAACTCATCAACTTTTTTAACGTCGCTTGATTTATCTTCTAACCAAATATCCAGTCTTCCGTCTGACGTATTCAACTCATTAACTTCATTAGAATTTCTTAGTTTGAGTTCTAACAAAATATCCAGTGTTCCATCTAATTTATACAGACCATTAAAATCATTAGCGACCCTCCAATTATCTTCTAACCAAATATCCAATCTTTCTTCTGACACATTCGACTCTTTAACTTCATTAACTTTCCTTGATTTAAGGTCCAACCAAATATCCAATCTTCCTTCTGATGTATTCAAGCCTTTAACTTCAATAGTGAGCATCCATTTATCTTTCAACCAAATTTCAAATCTTCCGTCTGACGTATTCAACTCATCAACTTTTTTAACGTCGCTTGATTTATCTTCTAACCAAATATCAAGCCTTCCGTCTAACATATTCGACTCATTAACTTCATTAAATTTTCTTAGTTTAGGTTCTAACCAAATATCCAGTCTTCCGCCAGATGTCTTTAACTCTTTAACTTCATTAAAAATTCTTACTTTAAGTTTTAACCTTATATCCAGTCTTCCATCTAACATATTCAAATCATTAACTTCATTAGAGAGCCTCTATTTAATTTCCAATCAAATATCCAGTCTTCCGTCTGATATATTCAACTCATTAACTTCATTAACAGTTGTTGATTTGTCGTTCAATAAAATTTTCAGTCTTCCGTCTAACATTTTCAACTCATCTACTTCATTAACATTTCTTAGTTTAAGATCCAATCGATTATCCAGTCTTCCATCTAAAGTTTTTAAGTTATTGACTTCATTAAAGATTCTTAATTTATATTTGAACCAAATATCCATTCTTCCGTCTGACTTATTCAACTCATTAACTTCATTAACAGATCTTGATTTATCTTTAAACCAAATTTCCAGTCTTCCATTTGACGTATTCAACTCATTAACTTCATTGAAACGGCTTTATTTGACATCTAATAACTTATCTATTGTTCCGTCAAACTTTTTACAGACATTAACTTCATTAGTATATCTTGATTTACAATACAATCAAATAAATAGCCTACCTTCTGACACATTCCAAATGACAACTTCGTTAGATAGTCTTCTTTTGAATGGCAATCCCTTAAACTGTGATTGTGACCTTGCAAAGATAAGTGAGTTACTGCAATCTAGAACATCAACAATTTCTGGATATTGCCTCAATAATACAAATGGAATGTTTATTGAGCTGACACAGCTAAGAGAAAAAGGTACTTTTCATGAATGAAATAATTTATATATATATATATATATATATAATTGTTTTATCCAAACTTAATAAATAAATTTTCTCCTAATTAATAAATAAAAATGTTTTATTCTTAGTTTAACACATTTTTCAAAATGAATCTCTAACTATAGTAAAATAACATGTCACCAAGTAATGCATACTTATTTTAAATTTAAAAGTTTATAAATAAATAGCTTCTAGACCCAATCGTCGAGTATTTAGGAAAAAATTGAAAAAACCAACTTTTGAAATAGAGAGTCAAAAAAGTTTTTTTGTCTTTCCTGTAAAATCAGAATTTGTGGACTTGTTGCCGCAAATTCTTTTTTTTTGTAAAATCAGAATTTTTGGACTTTTGTCACAAAGGTCTGGAAAATTTTCAAATCTGCTGCTCGCGATATGAAAATGTTTAGAACTTTTACATTTTATTTACTCAGTGAAAAACAAGCAAAATAAGCTACTTTGCTATTTTACTGCTTTTTTGATCAGTTTCTTTCTCTTAAATTTTTTAAAGCATTAAGCAAATCTATAAATTAATTATAAATATTTTAGTCGATGTATTGTTAATGAGTAGCATAGTAAAGAATGTAACTAATAAGTAAAAAGTAACAAAAAGTATATATATACATATATATATATATATATATATATATATATATGTTTTTAATAATTTTAGTATAAATAATTATCTTTGTATATTATGAGGAATAAAAACAAAAGAAATTATAAGCAAAGGTTTTTTAAAATCCATTTAAAGTCGTATCCATTCCAATACATTTTTTTTTTGAACGATGAAAGGTGCAAGACAGCCGAAACACAAGGTGGACATGCACAACTGGATGAAAAGTAATGCAATTGCACATTTATAAGTAGAACTTGTATTTATAATGACGAGTGGAACTTCAATTGTATTTACACAGATAAACTTAAGATAATTCAATATGTATGGTTTGCGACATTTCTGTAACGCTTTTACATATCAGGACTTGAGACAAACCTGAATTAAAAGAAAGCTAGCAAAACCTGTTCAGAGTCCCATGACTCACAGATCAAAATAAAATCACTAAACGATCTTGTTGAATTTAAGTCATCGTCTGCACTAAAACACCACCTGATGTTAGAAACATCAGCGGATTTATGAAAAGAAAATGGCCGAGAAACTCTTTAGAGAGAAAAAATAAGTAAAATTGGAAATAGATACTTTGAAAGTAATAGGTACAGAAAAAAAATCATATATTAGAAGCGGTCTTTAACGATATGAAGAGAAGATTTTAAGTTGTTGGGACATGTTTCAAAGAAAGCATTAGGGACACAAACATTTTAGGAGAGGAAATCTTTAATTAAGATCGAGTTTAGTTATTTGTTCTTGTAAAGTATTAAAAAAATATATATTCAGTAGCACATTTGAAAAAACTTAACTCCCACTGTAAATTAAGAGAAAGGCTTATAATAATTATTTGTAAAATAAAATTATATGTTTTTAGTCAAGAGTGAGTAAAAGTTTATTATCTACGTTGAGGTTTTATTGTTGAAGTTTAAAGTTAATCTAAAGTTGAAGAATTCAACTATATACTAATAAACGAAACACACATGAACCATGCACTAGTCATTCGCAAACAACTAGACACACTGGGGGCAACTCAAAAAAAAAACCTTCCTACTACCTTTAAAATCTCCCATTTTCTCCATTTTTCTTCTCTATTGATAGATATGTTTGAGTTGAGTAAAGTTAAAACTTACGTTTACAATTTCTTTTTTGTTCCTCACATTACACTAAGAATATCCATAAAGTGCTATATTTCAGAATTACTTTGATTTAATTGCCTCGCTAAATGTACATTTTGGAATAAGTTATACCTCTTTTCTGGTATTAGTCAAAATTACATTTCAAAAGTTACTAGTAAACCAATGAAACTTAATTTCTTGTATAAAGTATAAAGTTAAATAGGCTTATTTATTTGTTTATATGTCTTTGAATGCATGTTAAAAATTTAATAGTACAAGAAATCAATATTTTACAAAAGTAATATCATAACAAATGTAATTACTTTAAAGATTTTAATTGCTTTTTAAAAAATTTCTTTCGTTCTTCTAGCGGCACTATGTAAAGCTTTGTTTTGTATTTTATAAAGAAATGTGCAAGTTACTACCGTACAGCTGCTCACCAAATGCCAACATTATTTATTTGAATGGCTATTACAGTTGCATTTGTAAGAACGGTTACCAAGCAAACTCGGGATTTGAGACATTTACACAAAAGTGTAAAGGTTACTTTTTTCTTAGTTTTTTTATACTTTACCAATTTTTAACTTACACTGCTCCTCAAAATGATAAGTCCATCTTTTTTCGTCTTTATATACGAACTTTCATTTTTTTGCAAAATTATGGATGCTAAGCAAGTCCAAATTATCAATTTCGGTTAAATGTTTGTCCCACGGTCCCAATACAATTGCTTTTTGGTTTTACTGGTTGCTTAGAAACTCAACGGTATGCACAACACTACGCACAATGGCCGGCAATGTTTCCCCAACTGCCGTAAGCTCTGACTTCGGTAACTGGCAACAAAGTAAAGCTAAAACGGCCTCAGCCAGCGCTCGTTAAATTTAAAACGAGTGGTTACAACTTAGCGAGCTTAGAGTGGCAGTTTTAAAGCAAAGGTTTTGGGATATATTTCGGCGTAAATTTATCTCTGACAAATGTAAGACAGAAATTTCAGGTTAACTTGCATAAAAGAAGCTCAAAAGTATTTGAAATATTACGATTGTTTAAGAAATCTTGCTCGTGAGTTTGTTATAAAACTATAAAGAACTAAGATTTTTGAACTTAACTTTACAGAGTACAAGACATCGTTAGATTTGTTAGAATATGTAGATTTAGATTTTGTATGTCGAAAAATCAAACAGTTCCTTCACGCCAAATGTTTGTTGTTTCGGTTTATATCTTTAAAATTAAATTGTAACAAAATATATGCCACAGATGATACTAATTTCTTTATTCATCTATATGACATTTGAACTCCTTAGTGTCTTAGTTGAAACTATTTCTCTTCTGATTTCATTTTCTCATGAAATGAAGATAAGATAACATAACGCTGTAGTTAAGTCAGTTGCTAAAATGTGAAATGTTAACAAGTGACAATATTGCCGAAATCTTGTGTCAAAGTTACAAGGCTTTCTCTATTAAAAATGATCATGAATTGTTATTCATGTAAACGTTGTGTCTGTTTGAAATAATGTCGAAAAAGATATAGTGAACAGGCTTGTTCTCTGTTGTTAACTAACGCTTACCTTCTTTTCGCAAAAATGGGAAATACCTGCTTCAAATTCATGAATTTTCGAAGAACTAGTGACTCAAAAATCTTCAATAAATATTTACTAACGATTTTCAAAGTCTTCTTCTGTGATTGTAAGTCAGGTTGCACGTACAATGTTATAGTACCGTAATAAATATCTAAAAAAGAAAATTTAGCGGAAGATAATTTTTAGCATTCATAAGTTTATAAATTTCAACTTTTTATGAATTAAAATTGACTTTTTTTTTTAAACGACTGCGTGATTGTTTTTAACTTTTTACCTCCCTTTTTTTTTTTCTTTTTGTTTTCAGAAGACAGAAACATTGCATTCAGGAGAGTGTATAAAATTGTGGCTGGGCTTAGAAAAAAAGGGTGTTTCTTTCTTCATAAGAAGTGTTCCTTCTGAAAAGCTGTTGTAGAGTTGCGGTTGTTGTGTTGGAGGAGTTCACGCATTGAAGTCAAATGAAATCAAAAGCTTTGTGGTTATCACTAAAGAGTTATCTTTATTTTTGTTTTTGTCACAACAATTTTTAACACAGTTTCGTAAGCATTCTGTTACATTCCTATGAACTTTTTCTGGAAGAACAGTGAAAACTAGTAAAAAGTAGCTGTCGCTTAGTTCACTGGTATTAAATGGTCTTTTCTACGACTAAGTGGAGTATAACGAAGAAGAATGTAAAATGGTAACAGATTAAGCTTATAAACGACATTTTGAACAAGTATCAATAATTTTTTTAATTAAATATCAATATAGTGCACAGATAATACCTTCATAAGAAAAGAATAAACTTTTATTTCCATATTTTACCTCAAAGAGCAAGTTAAAGAAAATATAAGAACTTCGTTCATGATTTTGGAACAGTGGATCACACTGACGTCGATTTATAGAAGCATGCAACATTTATTTGTTAGCAGAAACATGTGTAAATATAATATGAAGAAACTATGCAATTGTATTGATTACGCATACATAATTCTATTTCATTAGTTGCTTTTTTTAAACACTTTTGCAAGTCTTTTAAGTTTTATATAACTATAATAACTTAATAAATTGTAATCTGTCAAACATCACAATGGTAATACAAGCTGCAGAATGGACCAAAAAGTAACCTAGCAGCGCCAATAGCAGCTCATTGTTTTAGAGGTTTTAAAAAACTAACAATTTCTTACAAGAATGAAAATGCCTAGGTTTGCCAAACATCTTCTTTAATGGGCTTAAAAAGATTCGTCAAGTTTCCCTAAAGTAAGGAGTAAAAATTGATACTTAAAAAACTTTTTTACATGAATAATGTAATTGGTAGTTGACAGATTTACTTTTCATTGACTTATTTTTCATTGACCTTATTACGAGCCGAAGCCAGGATTATCGTTTTGTTCCCTCCTGAATCTTTCTCATTTCTTTTTTGCTCCCCTAACTTTTTTTCGAAAAAAATATTCATAATTACCTGAAAATGAATTTTCAATTGAAAAATAATCCTAATTTTACTACTTTAACTTTTTATTTTACTTTTTATTTGCAAAATGTTAAAGTAGTTTAAGCTACAAAACGTTAAAGTAGTTTAAGCTATTTAACCTTTAGTGAAACTCTATCTATTCCAACTCTAAAGATGGCTCTGAAAGGATACAATCTACAAAGAGAGCAAATTCCTTCAACGAGTCTGGTAACATCATCTATATACACAAAATCTTTCAACACTGAGTTCTCAAGTTCATCTTTCTTGCCATTTAAGAAAGCAAATTTTTTGTAATTGTAAAACTTTTCTAGAGCATGAGACTGCTTCTTGCAGTCTCATGCTTTAGAAAATTGTAGCAATTGATAATCAATATCAGCCCTATCAAATTTCATTCTGATGGCTTTTATAACTAACATTATAATCTTCAGGATATTTTGCTCTCACCACAAACCTAAGTTAGTATTTGTCATCCTCATTAATTACAACCTATTTAGAAGCCAATTTTGAATGAATTGGTATGTGTAATCAACCTTTATATGGATTGTTTTTGACAGTGTGAACTTTAAGAGATATTATTGACTTAAATAACCTAGCACTACCATTTACATTAAATTTTGAAAAATGTTCTATAATACGATAATTCATAGCATCATACAAGTCATTTAAACCTTCAGATTTTAAAATGAGTTCTGTTTCAGAATGAAATTCAGCACATGTTTTTTATAAATTCATCAAGCATTTCATTTGGTTTTTTCATTTTACATTTTAGAACCATCTTCAGGTTTACTATCGTGTTGCCATCCAGACAGCATCATCAAATATTTCACCATTATTTCGTTGTACTAAATAAGAGTTTGGAATAAAAACATTTACAAAATTTTTCAAGGCATAGATTTCCTTTTTTAATGTTAATACTCATGAAAGCTTCTCTTGTTTGTTTTACTTTTTGTATACATTTTTAAATCTGCTTTTTGAACAATTATAGGTCATGATTATTATCTTTTCTCTTTTTATTTTTTATTTCATTGTCAACATCATTATGCGTTTTTGATCTCTTTATAACAAATGCTCTTGTTCTATAATTGTAATACTCCTCACAATGGTCCTGAAATAGAATAAAATGGGCCATTGTGTGGAGCACTACAAAAATCTTCTGTAAGTCTAATCATCTTTAAATTTTGGAGCACCAGCTTTGGCAAGAACAGAGAGAGCACTAAATCAAAGTAATGGTAAGACAAGCCTTGCAACTTTTGGTAAAAAGTAGATTCAAGTCCAGCTAGCAAACTTAAAAATCTGCGCTTATAATTTTAGCATTATAAGCAACTTGAGTTTTGCTAATTATAATTGCGACGTTATTTTTTTTTCATTTGTGAACTTATAAAGTCAATTACATTTTTATTTTCATCTAGATTCTTCATTTTCTTCATAACTTAAACTAATACTCACGGTACCATTTAATTTGACAACGTCTTAAATTTTTTTCTTTTTGCTGATCAGAAATTCTAACTTTTACATTGGTATATCTCATTTTATTATGATACAATTGAATGCCGTTAACTCGGACCCTGGATAAGTTGGACTTTTATTAATTCGGACGGAATTTCAATTCTCCTTGCACATTCGCTGTCAACTTACTGTAAAATCATCCGCTTAAGTCGTACCCTGGTTAAGTCGGACCATTCGCTAATTCGTACTGTTTTTTGGGGTCCCTTCGGCAAAAAACTTCGCTTAACTAGGACGTTTATTTTGATATTGCATATAAGTGCGTATAATAACAAAACTTCCAATACTTCAATCAAAATTCCAAACTTTACACGCTCGAAAATAAAATACTTTTGCGTCAAATATAATTAAACATAGCTAAGCATTTTCACGGAGAGCTTTCGATTTAGTTAAGCTTCGATTAAATTCTATTTGTTAATAACTATTACATTAAATGTTTAAAAATATCAATTAAAATTCAAAACTTAGAACGTTCGAAAATTAGCTACTTTTGTGTCGTTTCAAATAGCTTTGAATACTTCAAAGCTGTTTGAAGAAGAATTGTGCGACTTTTTTTGTTTATAGTAGATATGATATATATAAAAATATATATTTCACATAAGATTATATTGTTCAATATATATGCACATAATACTAGTATTTATATATCGAGGAAAATTCGATAAGTCTCGAAATCTCATAAAGCCGGACATTTTCAAAAAGTCCGACTTAACGAGAGCTTTGTTTAATTCGAACATTCGCAAAGTCGGACAAAAAAGATATACCTCTTCAGAGTCCGAGTTAACGGGATTCTACTATATTAAATCTTTCAATTTTTGAAAAAACAGGTCGATTTGTTTTTAGTTTTCTAGAAATAACTTTTTAAATATAAGTCTTACTAGAAAACGTCACAGAATAAACATTGTTTGAAATTAAATTCTGCATCTTTTAATGTAAAATCTATGCTCATTGAATAAATATAAAACATTTTACGAAGAATTGAAGGATTTTTAACCTTAGAAATTATAGAATTTTTCTGAGGTCTTTTACATAACCTCAAGTGGGTAGGTTAAAACTGCGAACTACATGGTTTTTTCTGATAAATCTTCATGTTGGATCAAACACAAAGTAATTGTAGAAGACACTTTTATCTTTAAGTTTCGGACCACCTTAATACAAACCATATCGTAAAAGTAAATCTAGGTGAAGAATATTAAAGCCTTTTTAAAATACTTTTATCAAGATTTTTAGATGGAGTAACAAGATTAGCTGACAGGATTAAAATATCAATAAGTCTTCATCATCTGTTTTAACATCTATTATGAAGCTTAATTGTATTTCTTCATTGTTAGGTATACTGCTGATGTTACCTTCATTTTTCATAAGATTTATTGTAAGTAGATGACATTCATAACTGCTATGATTTTAAAAATCTTTCTTACTGTGAGTAAAAAAAACACCGAGAATTTATTTACAAATCAAAAAAATCTTTATTTTTTCTTCTAAATTCATTTCATATCCTTCAAAGTAGTCCTCCCACGGATGCAATACACTTGTTCCAACGCTTTTTCTAATTTTCAAAATGCGCTGCAAAGTCTTCTTCTGGTATAGTCTTCTACTCCTTCTTCATTTTGGTTTCATTTTTCTTTTTTTGGTTTCATTTTTTTTTTTCATTTTTGGTCTTATCTATCAATTCAAAACGCTATCCATGGGGGCCCACATAAGTGCACCCCAAAATTCATTCTTGTACCCCAAAATTCATTCTTGTCACCTTCACCAAATAAAACAGTTCGTGGTTGATACTGCTATATTTCCACTAACCTCTGTGGAGCATCTTCACCACCAGTTGCTGCAGTGTAAAGAACAGGTTTCTAAACACTACTATCCAAAAACTGAATGTAATAAAAGTTAGATAATACATGCTTTTGATATTGCTTAGATAACTATTTTCTGGGTTTAACACATATCAATAGGCTTTATGATTGACTCAAAAAAGGCGTATACAAGGTCAGGCATGTAACATACTTCCTTCTTTTATTAATTTTTATTTTAACATTCTCGTTAGTATTGCAGTATTGTTAATGTTTATTTAAAAACCTTGTAAATGAAATGGGTTTAGACATCCAAGACTGAAATTTGTTTAGAATTTCTATTTGATGCTTATGATGATAATAACTTGCTGATATTAGTAATAAGCTGATAGTGCTTTTTCTTTGAAACGTCTGAGTGCATTTAACAGCAAAAATTTTAAGATATATTATTGATTTAAATGACCAAGCACTTTTGTATTAAACTTTGTAAAATTATAAATAATGTGATGCGTCATACAAGTTTCAAACAAGTTTCAAACAAGTTATTTTCAAACAAGTAAATTTCAAATAAGTAAATTTCAAACAAGTAAATTTCAAACAAGTCGTTTAAATCTGTAGCTTTTAAATTTAGTTTTATTTCAAAATGAAGTTTAGCATCTATTTTCTACAAATTCATCAAGCATTTCATCTAATTTTTTTATTATACATTTTTGAACCATCTTCGCCTTTTTTTTTTGTTTTGTCATCCAGAAAACGTTCTACTATTGATCTTATAGAATTGAAAAAAATTTCAGCATTGTCACATATTACACCATTATTTCGTTGTAACCATCTGTTATAAAAGCATTTTTAACAGACTTTTCAAAGCAGATTTTTTTTTTAAATGTTAATTCTCATGAAAGCTTCTTTTGTTTATTTTGCTTTTGTATGTTTGTTTTGCTCTTTGTATGTATTGCTTTTTTTTCTTATGTTTGTTTTGCTTTTTATTTTTTTAACCTTTTTCCTGAGCAATTGAATATCAATTGGTGTCTTTTCTCTTTGTTATTTTTATTTCATTATCAACATCATCTAATTACTAATATCAGTCATTAACCTTCGATTTTTCTGATACCTTGTCTCATTTCTTTTTACCATTTGATATTTTTGGTATGTTTGAGAAGATTGACGATACTTTAGGTGCATCATCGAATGCTATTAAATCATCTACCTTACGCTGGACTGCACTGGTTGCATCTAATATTTAACCACCTCAGGCTTTTTTCATTTTGACTAGTTATAAAATTTATTTTAGCCGCATATTTTAATTTCTTCATTGTTGACAATTTATTGACAGGCTTATTGGTTTTCATCTCTTTGTAGCTACAGCTCTAATCTAAAATTATAGTACTCCACACATTGGTCCATTTATTTGTGAAATAGAACTGAATGAACTATTGTGTGGAGCACTACAACAATATTTTTTGCTTTTCCCATTAAAAAATTCTAACTTTTACATGGTTGTATCACATTTTATTTTAATACAATAAAATTATAATAAAAAATTATTTAGCGCTAAAAGAGCTTTTGTGCCAAGCACTAAATAGTCTTTGACGATACATTTTTCTATATCTATAAGATATATGATATCCTCTTCAACTTTTTTTAAAATCTGATTTAGCTCCTAAATAATATTAAATGTATCATTTTTTGTTTTTACATTACCTTTGACAGAATTCTTTGTTTCTGCTAGAGACCCACTTAATTCTAAATTAGTTTCAGTAAGATATTTTGAAATCTAATTTAAAGAAGCATTCCTTTTACTTTTACTGTTTAACTTGTTAACATAAACATAAAGTTTGTTTTATTTTCATTCTCGTTTCAGAAATTTATACCATTTGATTAACATACTTCTGATCATAATTCCGCTTTATGTGCTTATGATACATATATCATAAGCACATAAAGCGGAAAATTTTTTCGTTTAGTCATACAAAGTTAAGAAAATTAATATCTCTTGAACGTTCATATGATCTCTTTTCTTACTTTGAATTATATTTATTTGATAGTTTTTTTTGTTTTCTATAATTATTTAATGCAGAATTCAATTTCTAGAGCAAATATACTTTATGTATAAAAATATATATAAAATATTTTTATTAGTACGGAGAACCTATCTAGTTCTAGAAGTGGTAATCAACTATTTTTTTTATAAAATTTGAAAACACTATTCAACTCTTTTTAAGTAATGCACTATTTTTGTGATTTGAAAGAGCTACCTTTAAAGTTTAACTCTTCAGACATGAAAAAAAATTCAAATCTAAAAATGGTACTTATAGATGTTTTCTTCAACAGAATTGAAATCTTTTCTAAGTAGTTTCTAAGTATATGTTAAGATGAAGAATCTTCACTATACACGCACAAATCTCTATGTTTAGATTCTGTAACTTAAGTATTTCTATCCCTTCTCAGTTCAGAATGATATACTTCTAATAAATTTCTAAAAACTTCCGATTCTTACTCTTTTCTATACAAATTTAGTTATTTAGTTCAACTTCTGGCCAAAATACATTGAGTAAAAGCGGGTCAAACCGATCATCGAACAATAAAAATCACGTAACTTCATTATTTTTTAAAATTTTTAAACTATTTTTTTTATATAACATAAAAAATACCAACAAGCACATTATTTGTTAATGTTTTTTTTTTTTTAATTGTATTTACTGTATGAAAACTAGAAGAAAAAAAAAGATCGCTTTTGGCAGAAACTCTGTTAAAACCGATCAATGTAAAATACATTTAATGTATTTAACATTTTATATGTATATATGTATATACTTTTATATATTTTTTATATAGCATACAGAAATAATAAAAGACTTAACGTTTACATTTTTTACAACAAAAAAAATCTGAACCCGTTATATACTTTTTTGGCAAACATGTATTGTTGCAGAGCCAAGTATTGCAATTTGGATTCTTGCATGACGTCATGTCCGAATGTAATTCTTTTTTACACTTTCTGCATTTCATAACTTTTCTAATTTTGGCTAAAGGTTTTGTTATCGGCTCTATATTTTGAGCTATTTATTTTTCAGCAGGGTTTGGCAATGGCATTATAAGTTTGCAGATGGTTTTACGCTTTTTAGCTTGTTTTTCAGCAAATTTGAGTTGCTTAACTTCTGCTCTTTTTTTGAGATGTTCTGCAACGCCGTGTTCTGTAATACATTGGCCAGCAATTTTTGGAATATTAGGTTGCCTCGATTTTTTTACAAGAGGTTGACTTTTTTCTTGAAAAAAACTCTTTAGCTAATTTTCCATTTCGATTTTCATTCTCTCATGTAGTGCTCTGTATTTGTCGAACCTCGAAGCTGCTGCTGCTGGTTCAAAAGATAATGCTAAAGACTTTATTGTTCGCAATGGCGTTGAAGACGTTGGTTGATTAAACGTTTCGGAGATAGTTAATGCCTGTTGATTCATTTTGTTTAGTGGAAATAACCCAGTATATTCAAAACCAGCAACAGCGTGAAAACCTGTAAAACACTTACCGCTCTCATACATCTGTATGAGCAACGTAGGAAAACTTTCTTTATCTAAGTTTTTGCATTTTGAGTCTTTGTAATATTTGGTAAAAACTGCCTTCCACACTTGCTTAACACGGCAATAGACACCTCTGTCCAGTGTCTGAAAAATGAAAGATGAGTGGGCTGGTAGACAAATCAAAGTTATATTGTTTTCCCGACATAGCAATATAGCTGCGAAACTGACGTGAGACTTAAGATGAAAAATATGAGTACCACTAATAGCTTGACATTCTATATACACACCTCCTTCAACCATTCAATAAATGTGTCATGCTCCATCCAACCAGATTTAGAAATTGAACATTTGGTGCCAGTCGAACCACCTAAAGCCCACTCAGCTCTAAAGTTTCGTTTTGCTTTGTATACCACGAATGGTAGTGTAAAGTATCCATTAGCATTGCAGCAATTGTTCACTGTATAATGGATTTTTTCATTGTTACCAGTGAGTTTCAAAACTTGCTTTGCACCTTTTCGACATACTACAGTTGCTTTGCCTTGATCACCACAGAAACCTGCTTCATTGCAATTCCAAATGTGACAACCATACGTTATGCCAGACAACTGATATTGTTTAGTGACAACTTCAAAATAATTATCAATTATTTCTTGCGTACAAGAAAAGACTCTGGCAGATGCTAAAGTGTGAGTTTTTCTTGCGGAAATTTCTTTAGACCATCGGTTTATAAATGCATAAAACCAGTCTTTGCCAGGCCTGCCCTTTTTAAACAGGCCTGATTGATTTGTACGAAGAAGGTAACCGCATACGAAGTCCATTACATGATTTTGTGTTAAACCATTACCCCAATCACATAGGGACTTAAACGCATGCACCATAATTGATTCTGTTTGGTGTGAAAGTACGGTTGTTGATCCTGATCCCTTGAAGCTAGCATTGTTGTTGTTCTTGCGACCTATTAGAGTTGAGAATGAAATGCCATATTTGAATGCAGCTTTTCTGATTGAAGTATTTTTTTCTTTTATATCATTTAACGCAGCTTCTATATCTTCTTCATTGAATGACTTTTTTTTTGTTGTCATCTTGAAAGTGAATAATTAATAAATATCATTGAGCCATTTTTGTAAAATAACTATATATAGGAAGAACACGGAACTAACACATGAGAAAATCCAATAATTTAATTTACCTAAGTACCTAATTTAAAAATTCATATACTACTTAATAAAGGAATTTAAAGTAAATATGTGAATGATCGGTTTTACCAGAAAAAGTTTAATATTAATTTTTCTTACTTTTTTGTCTAATTTTTAATCATAAAACGAAAAAAAATTATGAAATCGGCATTAAAATTAAATTTCCTACAAGATATTACGATAGCAAATAAAAGAAAAAAGCAAATTTTTACGACTCTCTTTTAAACTTTTATAAAAATAAAATGACTGAAAAATGACTTGGATTTTATTTTGACACATTTGAATAGAGAAGATGATTCTCTTTCTTCTGGTGTTTTTATTTTTTAAATATTCTTATCAGTTCCGGTTTTATTTAAAATAGAATGATCGGTTTGACCCAATTTTACTCTATATTACATATAAAAATACATATAAAAATATATAAAAAATATAATCAAGGCTTTTTTCAGTAATCTTTCAGAAAATATTTTGCTCTTGTAGAGTCTCATTCAGTTCATTTGTTGACTCTCTAATATAAGTTAATCATACCTTTAAACAAATATTAAAATGCTGTTCTTCATGCTGCTTCTTTCTGATTCCACATTTATGTGATTGAATCAAAAATTACAATAGAAAAAAGTATCATTGTTAAAACGATTAAGTACTCGGTGATGATCTTTATGAAAGCCTTTTATTTGATATGAATCCCCCTCGAAATAGGAGATAAGTTACCATCAAAAGGTTTGGAACATATAAGAAAGTGATGGCAAAACCTTCGGTTTATGAAATCGAGCTTGTACGACAAGTGTAGTTTTAAAAAAATGGATAACAATATCTTGTGTTATCCAACTTCGAAGGTATGAGGTAAAAAACAATTATCAACAGCCGATAAACGAAGCTGAGATGAAAAAAAAAATTCAATATTCTTACCTGAATGAAGCACAAACACAGGCAACAATCTTTAGTAATAGAACAGCAGACAAAGGACTGCCCGCATTCTCTCTCATCTAACTTGACATGGTTTGTACGTCATTCTCCCTCATTTAATTTGTCACTAGTAGTGTTAAGAGGTGTCAAGTTGTAAAATTCTCAAAAACATCGCAGGTGCTTTACACTTTCATCAAAAACATGTTGCTTAAACTGTTTTTACGCATCTCGATTCTTTTATCTGCACCTGAACTACATTTAAGATTGCTTTTTTACAATTCCTTCAATGCGGATGTTTAAGCCATGAACATAAGCAATTTAAATATAATGTACACTTAATGCAATCGTCATTCAGTTATTTTTGCTCATATGAAGTTAACAGCTTTCATGAAACTGACTGAAATATGAATTCCTATTACATCACCTGGATTGTCATAACAAATTAAGAATATTAAATTTTGATAAAATTCAAATACGATGAAAAATTTGATTTAATGTTATTTTTAAAAATCAGCAAATTTACATGTCAACAAAAGTTGAAAAATTTTTTCAATGTAAAAATGCAGAACTTTCCAGAAGTTTTTTTGTTTAAATTTATGGAAAAAGATTTTGAAGTTCTTTTATCAAAAATTATAACTTTATTTTATTCTAAGCATTTTAATATGCGTTGGGGAAGGGTGTTTGTAAAGCGCACGCTCTCCTCTTTCTTTGTTAGATGGATTTGTCTTGGAGCAGTTGGTTTTTTTAAGTGATTGGGTTTAGTCTTGGAGCAGTTAGTTTTTTTAAGTGATTGGGTTTAGAGCGGTCGCGAAAATATGAAGATTGTATGTTAAAATGGAGTAATATGTATGTGATTGTATTAGTGCGCAAGGACCATTGGGTGAAATGATCAGTGTGAAATGATTATGAATATATTCAATAATAAAAAAAAGCAACCAAAAATATCTAACGAGTCAAAACTGGAATTGTTTAATATTCAAAAAATGATAGGCTTGGGTATCTTTTTGACGGATATCAAGCCTATCATCTAACTGGGTATCTTTTTGACGGATATCAAGCCTATCATCTTGCCTGTAAACTTTAAACTTGTTCCAGTTAAACGCCCGAATGACTATAATTTAATTCTAGTCTTGAAATTTCTGAAGGACTGGACAGGCGGGAAGCGATGAACAAACATTAAAAAAAGATGAAAGATGTACATTTGTAAACTACAAATGGGCAAATTAACACGCATTAGAAAAAAGCAAACGATTAGCTTTGTTAGTTTTTTATACTTATACAAAAATAATTCAGAAAAATAAGAGAGTTTAAGGTGATTATGATGTAATCTAAATTATGATGTAATCTAAATTATGATGTAATCGAAATTATCTCATAACAAATTTTTTTTTTTGATTTCATAAAATTTATAATTTTTATTATATCAAAATTATAGCATATTATAGCGCGATTATAGCAATATATATATATATATATATATATATATATATATATATATATATATATATATATATATATATATATATATATATATATATATATATATATATATATATATATATATATATATATATATAATGCTATAATCGCGCTTGACTATAGACCTTAAAATTATCAGTGGCTAAAGTACTCTATAGTGTGTTGTCGTCTAACCGAACTGCCGTAACATTAGGTCTACCGCTTATGAAAGAAATTTAATTCCACTATTTCCGAAACGTTTTAAGATAACTTAATTAACGCAATAGCTCTCTAGAGTTCAATTAGATTCTAATAAAAGCTTGTTTTATGGTATTTAAAACATGTCGCTTAGACTGTCTTCATGCATCTCGAATCTTTTATCTGCACCGGAACCGCATTTAAGTTTGCTTTTATTACAATTTCTTAAACGCGGATGTCCATGATATGATTATACACAATTTGAATTTAACATACACTTAATGTTTTCGTTATTCAGTTTATTTCAGCTCATAAGATAACAGCTTCAACGAAACTGACTGAAATATGAACTTCTATTACATCACCTACATTGCAATGTAAGTTAGTATTTAGATGTTAGATTACTTGTAAAATATGCGAAAATTCAGTTTAACGAAAATAGAACAAAAGCCAAACAGACAAGGAAATAATTTAGTTGAGCCTAAAACTAAACTTAACCTCAGATCAAGCTCGGCTTAAAGTTGGTCTGAGCCTAAAAATACGTCAACCGTATAATGTCAACCCTAATAACATCAATTTATAACGATAAGGTGAATAAAGCTTAAGCGTATAATAAATACTGTTAGAATAATCAAAATGCTTTCTTTTAGCAATGCAACCCTGTTTTAAATTTAATTGAAGTAGGATGTTAATTGCGTGACGAAGTTATTAAACTACCGAGCGACAATGAATCAAAATCGATTGAGAACAAAACATTTCTTTGCTTCGAAATTAGTTTTTAACCTTTTTTTGATGATGATTAAAGAATACGGACTTACAATAAAAAACAACGCTGATGTCGTGGCTATCAGAAACCATTATGGATTAACATGCGGAGTAAGCTTTTGTTGTTAAAAATGCTTTTTGAAGCTTGGATTAATGCAAAACATATCATGGCAGATTAAACATGCGGTCAAGCAGTTCGAAAATGAATGAACAAGCTAAATTTATTATCCGACTTCTTTAACGTAGCATTTGTATACTTATCGCTAAACGCTTATTACATTGAACTGCATCAAAACAGCGTCATACTAAAACGTATTTTGATAAAAATGAAAAACAATTTTATAGCAATAATAAACAATTATTGTTAACATTATTTTAGACATAACAATAATATAGAAACTTGTTTAAATATGGGGCATGATAAATTAATCTAATAAAAGAATAAAAAAATGCATATCATTTAGCCAGCCCCTCAATTTCAACTAATGTCTGATAAGGAGTTGAACCTTTTTTGATTGTCATTTTCCAAACTCTTAGTGCCACGCAGAAAATCATTTTTCAAACAACTTCAATAGTTTTTTGATGATAAATCAAAATGATAACATTTCCAATATCTCCTCTTGATATTGGTTTTCATACTGGGAACCGAACTACCTGTTTTTACTCCAAGTTGATAGGGTTTTTACACTTTTAATGAATCCGCTAGCTGTTTATAATATTTAAGATGCCTGGTATTGATTAAATACACTGAAAGTGCTGATTATCTACTGGAAGAATGCCCTGACAGGCAGTAGTTCAATTGATTATTTTGCAGTTTTGCTGTCTCATTTTATCAGTCACAGACCTTAAAAAAATTGCACCATGTTTTTCAACTGTAAAAGAAAGTTTTTATCGCAAAAATTAGTTCATGTTATTATGTTACTTGCAAACTGAAGTTACAAAAACCATAAAACTAGGTCCACCGAGCAATCATTTCAACAAAAGACATAGCAAAGTGATGACTTTGATTTTGGATAACTTTTTGAACTTTGACTTTTCAATTGGCAAAATAAATTTTTTTGGTGCACACCTAAAAATTACTTATTACTCTCCCCCAACCGGCAGCAGCCGATAAAAATTAATACTTGACACTGATGGATATGTTTTAATAAAACATTTAAAAAAACTTATTTTGCTTCCATTAATGTTCAAAATACCAAAAACTGTCGAGGGTTACTTATTGCATATGAATATGTGGATTGATTATTTTGTATAGAACTAAGAAAACATCCTTAAGAGTGGATAAATTTTCACTAAATATATATATATATATATATATATATATATATATATATATATATATATATATATATATATATTTCCTGTGTCGTAAATCATTTAACATTTGCTCAAAGGTAATGAAAACGGGTTTTATTTTGCTTCTGTTTTTAAAAACGTCGCGCATAACGCAACATTTCTAAAATGGTATACAAATAATTGCTGCAAGCGGTAAAAGTATAGCTTTCTGCATTTTTCTAGAATTTTCTTTAACCTAAACTTAAGGCAGTTTTCTGGAATGTCCTGGATGTTTTTAGAAATCTCTGGAACTTTCTAGCTCTTTCTGGAGTATTTTAGAAGTTTATGAAAATTAGCAAAATTTGTAGTAAACGAGCTTCTGATAGAGCAACGCTAATAATAATCATAATTGTTTTTCAAAAATATATCTAAGTATTATTTTCATTTATAATGTCATATAAGAAAAGCGCTCGGAAGAAAATGATTTGGAAGAAGAATCTCAATCGATTTCATGAGTAACATAGGAGAAGAAGAACTGTTCCACTTGGAGAAAAATCATTGGAAAATATCGGCAGGATATCACTCAAAGTCCAAGCTGTTGGTCGCTATCTGTTTCTGGGGGAATCCACCAAAATTAGGCGGGAACGCTGTAAAGCAAATTGAGAAAGAAGTGGCAAGCTTATAGTAAAAGAAACTAATTTTTCCAAATTTATCAATTCAAGTTGTACACGCAAAACTGGATCAAGTGCTAAAGTCCAATAAAAATATCATTCATTCAATAAAGTTTTAGACATCACAAAAAAGATGAGGCTCTGCAGTAAGGGCTGAAGGTTGTATAATCTTCAAATAGAAAGCAAAGGAGAGGTTGGGAATACAACTGGGAAGACTGCAAGATCAAAAACTATCCACCCATCACAGAGATGTTCAAGAAAAAAGTACAAGAAAATCAAAAATGCAACCAAGTTAGCAACATCTTCAAAGTTTTCAACGAGAAAAGCAATAACCATTTGTTGGCAGTTATCTTAAGATGGGATCGAAGTTCAAACATCTTCACAATCTGCGATATTCAGATTGACTATTAAAGAAGCTGTTAAACTTAAAGAAGAAATGAAGAGAACTTCACATTTTCAAAACTGGTCATTGCATTTTGATGGTAAACGTATTAATCACCAGGAATATCAATTCTCAGTGTTAAAGAACGAACAAAGACAAGTTAAAGTAGAAGTACTAGACCTACCAGACGGAAAAGCAGATACTGTTGTCAAAGGCATAACAGCCGTTTTCGATCAATACAAATTACGGAAGAATATAAAGATGATTGTAGCAGACAGTCCGAATGAAAACATTGGAAGAAAGATGGGATCGTTACTCAGTTACAAAAACCCTTTTTCTAAAGAACCGGGAAGAACCACACTTTATTGGTTGTTAGCACCATTTCTTTGCCGAGTTCTTTGCGTAGTTATGCACTAAGAACTTTGAAATAATACGTAACTAAACATAGAATATCTTTTTCCGGAACTTGTAAAGAACTACAAACACTTCAGGATAGTTTTCAAGAATGGTAAAGAAGTGAATCCAAAAACAGCTGGATGGTGCTATTACATGAAATTTTTATTTCATTTAACATGAGTTTTCCATTTTTTAGAAAATCTGAAGTATTTTAATACATTTAAGTTCGTCTGCAGAATCATCAATAACCTGTTAGAGTCAGAGAAGAGGATGAAGCTGATAATGATCTTCAAAGCTCTTCATAACACTAATAAATAAGAAACCATTTTAAAAAACTAAAAGGGCAAATGAACAAACAAATAATTAAATAAAACAAACAAAATAAGAATTAAATAAAATACAACTAAACCAAAACAAAACTTTAGTTGAGAATATGAATATAAGCAAAACTAAAATACAAATTTCTGAAAAAAAAAAAGGAGCTTTTTTTATATCTCCGATTACTCAAAATAATCGAATAATATTTCTGCATCATTTATTTGTTATGAAAGTTTACATGTTTGCCAATTAAAAGTTTTTATTGTGAAATTATCTTATTACCAATCTCATCTGTTTAGAATTCAGTTATTAAAACACGATGCAAAAGCGAGTCCAACAAATTGCATTTTCATCTCAAATACTGACACAGTTTGTGAATACACTTCAAAAGCTGAGCTAACAAACGAAATTCCATCTAACATTACACATCTTACTTTACCTTTTGACTTGTTCATTGACCCATCTGGTGTGTTTAAATCGTTACCTTCTTTAAGAATTCTTCGCTTTAGTTCAGGTTCTATAATTACACTTCCATCGAGCTTATTTAGTTCATTAACCTCATTGACCGAACTTTATCTAAATAACACTCATATATCCAGTCTTTCGTCTAATGCGTTCAAGTCATTAACTTCACTAAAAACTCTTAAATTATCATCAAATCAAATTAGCAGCCTTCCGCCTGATTTATTTAATTCATTAACTTCATTAACATTTCTTGATTTATCTAAGAACCAAATATCCAGTCTTCCTTCAGACGTATTCAGCTCATCAACTTCATTATCTGTTCTTGATTTATCTGGCAACCAAATATCCAGTCTTCCATCAGACGTATTCAACTCATCAACTTCATTAACTATTCTTAATTTATCTAGGAACCAAATATCCAGTCTTCCTCCTGATGTTTTCAAGGCATTAACTTCATTAGCAACCCTCCAACTAACTTCCAACCAATTATCCAGCCTTCCCACTGACATATTCCATTCATCAACTGTTTTAAGGTCTCTTGATCTATCTTTAAACCAAATATCCAGTCTGCCATCAGGCGTATTCAACTCATTAAGTTCATTAGCTGTTCTTGATTTATCTAGCAACCTATTATCCAGTCTTCCATCAGACGTATTCAACTCATCAACTTCATTAACTACTCTTAAACTGTCATCCAACCAAATAAGCAGTCTTCCGTCAGATGTATTTCAGCCATTAACTTCATTAAAAAACCTATATTTATCTTCTAACAAAATATTTAGTCTTCCATCAGACGTATTCAAATCATTAACTTCATTAAGATATCTTGAATTATCAGCCAACCAAATACAAAGTCTTCCGCCTGATGTATTCAAGTCATTAACTGCATTAAGATATCTTTTTTTAGGTTCAAACCAAGTATCCAGTCTTACTTCTGACATATTCAACTCATCAACTTTATTGATTTCTCTTGATTTATCTGGCAACCAAATATCCAGTCTTCCGCCTAATGTTTTTAAGCTATTGACTTCATTAGCGACCCTCAAACTATCTTCCAACCAATTATCCAGTCTTCCAGCTAACATATTAAGCTCCTTAACTTCATTATCATCTCTTGATTTATCTATCAACCAAATATCCAGTCTTCCATCAGAAGTATTCAACTCATCAACTTTGTTAACAGTTCTTTATTTATCTGGCAACCGAATAACCAGTCTTCCGCGTGATGTTTTCAAGCCATTAACTTCATTAGCGACCCTAAAACTATCTTCCAACAAAATATCCAATCTTTCTTCTGACATATTCAGCTCATTAACTTCATTATCATATCTTGATTTATCTAGCAACCCAATATCCAGTCTTCCATCAGAAGTATTCAACTCATCAACCTCATTAACTTTTCTTGATTTATCTGGCAACCAAATAACCAGTCTTCCGCGTGATGTTTTCAAGCCATTGACTTCATTAGCGACCCTAAAACTATCTTCCAACAAAATATCCAATCTTTCTTCTGACATATTCAGCTCATTAACTTCATTATCATATCTTGATTTATCTAGCAACCCAATATCCAGTCTTCCATCAGAAGTATTCAACTCATCAACTTTGTTAACTGTTCTTTATTTATCTGGCAACCAAATATCCAGTCTTCCGCGTGATGTTTTCAAACCATTGACTTCATTAGTAACCCTAAAACTATCTTCCAACAAAATATCCAATCTTTCTTCTGACATATTCAGCTCATTAACTTCATTATCATATCTTGATTTATCTAGCAACCCAATATCCAGTCTTCCATCAGAAGTATTCAACTCATCAACTTTGTTAACAGTTCTTTATTTATCTGGCAACCAAATATCCAGTCTTCCGACTGATGTTTTCAAGCCATTGACTTCATTAGCGACCCTCAAACTATCTTCCAACAAAGTATCCAATCTTTCTTCTGACATATTCAGCTCATTAACTTCATTAACTGTTCTTGATTTAAGATCCAACCAAATATCAAGTCTTCCGTCTGATGTCTTTAACTCTTTAACTTCATTAAAAATTCTTTATTTAAGTTTTAACCACATATCCAGTCTTCCATCTAACATATTCAAATCATTAACTTCATTAGAGAGCCTCTATTTAATTTCCAATCAAATATCCAGTCTTCCGTCTGATATATTCAACTCATTAACTTCGTTAACAGTTGTTGATTTGTCGTTCAATAAAATTTTCAGTCTTCCGTCTAACATATTCAACTCATCTACTTCTTTAACATCTCTTAATTTAAGATCCAATCGATTATCCAGTCTTCCATCTAAAGTCTTTAAGTTTATAACTTCATTAAAGATTCTTAATTTAAATTCGAACCAAATATCCATTCTTCAGTCTGACTTATTCAACTCATTAACTTCATTAACAGATCTTGATTTATCTTTCAACCAAATTTCCAGTCTTCCGTTTGACGTATTCAACTCATTAACTTTATTAAAACGGCTTCAATTGTCATCTAATCACTTATCTATTGTACCGTCAATCTTTTTAAAGACGGTAACTTCATTAGTATATCTTGATTTACAATACAACCAAATAAATAGCCTACCTTCTGACACATTCCAAATGACAACTTCGTTAGATAGTCTTCTTTTGAATGGCAATCCCTTAAACTGTGATTGTGACCTTGCGAAGATAAGTGAGTTACTGCAATCTAGAACATCAACAATTTCTGGATATTGTCTCAATAATGCAAATGGAATGTCTTTTGAGCTGACACAGCTAAGAGAAAAAGGTACTTTTCATGAATGAAATGAATAAATGTTTTATCCAAACTTAATAAATAATTTTTCTCCTAGTTAATAAATAAAAATGTTTTATTCTTAATATAACTCATTTTTTCTATATGAATCTCAAGCTACAGAAAAACAACATGTCCTCTAAACTAGAATTTACGGACAAAAGAATCTGTATGATATAAAGTAATGCTTTTTTTTTTTTAATTTAAAAATTTATAAATAAAAATGCTTCTAGATCAGTGCTAACCGTTGAGTATTTAGGAAAAAATTGAAAAAACCAAATTTTGAAATAGAGAGTCAAAATAGTTTTTTGTCTTTCCTGTAAAATCAGAATTTGTGGACTTGTTGCCACAAATCCTTTTTTTTTGTAAAATCAGAATTTTTACACTTTTGTCACAAAGGTCTGGACATTTTTCAAATCTGCTGCTCGCGATATGAAAATGTTTAGAGCTTCTACATTTTATTTGCTCAGTGAAAAACAAGTAAAATAATTTACTTTGCGATTTTACTGCTTTTTTGATCAGTTTCTTTCTTTTAAACTTTTTAAAGCATTAAGCAAATCTGTAAATTTATTATAAATATTTTAGTCGATGTATAAATAATGAGTAGCATCATGAAGAATATAACTAATAAGTAAAAAGTAACAAAAAGTAAATATATATATATATATATATATATATATATAATATAAGTTTTTAATAATTTTGGTATAATTAGTTATCTTCCCAGCAAGCACACAACGTTGAAACAACAATGAAGTAACGTTGATCGATTTTGATCAACATTATTTCAACGTTGTTTCAACGTTGTGTGTTTGCTGGGTTTGTTTATTGTGAGGAATAAAAACAAAAGAAATTAAAAGCAAAGGTTTTTTAAAATCCATTTAAAGTCGTATCCATTCCAATACATTTTTTTTTTGAACGATGAAAGGTGCAAGACAGCCGAAACACAAGGTGGACATGCACAACTGGATGAAAAGTAATGCAATTGCACATTTATAAGTCGAACTTGTATTTATAATGACGAGTGGAACTTCAATTGTATTTACACAGATAAATATATGATAATTCAATATGTATGGTTTGCGACATTTCTGTAACGCTTTTACATATCAGGACTTGAGACAAACCTGAATTAGAAGAAAGCTAGCAAAACCTGTTCAGAGTTCCATGACTCACAGATCAAAATAAAATCACTAAACGATCTTGTTGAATTTAAGTCATCGTCTGCACTAAAACACCACCTGATGTTAGAAACATCAGCGGATTTATGAAAAGAAAATGGCCGAGAAACTCTTTAGAGAGAAAAAATAAGTAAAATTGGAAATAGATACTTTGAAAGTAATAGGTAAAGAAAAAAAATCATATATTAGAAGCGGTCTTTAACGATATGAAGAGAAGATTTTAAGTTGTTGGGACATGTTTCAAAGAAAGCATTAGGGACACAAACATTTTAGAAGAGGAAATCTTTAATTAAGATCGAGTTTAGTTATTTGTTCTTGTAAAGTATTAAAAAAATATATATTCAGTGGCACATTTGAGAAAACTTAACTCCCACTGTATATTAAGAGAAAGGCTTATAATAATTATTTGTAAAATAAAATTATATGTTTTTAGTCAAGAGTGAGTAAATGGTTATTATCTACGTTAAGATTTTATTGTTGAAGTTTAAAGTTAATCTAAAGTTGTAGAATTCAAGTATATACCAATGAACGAAACACACATGAACCATGCACTAGTCATTCGCAAACAAGTAGACACACTGAGGGCAACTCAAAAAAAAACCTTCATCTTACTTTTTAAAATCTCCCATTTTTCCCATTTTTCCCATTTTTCTTCTTTTATGACAGATATGTTTGAGTTGAGTAAAGTTAAAACTTACCTTTTACAATTTCTTTTTTGTTCCTCACATTACACTAAGAATATCCATAAAGTGCTATATTTCAGAATCACTTTGATTTAATTGCCTCGCTAAATGTACATTTTGGAATAAGTTATGCCTCCTTTCTGGTATAAGTTAAAACTAGATTTCAAAAGTTATTAGTAAACCAATGAAACTTCTTGCAAAAGTATAAAGTTAAATAGGCTTTTTTATTTGTTTATATGTCTTTGAATGCATGTTAAAAATTTAATAGTACAAGAAATCAATATTTTACAAAAGTAATATCATAACAAATGTAATTACTTTAAAGATTTTAATAGCTTTTTAAAAAATTTCTTTCGTTCTTCTAGTGGCACTATGTAAAGCTTTGTTTTGTATTTTATAAAGAAATGTGCAAGTTACTGCCGTACAACTGCTCACCAAATGCCAGCATTATTAATTTGAATGGCTATTACAGTTGCATTTGTAAGAACGGTTACCAAACAAACTCGGGATTTGAGACATTTACACAAAAATGTAGAGGTGACTTTTTTCTTAGTTTTTTTATTCTTTATTAATTTGTAATTTACACTGCTCCTCAAAATGATAAGTCCTCCACCTTTTTCGTCTTTATATATGAACTTCATTATTTTTTTCAAAACTATGGATGCTAAGCAAATCCAAATTATCAATTTCGGTTAAATGTTTGTCGCAAGGCCCAATACAATTGCTTTTTGTTTTACTGGTTGCTTAGAAACTCAACGGTATGCACAACACTACGCACAATGGCCGGCAATGTTTCCAAGACTACTGTAAGCTTTGACTTCGGTAACTGGCAACAAAGTAAAACTAAAACGGCTTCAGCCAGCGCTCGTTAAATTTAAAACGAGTGGTTATAACTAAGCGAGCTTAGAGTGGCAGTTATAAAGCAAGGGTTTTGGGTTATATTTCGGCGTAAATTTATCTCTGACAAATGTAAGACAGAAATTTCAGGTTTATTTGCATAAAAGAAGCTCAAAAATATTTGAGAAATTACGATTGTTTAAGAAATCTTGCTCGTAAGTTTGTTATAAAACTATAAAGAACTAAGATTTTTGAACTTAACTTTACAGAGTAAAAGACATCGTTAGATTTATTAGAATATGTAGATTTAGATTTTGTATGTCAAAAAATCAAACGATTCCTTCACGCCAAATGTTTGTAGTTTCACTTATATCTTTAAAACTAAATTGTATTAAAGTATATGCCTCAGGTGCTATCCTTTATTCATCTATATGACATTTGAAATTTATAGTATCTTAGTTGAAGTTATTTCTCTTCTTATTTCATTTTCTCATGAAATGAGGATAAGATAACATAACGCTCTAATTAAAGTCAATTTCTAAAATTTGAAATGTTAGCATGTGACAATATTGCCGAAACCTTGTTTCAAAGTTACAAGGCTTTCTCCATTAAAACTGATCATGAGTTTTTATTCATGGTAACCTTGATTCTGTTCGAAAATATGATGAAAAAAGATATCGTGAACAGGCTTGTTCGATTTTGTTAACTAACGCTTACCTTCTTTATTGCAAAAATGGGAAGTACCTGCTTCAAATTCGTGAATTTGCGAAGAACTAATTTTCAAAGTCTTCTTATGTGTTAATGAGGTTGCACATTTTATTCAAAGCCAAAACTTGATAAATTACGTATAACTTTTTTTTTATTTATGATAATATTTACGGTTTTATGAATATAAATGTATTAACTTTCTTTCCTTGTGTTCAATTGAAATTGAGAGAGGTTTGATGACATGTGTTTATCATATACAGATTTTCTAAGAAAAGGATATTTTAAAAAATTTTAAAATTTAAATTGTCGAATACAATGTTATAGTATTGCAATAAATATCTAAAAAAGAAAGTGTCGCGAAGATAATTATTAACATTAATAAGTTTATAAATTTCAACTTTTTATGAATTAAAATCGACTTTTTTTAAACTTTTGACTGCGTAATTGTTTAATTTTATAACTCACAATACTCTCTTTTCAGAAGACAGAAACATGGGATTGAGGAGAGTGTATAGAATTACTGATAGACTTAGAAAAAAAGGGTGTTACTTTCTTCATAAGAAGTGTTCCTTCTGAAAAGCTGTTGTAGAGTTGCGGTTGTTATGTTGGAGGAGTTCACGCATTGAAGTCAAATGAAATCAGAAGCTTTGAGGTTGTCGCTAAAGAATTTTTTTTTTTTTTTTTTTGTCATAACAATTTTTAACACAGTTTCGTAAGCATTCTGTTACATTCCAATGAACTTCATCTGGAGGAACAGTGAAACCTGGTGAAAAGTAGTTGTCGCTTAATTCACTGGAAATACAAAGTCTTTTCTACGACTAAGTGGAGTGTAACAAAGAAGAATATAACAGATTAAGCTTATGAACGACATTTTGAACAAATATCAATAAAGTTTTTAACTAAACATTAATATTGTGCACAGATAATACCTTATGAGAAAAGAATAAACTTTTAAAATTTCATTTCCATATTTTACCTAAAAGAGCAAACTTAAGAAAATATTAGAATTTCGTTCATGATTTTGGAACAGTGGATCACACTGACATCGATTTATAGAAGCATGCAGCACTTATTTACTAGCAGAAACATATGTGTAAATATAATAAGAAAAAACTATGTAATTGTATTGATTACGCATACATAATTCTATTTCATAAGTTCATTTTTTAAAATACTTTTGTAAGTCTTTCAAGCTTTATGTAAATATGATAACTTAATAAATTGTAATCTATAAAACTTCAGAATGGTAATACAAGCTGCAAAGTGGACCAAAAAGTAACCTAGCCGCTCATTATTTTAGAGGTTTTAAAAAACTAACGATTTTTTACTAGAATGAAAATGCCTATGTTTGCCAAACACCGTCTTTAATGGGCTTAAAAAACAGGTTCGGCAAGTTTTCCTTAAGTAAGGAGTAAATGTTTATACTAATTTTTATACTAATAATTGTATGAAAGAAAAATTAGAAACTTAGCGCTTCGGAAAAAGTGACATTCCAAGATTTTTTTGTATTAATAATTTAATGGGCAGTTGACAGATTTACTTTTCATTGACTTTTTTTAAGGACTGTTTGTTTATTTTAAAAAATTGTAAAAAAAAAGATTTTTAAATAAAAGTACTTGTTTATAAAATATATTTGAGCCATCATCTTTAGTTTGTTTTCATAAATATAATAAAAATGGGGTATAGCAAAATGAATATTTGCTAATAATACAAAGTTCCATTAGATGATATGTTAGCTTTAACATTTCTTCAGATTCATAGCTATAAGAAGCAGTTGTTGTAGCCAAAAAAATTAGAAACTTAGAGCTTCGGAAAAAGTGACATCCAAAGACTTTTTTTGTAAATAACAAAAGTAAAACTACAAAAGTAAATAACATGCAAAAAAAAATGAAAAAAAAAAGTTTCTACAAAAGTAAAATGTTTTACTTTTAATTTATAGAAAAGTAAAAATAAATTAAAAAAATTGAGAGAAAAAAATTATTATACGTAAGTGAAAATACTAACAAGATCTGTTTAGTATCCGATTTTTATGGTTCTCTTTTATATTTAGTATGAATATCTAATTACTAGTTACCAATTATTTGGAAAGACAAAATAACAATTCAAATCAAGGGCAAATCGTTTAACTCCAAGAAAGATTTGCACCAAATCTATCGCCTGTATTAGTTCTAAGATTACGCATCAAAAAACTCAAATGAAAATGGACCTTGTAGAATATAAACTGACGCAAGCATGTATTATTGTCAGTCACTCCATGATGACTACTAATTGCCAAACACCAAATAACAATATCAACTAAATTAATTGTGCTTCACATTGATGAATAAAATTTGGGCTCCTTGTACTTACAGCCATGCCTGTTGGATGTCAAAACTACTCTAACTACAGAAAAGTTTTGTTTCGAAGTCGGTTTAAAGTAAAAATTGCAGCAAAAAAATCTTATCTTGTTATCAGTAACAAGTCAAGGTTTTTTTTAATCGCAGTGCTTGTTCTGTCACTGTCTATATATCCTATCTATCTATCTCTCTATCTATCTATCTATCTATCTATCTATTTATCTATCTATCTATCTATCTATCTATCTCTATATGACTTGAATGTTGACATCTTCTATGAGAGTGTATGTTATAATAATAAGAAAACATCAAATAATAGGTATTCTCTAAATACAAATATTTGTATTTAGAGAATGCGTATTATAAATTTACATATATATATATACAGGGTGGCCCATAATTAGTGTCCCATCTTAAAAAAGCAATTCCTTGAAAACTAGGGATGGAAAACTATTAATTTTGCTTTGGTTTTTGATATTATTATATATTTTGATCTATTTACTGCTGCCTTCACTCACTTTACTTGTTTTTTTAGCAATGACAAGACCATCACCATATCGGCAAAGTATTATTGATTTTCATGAGAAAGGAGTTTCAGCACGCGACATCCAGACTAGACTCAAAGTGCCGCGAAAGCTTGTTTATAGAACAATTCAACGCTTCAAAGCATTGAGAACAATGTCAGATCGTCCACGCAAAGGAAGAAAGCGCTCCGTGGTGACTGATGCAAAAATCAAGCAAGTTCGTGAACGGGTGCGCCGCAACCCAGAACGCAGTATGCGACAAATGGCCAAACAGCTCCAAATTTCTCGAAGTTCTCTTGGAAGAATTACCAAGGATTATCTAAATTTGACAGCTTACAAGAAAAATCCTGCACAGCTTTTGTCTCAGGCATCAAAGCAGAAGCGCAAGGATCGCTGCAAGGATCTCCTCGCCCGTTTCGCCAACAACGCTCATCTCAACATCGTTTTCACAGACGAGAAGATTTTTACAGTTCAACAACATCACAATGTGCAGAATGATCGTGTCTACGCTTCCTCAAAGCCTAATATCACAATACAAAAGGCAGCACATCCTCTTTCAGTAATGGTGTTCGCGGGTATCAGTGCCACCAAGAAGACACCATTGATTTTTGTTCAACAAGGCGTTAAAGTAAAAGCCCAAAACTATCTGAATGACGTTTTGATCAAAGAAATACTTCCATGGAGTCAAAAGGAGCTTCGTAGACATTGTTGGACATTCATGCAGGATAGTGCTCCAGCCCACAAAGCCAAAATTGTGCAAGATTGGCTCGGCCGAAACACCCCCGATTTCATCAAGCACAATGAGTGGCCTCCAAGTAGTCCCGACTGCAATCCAATGGATTACTCAGTGTGGAGTGTTCTGGAAGCTGAAGCGTGCAAAAAACCGCATAAAACGATTGATTCTCTGAAGAAAGCGCTTCAAAAAGCATGGGATTCGCTTTCACCCGCCTACTTGCGTGCCACCGTAGATGACTTTCCAAAGCGTCTTGAAGCTTGTGTGAAAGCCGATGGTCGACATTTCGAAAAAAATCTTTAAATTTTATTTGATATTGTTAATAAATTGTTTATCAAAAAGTTTTATGTGTTTTCCATCCCTAGTTTTCAAGGAATTGCTTTTTTAAGATGGGACACTAATTATGGGCCACCCTGTATATATATATATATATATATATATATATATATGTTTGTAGGTGAATAAGTCTGTACATGTGTACGTGTACGTACGTCTTTTCGCTGGTTTTAACTTTTCTCCCTCCTCACAATATCATGGATGAGTAATACGCCATTCCACGCTAATCAAAGTTGCATAAATGGTAGGTATTAAAAGTTTCCTAAATTTTTAAACTTGAGTTTTAACAAAATTATTGATCGCGCATTTTTCTTATTAGTATTTTTCTTATTAGTTTTTTCCCGTGTGGTCTTCATATATATATATATATATATTTGGTCTAGGAATTAATTCGTGCGGTTTGACAAGGGATTACGAAACTAGCTTATTGTCTCAGCGTTTCGTTTAGCCACGCATGCGTGCGAAGATCACTGTTATTGCGCATCACTTCCATTATAAATCATTTGATTTAAGCGTAAACAACTTTATTTTTAATTTAACTTATAATGTCGATTTTTGTTCCTGATAAAGTGTTTTTGCGGGGTGTCTGCTACCGAAAAAAGTGCTACCGAAAGTCATCGTATTTTGGTTGAAGTTTATGGTGACCATGCTCTAGCTGAGCGAACGTGTCAGAAGTGGTTTGCACGGTTTAAAAGTGGTGATTTTTGTTTGGAAGACCAAGAGCAACCAGGACAGCCGAAAAAAATGGAAGATGCAGAATTGGCAGCATTGCTCGATCAGGATTCTTGTCAAACGCAAGAGGACCTTGCAAAATCGTTAGGAGTTGAACAATCAACAGTTTCCTGACGCCTCAAAGCCATGGGTATGATTCAAAAAATGTCTCATTGGGTTCCACATGAATTAAAAGACAGAGACGTGGAAAGAAGAAAGACCATTTGTGAATTGCTGCTTGAAAGACAGAAAAGAAAGGGATTTTTGCATCGAATCGTTACTGGTGATGAGAAATGGATTTATTACGAGAATCCTAAACGAAAAAAGGCCTGGGTAAAGCCAGGTGAACCAGGTCCATCAAAACCCAAACGGAATATTCAATGTGCAAAGGTTATGCTGTGTGTATGGTGGGATATGAAAGGTGTGGTGTAAAAATGAGCTTCTGACACCTGGTGAAACTATTAATGGATAACGTTATCGACGACAATTAATGCATTTGAAGCAAGCTCTGATCATAAAACGACCAGATTGGGGTAACAGACATGATAAACTCATTTTTCAGCATGATAACGCTCGACCACATGTCGCAAAACCTGTTAAAAGCTATTTGGAAAATGTCGGATGGGAAGTGTTTCCCCACCCGCCGTATTCTCCGGATATTGCTCTTTCTGACTACTACTTGTTCGATTGCATGAATAACGATTTGATTGGACAGTGCTTCACTTCTTCAGAAAATATCGAAAAATGGGTCTCTGATTGGATCACTTCTAAGGATGAAGCATTTTTTCGACACGGAATTCGTAAATTGCCGGAAAGATGGGCAAAAGTAGTGACTAGCGATGGACACTATTTTCATTAATATACTCATCCATTTAGTTATTAAAATAAACCTTCAATTTTCAATTAAAAACCGCACGAATTAATTCCTAGACCAAATATATATATATATATATATATATATATATATACATATATACAGTAGAATCCCGTTAACTCGAACTCTGAAGGGGTATGTATTTTTTGTTCGACTTAGCAAATGTCCGAATTAAGCAGAGCTCTCGTTAAGTCGGACATTTTGAAAATGTCCGACTGATTGAGATTTGCAAAATGCCCGACTTATTGAAATTTGCAAAATGCAAAAATTTGCCTTTGAAAATGGTTCCACACACAGGAATGTTTTGGTGTCGGGTGTTTAAAAGCCACATTTACCATGCTTTATTCAAGTTCTCATCTAGGGAGACACGCATCTGCACTCTTTTCACAGAAGTTTTATTTTTTTTCGACTCTTGAATATATTTTGTTTTTTTCTTTTGACCATCCAGGCAACGTTTGCTTTTGAATGCCATATTTCTTTGATATAGATAAAGATGGTTCTCCTTTGTCGAGTTAGAATTTTATAAGAATTTTATATTTTTCTGTTAAAGTTCTACTATAGCTTTCTTTTAGCAACCTTCGACATTTTTAGTGAAGAGACCTTGATCAAAGTATAGCTGAATCGAAGATATCAGCGAAAATATTTAGTTCATTAAATTATGTTTGACGAAAAAGTTATTTATTTTCGAACGTTCTAAGTTTTGAATTTTAATTGATATTTTTAAACATTTAATGTAATAGTTATTAACAAATAGAATTTAATCGAAGCTTAACTAAATCGAAAGCTCTCCGTGAAAATGCTTAGCTATGTTTAATTATATTTGACGCAAAAGTATTTTATTTTCGAGCGTTTAAAGTTTGGAATTTTGATTGAAGTATTGGAAGTTTTGTTATTATACGCACTTATATGCAAATTCAAAATAAAAGTCCTAGTTAAGCGCAGGGGCGATTCTAGGAAAAATACGAGGGGGATGAAGTATGTTAAAAATACCGACTCAAAAATCCTATCCTAAAAATAGATATCGCCACTGTAAAAGGTAATTATATCGCGACTATCGTATATAAGCAGATTTTAAAAATACTCAAAAAACTTGTTGTTTTTAAATTCTATAAAAGTCATGTTGAAAAATAATCCATGAAATTTACCGACTATAACTTTTTTTCAAAAAAATATCGACTTTAAGTTTGATTTTACAATTGCTAGGGGGGTGTAACACCCCCCCCCCACACACACACACACACCCCCCCCGTAAAATCGCCCCTGGTTAAGCGAAGTTTTTTGCCGAAGGGACCTCAAAAAACAGTACGAGTTAGCGAATGGTTCGACTTAAGCGGATGATTTTACAGTAAGTTGATAGAGAATGTGCAAGGGTCCGACTTAACGGGATTCAATTGTATATATATATATATATATATATATATATATATATATATATATATATATATATATATATATATATATATATATATGAAGACCACACGGGAAAAAACGGCAGAGTCACACTTTTGTAGTTTAGAGTTATTTAAATTTTAAAGTTTGAAACCATATGCAATAGTAATTATGAAATAAATTATCCCAGTAATTATTTTTATTAGGAGATTGTCCAATTCACACTCTAATTCTACAGAAATATAGCCTAAATCTTTTATACTAATAAAGTTTTAGGAATATTTTGTAAGTAGGGTTATAACGAACTCTTTTTTCAATTGTTTTGGACATTTTCCTTTTTTTTTCCATTGTTAATGTTATAAAAAAAATTTTTTATTTTAAATTTGTTAAAAACAAATTATTAGTATTTTAACTAATTAAACTTTTAGCTCTCAAAATTTAGGTTTTACAAAGCAAAAAAAGTTATAAAGAAAAAATTTTAAACTGCTGATTGAAAAAATCTCAAAACCTCAAAACATTTGGTTCTGGCACTCAGAACCATCCTTCCATTTTTATCCTTTCTTTTAATTGACAATCTATATATTAGTGTATAATACATTCTTTAAATGCGTAATATTACTTGTGAGTAATATGAACGAAGTTTATTGAAAGCGAAATAATCAAGTTTCTTAATATATTTTAACTGTATATTACGATTTAAGGAATAAATTTTTACTAATTTTTTTAAACAATTTCAGATATAATTTTAATCCAAAAAAATTTAGTGAGACCAACGTTTGTGAGTTATCAAGAGACAAAAAAACCTCAAGTGATTTTCTGTGCTTAAAGCATTTTTAACCTCGATATCATTTTTTAGAACTTGAAGATTAATGTTGAAAATTAGTTATACGACCGCTATACGAAACTGATGAAATATGCACGAAAAGTCATTCTAGAAAACAATAAAATGTATAGTTTTTTTAATAAGTTTGCAATCGAAGCTTCGATTTTTAATAAGTTTGCAATCGAAGCTTCGATCATACGACCGCAGAAAAATAGTTATACGACAGGAGTTGCCGAAAATGGTGGTAAAATTAATTTTCAATAATTTCAGTTTTTCATCCATCAGTACTAAAAAGATAGAGTTTGGTATCCGAGGTTGGTAACAACTGCAACCCAATAATGGGACAGTATTTACACCCATGTGTCACCAAGAAAATATTTTGAAAAAGTGAGCTTTATTTTTCTTGTCCCAGTGCATCAATCCCCTCACCATTTTTTTGATCAATTTTTTTATCATTTTCTTGATGGACTCGTTTATCTATTGTAATCCTTTATATTTCAATATGATGTGATAAATATTTTGATTGGTTTTGATTAAGCAGAGCAAATCACTCAGGTAACACTGTAGACAATATGTAATAAGTAAATATGATATGTAATCCATCAAATGCTTTGTTTATTACTTTGTTTCATCAAAACAAAAGTTGATATAATGATAATCTTTAACAAAAAGATTGTAAAAATGAAGTTCTTTATTAAAAAGCCGATGAATAAATCGTTGGCTTGGTTAAAAAAGATCATGAAGTCAATCTCTAAGAAAAATAAGATTTTTGAACAGAACTAATGATTTTGATGTTAATGCTCTTCAAATTTTTAATTCTCATTAAACAGCTTGTGAATATAATCTCAAAGTCATTGTTTGTAGGGTATGATGGTATTTAACATAAGCAAAGGTTGGTGTTATACGGATGCTGTTACTTAATCATAAAAAAAATCTTTTGCGTCAGCTACAATAGTGCCTTACAATTGACCTTATCAATATCAGAGGCTGCAGTTCTCTCTGGAATTCTATTAAGTTCTAATAAAAACTTGTTTTCTGGTATTTAAGCATAAGTTTTAAGTTGTTTTGACTGTTTTCACGCATCTCGAATCATTTATCTGCGTTGATATTCAGATATTAGATTACTTGTTAATTATGTGAAGTTAAACGAGAAAAGGATAAAAGAGAAGCAGAGAAGGAAATTGATTTGGTTGACCCAAAGACTAACCAAGACCTTAGCGCAAGCTCGGTTTAAAATTGGTCTAAGCCTAAACTAACGCACGCCATTAATGTCAACCCTGAAAACGTCAATTTATAACGGTTTGATAAATAAAGCTTTAGCCATATTACAAATTCAGTAAGAATAATGAATATATTTCCATTAAAGAAGCTGTTTTTTTATATCAACTGGAGTATGATATCAGTAAAATACTGAGCGAGAATCGTTTGAGAACAAATCCTTTCTTTTCTTAATAATTAACTTTAACATTTTTGGATAGTGATTGAAGAGTATGACTTACAATTAGGGATCGCCGGTTACAGTATACGGTATACTAACTTTACGGTATACTTTACGGTATACTTGGTATACTTGAAGTTAGTATACAGATTAGTATGCCTGTTTAGTTTTATTTGTGAAATATTTTTGGACTGGCTTGTTAATTTAATAATTACATTTTATTAATGAATTAAATTACTGGACCATGTCTATTATTTGACTAATCATGATTAAAGTGTTTTTTTTTTAATTCAATTTGTGTCTTAGATTTACTTAGTAAAAACTTTAATTTGTTAAGTTGTTATATTTTTACACCAGGCTGTTTGTGCTGCTCTTCATCGTTTTAAGATTTAATATTGCTTATTCTACAGATTTCTCTGATCTGAAATGAATTAAAAACAATAGCAATCAAAAAAATCATTAAGTAAAAAGTTTAGTTTACGTTATACTTTACAGTATACTTTACGGTATTCTATACGGTAAACTGTGCATTAAATTTTTAGTATACCGTACACTAGCGATCCCTACTTACAATATAAAAATACAAAAAACGAAAACAGCGTTGATGACGACACTTAAAGAAATTACTGGGATTAATATGCGGAGTGAACATCTGTCGTTAAAAGAAAGTTGCTTTTTGAAGCTTGGCTTAGTTTAACAAGATGAAATTACTAAAACTCCATTATAGCAAAAACAAGTAATTATTATTAATATTATTTTAGACTTTAAAACACAGTGAAAACTAAAAAAATAGCATCATAAATTAATCTTACAGCAGAAATAAAAAAAACTTAAATCATTCAGCCAGCCGCTAACTTTTAATTGATGTTTGATAAGGAGTTGAGGCTTTTTTTTCCAAAACTCTGAATCTCATTCAGAAAAATATATTCCAAACAGTTATAATGGTTTTTTTGATTATTAACCGAAATGATGACATTATTAATTGTTCTCTTTCTCCTCTTGCAAAATGAACTGTTTTTACAGAAGGTTAATAAGTTTTTACACTTTTAATGAATCCGCTTGTTGCTTATGAATTTAAGTTGATGTCTGATATTGATTAAAGATAGTAATCATGCTGATTATCTACTTGAAGAATGGACTAACAGTCAGTAATGCCAATCAGTATTTTTCAGTTTTGTTGATTGATTTTATCAGTCACAGACCTTAAAACAATAGTTCCATGTTTTAAAACTACAGAAGTAATTTTTTTAGTAATTATGTCAGTTTGAAAACATGGGGGGGGGGGGGGGGGGCTGAAACCATGAAAAGAATGTTTAACATTTAAAGATCTGTTTGTCATAGCATTGTAAAAGGAGGTGCCAGTGGTAAGCAGTGGTATTTTGAATATTGCATATAATAAACTTTTACGCACTCTGACTAAAGCAAGATTAGAGAAAAAGATGAGTGTAAGGTAAAACGGGGTAATAAGGCCCGCTTAATTATTTTGTTCAATAGAATCTTCTTTATTAGCCAATATAAGTAAGTTAAGTAATATAAGTATTAGCTCCTTTTTGTTGCTTCGCATTGGGCGAAACATTAGTTTCAAATCATGTTTTATATAATTGTAACAAATTTATTTAAAAAAATGTGAGGTGGGCCTTATTACCCACCTTTGGGAATAATAAGGCCCATCATGAAAATCGCACTTTTGCAACCAAAATGTATTTGAAATAGTGACAAACAAAAGTCAATTAATTAACTAAAACGCCATTCCGATGTCACAATGTGATCATGTTTGCTGAACTTCTTCACTAATAACATCTACTGATCATAAATTGACAACTGAAAACCCTTTTCGTCCATATTCAAATTTTTTTTCTTGCTTATTTTGGAGCTGAAAATCTGAATTCTTTCCATCTTAGCAAACTAATCATTTAAATTGAACCTGGTCAGCGCCTTTCTGTATGATATACTTGGGTTGCGTTGCATAAAAGCTTTAATCTAATCTTTTCACACAGAATAGGTCTCGCTGTTGAATGGTATGGGTTTTTTATTTTTGACACAAAACTGGTAAACGTATCTTCCAAGCATTTGTTCTGCTATCGGCATGACAACTTCACCGTAGCGGATGATGCTACGCACCAAGTTATGTTCCTGCTCAACAGAGAGAACACTTTTTTCAACCCAAGGTTTTCTTTGTAATTCCAGACTTAAGAAGAGTTTAATTTGTTAGTAATCGTATTATTTACCAACAGCAGTCCAGATGTTTCTGCCAACCAGTTCAAGTTCTAAAATATATTGCACTAATTTTGTTTTTTGATTAGGAGCAAAATACAACCAGGTAAGTCTGTAAAATAACATTCACTATTTTTTGCTGTTTTTGCTTCATTTATTTGACCTAAAGCTGAAATGATACCAAGTTGAACTTTATTTAGTGCAATATAAGACACTTGAGCAGATATATTTGTTAAGCTACAAAGCAAAAAGATTTATAATATATTTTGACATGGACAATAACTATTGTAGTATGAAAAAAAGCTAAATTAAGATAAAGTCTACTAAAACATAAACAGTAAAACAAATCTGTGATGATAAAACCTTTTGTGAGAAGCAAGTTAAATAACCTGTCAACAGTTTATTTAGTAACTGAAAGTGCTGATGAGGATATCAAAAGCACTTCGACACCTTATTTTCTCCATGTGTCCTATTTGTGGAAACCCATTCCTGCCCCTAATAGGGGATGTCTTTAATAGATGATACTTAATGTCAAAAAGTAAAACATAATCGAGTCAGATCTTGAACCAAAATAGTATTAATATACTTAAACTTTATGATATTTACTACATGATCCATATTAGTAGTAAGTAAAAAATTTTTTAAAAAAAGGTTTGTATTAAGAAAAAAGTATTTTAGACGAAAACAGTTCTTTTACCGCCAATTTTTTACATTTTATTTATTTCGCCTTAGTTGGATAATTTTAGCTTTGCAAATAAACTTTTGAAAATGCTTTGACTTCAGTTTTCATCTTTATATTTTTCCTAAGATGTAATTTTTCAATTTTGGCTTTTTATTACTGTTGTATTACTGATCTTTGCTGTAAAGTTCTTACATTAATTGTCATGAAAACCACTTGCAGTAAATATTGAAATCGATGGACACTTCTTAAGAGAGAAAGAATCAGATGCGCAAATGATAACTATTTTCTTGAACTGTTTTTAAAGACTTCAACTCTAACAGAATTCTAATTTTCTTCATGTCTATATATATATACAGTAAACATTTGAGTATTTAAAAATATTACCTGCTTACGTCACTTTATATTTCTCAAAATTCATTTTTACCTTCATCTGAGGTTCAAGTGCGTAATCCTAGAATTAAGTCATGTGATATATATAATATTGCTACGTCGGTGTTGAACTTTTGTCCTTTGATTTGTTATTTTGCCTTCTTTAATGATTTGTGACTAGTGATTAGATATGTTCATGTTAAAAACCTTTTGGTGTGTGACCTGTAGTTTTACATTATTTGTCATTTAAAAAAAACTCTAAGAATGATGCTATCTCCGAGTCGCTAAGTTTCTAATTTTTTTTTCATACAAATTGTATAAACGTTGGCTACTTTTTTTTACCTCACCTAACATTTATAAGTCAGTTAAAGATGGTGTTTAGCAACTTTATAAAAATGCATCCATAAAATGTAATTATGTATAAAATCAATATAAATACATTATATATAAACACATATTTACATACACATGTTTCTGCTATTAAAAAAATGTTGCATGCTAAAATAAATCGATGTCAGTGTGATCCGGTGCTCCAGTATCCCAAACAAAATTTTATTATATTCTTTAATTTGTTTTTTAAGGGAAAATATGCGAAGGGATTGTTAAGTTTACTCTTTTTGCATAAAAGTATTATCTGTGCACAATATTAATATTAAATGAAGCACTTTATTGATACTTTTAACAAGAATGTCAATCATAAACTGAAACTGTTACACATTTGCTTTTCTTTCTCCTTCGTGACGCTTCCACTTTGTCGTAATACAAACTAGATGTAAGGGTGAACTAAGTGACACGTACGTTTCAAAAATTTTCACTTTTTTTCAAAATAAGTTCAAAGGAATATCACCGAATGGTTAAGAAAGAGGGTTGAATATGACGTAAAAAAAGCAAAACCAAAAAAAAAATTCAGCGGTATCCTCAAAGCTTTGACTTTATTGCCTGAACTCCTCATAAACAATAAATAGCAGGTTTTTCAGCATTTCATGACGTGCATTTCTTATGAAGAAAGTAACACCCTTTTCTTCTAAGCCCAGCAACAATTTTATACACTCTCCGCAATGCAATACTTCTGTTTTCTGAAAAAAATAAATAAAGTGAGGCAGAAAGTTAAAACAATTAGACAGTGAAAGGTTTGGGAACGTCGATTTTTATTTACAAAAAAAGTTGATATTGATTAACTTATAAATGCTAAAAGTCATCTTCCAAAATAATTTCTCCTTTAGGTATTTATTACAATACTATAATACTGCATTCTACAATTTAAACTTAAACCTTTTTTCAAAAAATTCTTTTTTGAAAAATCTCTGTGCGATAAATACATCTCTTTAAATTTTTCTGAATTTCAGTAAAACACAAGAAGATAATGTTTATACAATTCGACTGATAAAACCCTAAATATCATCATAAATAAAAAAAAGTTACACAAGTTATTAAATTTGAAATAAAATTTGAAACTCAAGTTACAACTACATAAAAAAAAAACATTGAAAATCATTACTGAAGTTGAAGATTATGGAATCATTGTTTCTTTGCAAATTCTCTAACTTACCCTTTGGTACGAAAAGAGGGAAAGCGTAAGATTACTACTTTGAGCAAGCTGTAGAACCCGTTTACTTAGCTCAACAAATATTGGATTAAATTCAAGGTTTCAAATAACAACAACTCCTCAGCGGAATATTTTAATAAAAATGTGATCAGTTTTAAAGGAAGATTCCGGCACCATACTTACTTTTTAACATTTGACATTTAAAAATTAATTAATTACAGGATTACATTATGTTATCCTCATTCCATGTGAAGAAGAAAAGAGAAAAGAAATAACTTTAATAAAGATGTTAAAAAGTCAATAGTATACAAGTTTTACAAAAAAAGAAGAGTGTGATTTTGCAGACAGAAAATCTAAATCTCCACATCATAACATGTATGGGGAGGCATGACAATGTCTTGAGTCTAATAAAAAAAACCTTGTAGTCGTAAAGAAGAACAATCCCTTACAATTCAGAAATATGGGTACTTAATTTAATCGGTTATCTTTGCTTTTTATTTTATGATAAAGTTCAATAGAAAGATTTGTTAAACAATCGATTCCGACCTTCAAATGTTTCTAACACTTTTTTACGCAAATTATCCGGCGCTTTCTGTCTTACATATAATGGCATTTATAAAGATACCCCGAAATCTTTTCTGTAAACCTTATGCCGCCGTAAATTTAATTAGTGCTGATAAAAGCTGTTTTACCTTTAAGTTGAAGTTAAGCCTAAAGCAATTAGGAAATATTTTCTACTATTTTGCGATGTGTTGTGCATACCTTAGAATTTCTAGGCAACCCATAAAACCGAAAAGTAACGGCATTGGGATCTTACGATATATGTTTAACCGAATTGATAATTTGGACGTGCTTAGCATTCATAATTTTGAAAAAAAAAAAGATGAAGTTCATATATAAAGACGAAAAAGGTGGAGGACTTATCAGTGTAAATTACAAATTGGTAAAGTATTAAAAAACTAAGAAAAAAGTCACCTTTACATTTTTGAGTAAATGTTTCAAATCCAGAATTTGTTTGGTATCCGTTCTTACAAATACAATTGTAATAACCATTCAAATAAATAATGTTGGCATTTGGTGAGCAGTTGTACGGCAGTAACTTGCACATTTCTTTATAAAATACAAAACATAGCTTATCATGTTGCCACTAGAAGAACGAAAGAAATTAAAAGAAAAAAAAAAATCACCATTAAAGTAATTACAATTATGACGATATTCCTTTTCGAAAAGTATGGATTCCTTGTTTCTGGAGTAATATTTTCTAAGCATGCGTACAGAGACATTCAAACAAATAAAAAAGCCTAATCCAACTTTACATTTCGACAAGAAATTAAGCTTGATTGGTTTACTAAAAACTTTTAAAATGTAGTTTTAACTTACACCAGAAAGGATAGAATATAGTTTAACAAGGCAAATAAATCAAAACATTTCTGAAATTTAGTACTTTTTAGTTACTCTTAGTGTAATCTGAGGAACACAAAAGAACACTTAAGTTTTAATTTTACTGGACTCAAACACATCTATCAATAAAGAAGAAAAATGGAGGAAATAGAGGGTTTGAAAGAGTAAGAGGAAGGATATTTTGGTTTTAAGTTGCTTTCAGTGTGTGTAGATGTTTGTCTCGTCAAATGGTGTCGCAAATGGCCAGTGCATAGTTTGTGTGTGGTTTGTGTTTAGGTATGCTCTTTGACTTCTATAGCTCTAGAAAAATTTTATGCTTCAACTATAAAACCTTAACGCGTTTAATAACGATATACTCACTCGTAACATATGGTAATATTTTACTAACAATTATTATTTGTATTTCTCTTCTTTTACAGTGACTAATAAGTTTTTTCAAACGTTTGACAAAAAAACAATCTTTTAATACTTTAGAAATAAAAATAGTTACAATCAATCAAATCTTATTAAAAAATATTCTTTCCTAAACTCTTTGTGTTCCATATAATCTTTAAAACGTATCCCAACATTTTAACATCTCTTCATGTTGTCTTCATATCATCTCTATAACGTAATTATTCCTCTTTCTATCTATTAATTTCAAGATTTTCTTTTCATCTTTTGTATTCTTCTTTCTCCCTAAAGATTATCTGACTGCAAATGATTTTTAAATCAGGTGGTGTTCAAGCCCAGAAAAATGATTTTTGTCTTACAAATTTCTTTAGTATTTTTATGTGTGTAGGGTGGACTGGGGCAACTTAGCCCTAGGGGCAGGATGGGGCTTTTGAGTTAGTTCTCTGACTAAGCGCTTCGGCGCGCTAGAAATAAAGTGGAAGGTCGGCAGCTTCTCTCGCCTCATTCCTCAGAAGTATCACAGATGCCTAAGCACAGTTAGCAGTGTTGTGTGTTTTTATCGATTTTGGATAAGCTGAAGTATATTTAGAACAGTTTGCTTGATGTGTTTGTATTCACTAGTCTTCGACAGTAGTGCTATAGGTAAGTACCTTGTTTGAAGCTTAAAGTCTGAGGATTACTTTAATAAAAAATGTTACACAATATCTGTGTATGGGTTATGTAAAAATAATTTTTACTCTAAACATGGCAATGGGGCAGATTGACCCAACACAAACGAAGCACGTTGGCCATGTGGGCTAACGTATCCCGTTTACGCATGCACAAATTTTGATTCATCTTAAATTGTTTGTGATGGAGAAAATGCTGGTGATAGAATGTTTTTATTGAAACGCTAATTTTATAGGGATTTCTCAGCCAGTTTCAAAACATATTTTATATAAGAAACAAGCCTAATAAATCAATAGGTATTTAATAATTTTGTTTGAGTGTAATACTATTTAGGTAATGTGTAAATTTAAATAAGATGTAAACTTATGTAAGATGTAAATTTATGTAAGAATGTAATAACAGTAAGTAAATTTGTTTTTTTAGTATTAAAAAAAAAGAAATATGGAAATATGTAATATTAATAAGTAATTATTGCATATTAAAAAAAGTAAATATGCAATACAGTCTTAATTGAAAGTTTCAACACATATCAGTTATCTAAAAACTTAAAAATATGTTAGGGATGAATTATCCTGATAAATAAATGGGCATTTAATCATTTTGTTAGCGTAATCAAGGTGCGTAGGTAATGAAAAAGATAATAACTATTCACTCTATATCATATCATATCATATATATATATATATATATATATATATATATATATATATATATATATATATATATATATATATATATATATATATATATATATATATATAAATATATATATATCTTTTATATATATCTTATATATCTTATAAATAAGTGTTCGTTTTATTATATGAAAATTTCATATTCAAAAACATAAATAACTAATATGCAATTAATATGAAATATGTTAAGGAAAGTAAAATTTAAAAAGTGTAAGTATGTGATATAACATATAAGTATAGCATGTATGTAACATCTAAGTTTTACTACAATTCTACATTAATAATGTAGAATTGTATAGATACAATGTTACCTGCAGTAATACAAGTTACAGAACATAAAAGTTCAATCAAAAAAGTTAGTATAGAGCTCAAAATACCACGGAAGACTTTAGGAAGGTATTGTGTTAAGTACAATGGATTAACTTCAGCTAGTAACGCTTTAGTTTAAACTAAGGTGATTTATGAGAACTCAGTGACATATAATTTGGTCTTTCTCCTAAGGAGGTCAGACGCTTTGCCTATACATATACTCTTTCTTGCAGCAGAAAAATTCCCCAATCATTGAAAGAGTTACAAATTGCAGGGTGTGATTGGTTTGCAGGATTCTTGAAGAGGCATCCGAAAATTTCTATTTGTTCTCCTCAAGTAACAAGTTTAGCCCGCTGCACTAGCTTTAATCAGCATAATCTTAAAATTTTTTTTTGACGACTTAAGTAATGATTTGGCGAGGTTGAAAGTGACCCCTGCAGACATATGGAATATTGATGAGGCCTGAATCAAACTGTGAAATAACCACACTGTATCGTCGCTCGTAGAGGCTTTCCCCAGATAGGTCGAGTAAAATCTGCTGAAAGAGCAGCATTAGTGACTATGGCTTTGGCGGTTAATGCGGTTGGCAATAGTGGTCCCCATATTTTATCTTTCCGAGAATGAACTTTAAGTCCCACTTAATTGACCAATAGGGTGTGATGGATCAGCCCATTCCTCAGGCTGGATGACGGAGAAAAATTTTCTTAAATATCACACACGTTGCTCAAACAACCGTGCTTGTCTAGTTTTGATTGAAAACCACAGCTCTCATCTTGATGCACCAGTCCTTGATTTTTGCAAAGAAAATGGAATCACATTTTTATCCTTTCTAGTACACTGTAGCCATAACTATCTGTGATCTACCTCGTGCTGTAAGAACAGCACTTTTTAATGCTATAGCTCCAAGGAACATAATGAGTGGCTTCCAAGTAATAGGAGTTTATCCATTTAACAGAGATACTTTTTCAAAAAGTGACTTTTTGCCATCGTATACATTAAACAGACCAGATCTTGATGTTGATTTCTCCACTGCAGATTAAAACACTTCCAAACAAACAAATCTCAATAAATTGATAGCCTCTTTGTTTACTTCAAAGGAAGAAAATTTTTCAGATTTAAATGAAATTTCAAGTGCCACTCCTAACCATTTATTTTTACCTCCTCCTGAAGACTTTTGAAAAAACTAAGAAAACAGAGAATAAATAGACCTAATAATCAGAAACGAGTTTCTGCGATATTAACAGTACCCCTGTTAAGAAAGTCTTGGAACATGAACAGAAGGCATCAAAAGAAAAAAAGAAAGGGCTTCGAAACAAAAAAATAAAACACATACCAAAACACTATTCTCAACCAAATTATCTGATCCAAATAATTCTAAAACTAGCAAGATTCAATCTTGTCAAACTAATCTTTTAGTCCCATTAGATAAAGACAATGACTAGTATGTGACCAAATACTACAATGTATGTAATAATATTAAATGCTATGATAAAGTAACGATTGTTCATTTATATATAATTGTTTTCACTGTATGCATCTTTCTCACCTCAAATTTAACTAGAAAATTTTTTGAGGGCCAAACTTCTCCAACCTATGAGCCAACTTACCCCAAGTATGTTGGCCCAAAGAACATCACCTTAAATCAAGCATTTTAAAAATATTCACAAACTTATACAAGCTTTTAATAATTCTTTTTTTTTTTATTGTATATAGTTTTAGCAACCTTTTCCCATAAAGAAAAAAAATAAAGCACAAATTGAGAAAAAGTTAGGAATCAAAGAAAAAAACCGGGCCAATGTGCCCCGGTCTACCTTGCAGATGATTTTACAACGACACAAAGAAACTTGTATCAATGCAAGTAAAAGACGCACTGGAAGTCCTAAAAAAAACAAATAAATTACAAGATAAGGAAACAAGGAAAATTTCCATATCGAATAGAAGATACACCGCCGAAAAAATCAGGTATGTGTCCTTATCAGTTTAACGATGTTAGGATTTTTACTTCCACTGTAAAGGATCGACTGAAGAAGTTCGCGTTGCATTCATATAGCTCCTTTTAAAACATTAAGACCAGTTAATAAGAAAAAAAAACTATATTGGGCTAAAAGGCATGAACATTGGTTATTTAAACAATGGAAAAATGTCCTTTGGACAGATAAGTCCAAGTTATAAGTTTTTGGTTCAAAACATCTTGTTTTCGTGCTGTTGTTGTTTGTTGAAAACCTGCACAGAATTAAAGGAATAATGACAAAAGAATTTTGTAGACATTTTGGAGCATCGTGTATTGCTGTCAGGTGAGAGACCATTTTCGAATCAAAAATTGAAAAAAGTTTTCATGAATGATAATGATCTTAAACGTACCAGCAAAATTTGCAAAAGCTATTTAAAAGATCTTCAAAGCCAGTGAATACTAAAAAAAAATGGAATAGCCAGCATAATCACCTGAACTTAACCCGATAGAGTTACTATGGACAGACTTTAATAGAAATATGCGAGAGGAGCATCAACCTTCCATAAAAAACCTTTGGCACGTATTGCAAGTGAGAAGGAATGCAACGTAACCTGAAAATCTGCGTAAATTGATTGAGCGTATGCCAAAGATATGTGCAGAAGTAATAAAGAATAAAGGAGGTTGCTTTGACCAATCAAAAGTTTAATTAAAACTTTAGTTAAAAATGGAAATTATTGATAAAGAAATGTTTAATAATATTTAGTTCTTGTAAATATAACAATTAGAATATAAATTAGACCTAAAAAAGGTTTATTTATTCACTTCTTTCTAAAAATTCAATTCCTGCCACAAGCTGTCTGTCGATAATGTGTATATATATATATATATATATATATATATATATATATATATATATATATATATATATATATATATATATATATATATATATATATATATTATATAAATAAAAAAATTATACATGTATATATTTTATTTATATAACTTTTTATTTATTAACTTTTTACTTTTTTTATATATGAAATTGATTATACATTGGACTAAAAAATATGCTTTAAATATCGCGAGGTTAGAATTATTTTGTTCTATCTCCAAGTTTAAACGTTGGGAGAAAGTTTTAGATTTTTTCTAAAAGTAAGAATTAATTAAAATTTTAGCTTAGATTTTAAAAGAAATGACAACTTATGCTTTAAATATATTATGTTTAAGCAAACTATTTTGAAAAAAAAATTATAAAATAAAGTGTCTTTCAAAAGTAAATATTACTAACTAAAAATATTAACTCATTTTCTCCCTACTTTGAAAATGGGAGATAAAACAAAATAATTCTAACCTCGCGATATATAGTATTACTTAACGCATTAAAAAATTAAGACAGAAACTGAAAAAAAAAAAAGTTTAATTGGAAAGTAACTTATCCTGTCTACTTTGACTGATTAATCAAAACATTAAATCACCTTGGACGTATTCATATAGAAAATGAGTATAATTAAGAATAAAACATCTGTTCATTAAGAGAAAAATTATTTATTAAGCATAAATAAATCAAATACTTATTCATTTCATTCATAAAAAATACCTATTTCTCTTAGCTGTGCCAGCTCTATAAACTTTCCATTTGTATTATTAAGACACTTTCCAGAAATAATTGATTTTTTTGATTGCAGGAACTCACTTATCTTTGCAAGGTCACAATCACAGTTTAAGGGATTGTCATTCAAATAGAGACTATCTAACGAATTAGTCATTTGGAACAAGTCTGACTGTAGACTAGTTATTTGATTGTATTGTAAATCAAGAAATACTAGTAAAGTTAGCGTCCTGAACAACTTGGACGGAACAAATGATAAGTTATTGGATGACAATTGAAGATGTTTTAATAAAGTTAATGAGTTGAATATGCCAGACGGAAGACTAGATATTTGGTTGGAACCTAAAAAAAGAAATCTCAATGAAGTTAATGAGCTAAATATGTCAGACGGAAGACTATATATTTGATTCGAACCTAAGTTAAGAAATATTAATGAAGGTAATGAGCTAAAAATGTCAGACAGAAGGTTGGATATTTGGTTGTCAGATAAATCAAGATGTTTTAATAAAGTTAATGAGTTGAATATGTTAGAAGGAAGGCTGGATACTTGGTTGTAACCTAAAAAAAGAAATCTTAATGAAGTTAATGAGCTGAATATGTTAGACGGAAGATTGTTTATTTGATTGGAACCTAAGTTAAGAAATGCTAATGAAGTTAATGACTTAAATACATCAGGCGTAAGGCTGTATATTTGGTTGCCAGATAAATCAAGAATAGTTAATGAAGTTGATGAGTTGAATACGTCTGACGGAAGAGTGGATATTTGGTTAGATGATAAATTTAGTGTTTCTAATGAAGTTAATGGTTGGAATACATCTGACGGAAGACTGCTTATCTGGTTGGATGAAAGCCTTAGAGTTTTTAGTGAAGTTAATGACTTGAACACATCAGATGGAAGACTGGATATATGGGTGTTGTCAAGATAAAGATCGGTCAATGTGGTTAATGAACTAAATGCGTCCGATGGAAGTGCATTTATAATGCTCGAACTAAAGCGAAGAATTCTTAAAGAAGGTAACGATTTAAATACACCAGGTGGTTCAATGAACAAGTCAAAAGGTAAAGTAAGATCTGTAATGTTAGATGGAATTTCGTTTGATAGTTCAGCTTTTGAAGTGTATTCACAAACTGTATCAGTATTTAAGCTAAAAATGCAGTTTGTTGGACTCGCTTTTCCATCGTGATTCATTAACTGGATCCTAAAAGAATGAAATATTTCCATTTCTCGTTAAAAAATTACATTGGTAGATTAATATGTAAAATTTTACAGCATATTACTGATAAAGTTATGTTTTCCGATTACTATTTTAGCTTTAGAAAAATAAAAGACCGCTTTCTTTATGAAACATTTCGTTGTTTAAATTGGTGACAAAGAAACTTGAAACGACCGTGAACTTAACACATTTTCTTTTTCAATGCTGATATTCATTTTTTCAACTAAGTTCGTTTAATTCAGATTTTGCGAAGGCTTGGTTGTAATAGATTAGTTACTTGTTGTTTATTTACTTTTTAGCACTTTTTCATGTTTTAAAATCTTTCCTTATTCATTAGGGTTATGGATAGATTTGTAGATCATTACCAGCTTTATTGCCTTCTATGACTACAGCTGCTTCTTGCTGATTTTTCAGATGAAAAAAAATGTTGAGAATGACCTCTCAATTGAGGCAGAGGTTGTAGGATAAGAGTAAAGAGACGTTGTAATTTATAAAACTTGGAAAGTACTCATGTAAAAGACACAAGCTGGTATCTTTTTCGCAAGGGACCACCATTGGAATGGGGTAAGACTCGTCTGCTGAGAACACGAAAACGCACCTTTAAGGGCACATATCCTGTTCTTAGAGAATAAACATAAACAACAAACTAATGAAGCGCGGATCTCTTTCTGCCATCCACTGTTAAGCTGAGTTCAGGCTGCTGGTCGTGGGAGAGTAATGTGCAATCATTAGTATCCAAATAAAAATGTTTTTTGATACTGAAAAAATGGAATTTATGGTTAAGTTTTTGACTTAATGACAAAAAGTTACGTCTAGATCAAATGATTGCACTGTGGATCTAATTTCGGAAAAATTTTATAGTTTTAAATCACATATATATATTTTTCAAGAAAAAGTTTCAGATATCATTTTAAATTGTTAAGAGTAATTAATGATGATTAATTTAAAAGTGTTTATGGAGCTTAATATGTTTACCCAGCGAAAATTGTTTCTCCGTATCCGATTATGCCGTTTTATTAATTGATTTTATTAACTTTTTTGAAACCTGCTCAGCTTACCCCGACTAGACTAGGTGACACAAAAGTTAGGTTATAAAAAGAGCTACAATACTTAGTGAAAAATGGTTAATTATAATCGAAAGTCAAATAAAAGGGTAAAATATCAACACTTAAGTGATGCCAGATAAATGTTTTTTTAAGAATCTAAAAGAAAAATAGCAAAAAGTTTTTTTTCTTTTTCGGTCCAAAATCGAAATAGTACCCGTGCATCTCATTTTACCGCGGTCCAACAACCATTTGATGCGCATCGTATTACTATTATATATACCTAATCATTCATCCATTAAATGTTTTGTCATTTGATGCGTAGTTTTTGAGATATTTTAGTTGCCCAACATGCCCGTAAAACTCAACCAGCCCCGCCCCACCCTATTTTTTTATTTCACTTGTTAAATTAATTTTTCATGCTATTTTGTAACATGTTTTCACTGTGTAGGTCAAAATTATTAATGTTAAAAATTATTTATTATTGGTGTAAAATAGATTTAATAATGTTATTTTTATTAAAACATGTTATAATAAAACGCCATTTTGATGCTGTTGAATTAAATAAGCATTTAGGGATAACTGAGTTTGAAAATAGATTTATCAAGTCCATTTATTTTATTGTACCTGAAAGAATGTTTAATCTAGCATTAAATGCTTTGCATTAATCCAAGCTTCAAAAAGCATTTTTAACAACATCAGTTTACTCCACATAGTAATCCTTATATTTATATATATATTTTCTTAAAGTCTCATTTTCAGTCCTGTTTTCAATTGTTAGTCATTCTCTTCAATCATCATCTGAAAAGGAAATTATGAAGAAAAGAATTCTTTACTTTTCAACTGATTTTGTTTTTAACTCCTGTTTTTAATTTGATTGAAGTGCGATGTCAATAAATTTTGGTAATTTATTGACATCGCACTTCAATTAAATTAAAAACAGGGGTTGCTAGATGAAAATAAATATTTTTACTGTTCTTATATTATTTATAATATGCTAAAGTTTTATTCATCAAATTGTTATAACTTGATGTTATAAGGGTAGACATTATACGGTTGACGTTAGCTTAGGCTAAAAACAGTTTTAACCTGAGCTTGGGCTAAGGTTAAGGTTAGTTTTAGGCTCAACTAAAACATTTCCTTATCTGCTTATCTTTTATTTTTGTAAAACTAAATTTTCACGTAACTAAAAAGTAATCTGACATCTAAATATTAACTTACATTGCAATGCAGGTGATGTAATAGAAGTTCATATTTCAGTCAGTTTCGTGGAAGCTGTTAACTTGTGAGCTGAAATCAACTGAATGACGAAAATATTTAATGAATTTTATATTTAAAGTGTGCATGTTCATAACATGGACATGCATATTTAAGGAAATGTAAAAATGCAATCTTAAAAGTGGTTCCGGAGCAGATAACAGATGCGTGAAAACAATCTGAACGATATGTTTAAATATCAAAACACAAGCTTTTATTAGAACTTAATAGAATTCGAGGGAGGTATTGTGTTCATTGTTAAGATATCTTAAAAGTTATTTGAGATAATAGAAATAAAATCGATTATTTGCATCATTACAAATATAAATGCTGTTAGTTCATAAGGGGTAGAGCTAATGTTATGGCAGTTCCGGTTGGACATCATCACACTATTGAGCATTACAGCCACTGATGTTATAAGGTCCATAGTCAAGCACTAATAAAGCTGGCGCAAAAGTTTTAATTTGTGGTTAAGTAACAGAGTTGGTATGATGTCAACCTTTGCTAATACTTAAATACCATCATCTTTTGCAAACAATGTCTTGATATTACATTTATAAGCTGACTTATGAGGTTTAAAAAGTTAATGCATTAACATCTTACAAAAAGATTTAAGAGAAACTATATTGTCTGTATGGTTAGTTTTATATCAAAATGTTTTAAAGTTTAGCTATTACATTTTTGACTTAAATAAGTCAAAACTATTTAGTTTGAGATTACATGAGTTTTGATTTCATCATAATCAACTTAAAGGCTATTTTTACTATCTTATAACTTTAGTTGACAAATTGATAATCGTATTTTTCGAATTTTTTTTTTTTTTCAAATTTTAGCTTTATAATTCTCAAATATATTTATGATTTAACAACCTTTACTTTAACTGAAACAACTTACTTATGCTTTTAAAGAGCAAATCAATAACAATACATGACTTTGTGAGAAGATGGAATTACTTTTAACAAAACAAGCTCTGGTTATTTGATTAACTGAGTAGTTCCACAAGAATATTGACATCAATATCATTAGCTCTGATTTTTTCCACCAAACCGACGATATAAAGATTTGCTCTTTTAATAAAGAATTTTACTTTTCCATCTTTTGTTAAATAGTTTCGTTTTCACAAATTTGTTTAGATGAAAAAAAGCAATAAATACGACTTGTTTTGGCATAGACTTTTAACAAATTTTAAAAACATATACAGTTTCTTTTAAACTTATGTTTTAAATAGCGTTAAGTTAATGGTTTGTAAATCTAAGGGTGTAGAAATCAATCTAATCCAGGATAAGTTTTTCCGACTGAAACAAAACAAACATGAGAAGAGCGCGCGCATTACAACTTCCCTTCCCCACTAAATATTGAAATATTTAGAATAAAATGAAGTTCCAACTTTTGATGAATGAACTTCAAAATGTTTCAAAACTCCTGAAAGGTTTTGAAAATTAACCGCTCCAGGTTAAGCGGTTTTAGACAAAACAAACAGAGAGGAGAACTACATAATAAAAATGTTAAGACCAAAATAAAATTTGAATTTATGACGAAAGATTTATAAATCGTCTTTTGCCTCTTCTATTACTAACTTCTGTTATCGCCTACTTTTAAAAAATCTTTGATTGGTGATAGCGCCAATAAATACCAATTTCCTATTCGTAGGTGCCATGGTCTTATTTCTAGTACAAATACCGATATGGTTTAACAGGTACTCAGTTAAATCTTCATGTTAACAACTTGTAACAACAAGTTCTAAATAATTCACATCAGTAAAACTTAACTGAAGTCCTTAATGGAAATAAAATTACAAAATCATCTGGCGCTAATGAAGTGAAAAGATTGATTTTGATGAGCTATAAAGAAAGAACCATTAAGTTTGAATGACGTCTTTTTCTTTTAACTATGTCCGTTGGAAATATTGTTAAGTGCAAAATGCCAAGAGCATGAGCAAAAAGTGTTTTTAAATAAAAAAAAGATGTTCTAAAATTAAGCAAGGTCTAGCCAGATGAATATCAAACGAATACATTTTTCGTTATACAAGCTAAAAATCTATAACTTCTGATAAACTACATTACTATCCCCTTTGAAATAAAACTTCATTGAATTTTTTGAAATTTGTGTACTCTTACTTTTTTCCTAACTGTTATTTACTTCAGCTAAAGCCCTTTTATCTTTTTCATCCAATTTCAAATTCAATTTTTTTGAATTTAACATTAAAAAGCAATTTTTTTGCTTCACCTGTTGCACAGTACATTTTGAAATACACGCGTGTACATTTTGAAATTCACATGCACATTTTGAATATAGACACAAAGATAAAGTTCAAGGCCAGTTGGCATGTTATAGTCAATAACTAAACATTCACAATATTTTCCATACCTTTTTACATGCACCTCTTTCTTTGTGTACCAACACCATTTTAGCCATCCAGTGTTTGTGGCAGTTGTAGCAAATGACAGAAATTAAAAATTTGAAGCTGCTTGCTTATTTCAGAATTTCTTAACTTGCTTTTGCTTGAGTGTTTACTTTACCATTGTTAACAGGTAAAATGTCAATGAGTTAAGCATATTGAATGCTTGTAAAGGTAAATATAAAAGCTAACCTCCCTTTTTTTTTTCTGCCCTGACTTGCTGTTTCAGCCAATTTTTTTTTAATCAAAATGTAGAGTAAGACTAAAGCTAAAACCAAAGATTTGGTTCGTTTAACAATATAAAGTAAAATGATTATTATTATGCACACTAATGCAGCTTAACATGAAACGTTTTTGACTTATCAATAACTAGCGTTACCACCTCTTGATGCTATTACAGCCTGACAGCGCTGTGGCATACTTTCAATTGAGATCTAATCGTTTCCTGAGGGATATCTTCCCACACGCGAATAAGACTTTTCGCAGCTCGCCTAAGATGTTAAGTGGTGGATGTTGGTTTTTAACACGGCGTCCCATTATGTCCCAAAGAAGCATTTCTGGACTGCTAGCTGGTCACTCCAAAACTTCAATATTATTATAATTATTTAAGTATTGAGTTACAATAAGTGCCTTATGTTGTCTACATTACCCTGCATAAAAAGGAATCTATCTTCAATGTATGGTGCAAAAGGTACTACAAAAGGTTCTAAAATGTCTGCTATAAATTGTTGAGAAGTTAGACGTCCACCATTAACAACAAAAGGCTCTGTGCGAACTGTTAAAGATATTCCGCCCCATGCTATCAATGAGCCGCCTCCATATAAAGTGGATTCTCGAATGTTACAAGCGAAATATCATTCATTTGGTTTACTGTACACTCTTGGGCGGCTATCAGAACTTTATCCGGCCCGTCAGTTGATTGTAAAGATAATAAAAAAAACTATAAACATATATAATATTAATAAATTATATAATATATAAATTTATAAATTAATAAATTTTAAAATATTTTTTGTAAAAAAACAATCGCTTTAAATAATTAAAAATATATTAAAAAAATCCTGCCGGCAAATAATCGCAGAATTAATTTCCGGCACTGCCGGCAATTACCATTTGCGTTTTTTAATTGTAAATGACATCTTCAAAATCAAAACAACGAAAAATCGACAAGGAATGTTGTTTATTTAATGATGAATGGCAAACTAAATACTTTTTTGTTGAATGTAATTCAGTGCAGTGTGCAAAGAATATAGTTTAAGGAGGCACTATGATACAAAACATTCAAAAGCTTATAATCAGTTTGTCAACGAGGTGCGGAAAGAAAAATCAATTAAATTGAAAAATAAGTTATTTGAACAACAAGATTTGTTAAAAAGGGGCAACACTGAAACAGAAAATGGCTGCTATTGCAAGTTATGAAGTGAGTCTTCTTTTAGCTAAAAATTGTAAACCATTCAGTGATGGGGAAATTATTAAGGAATCTCTTAAAATTGTGTTCAAAAACATTTGTCCTGAAAAATTGAAAATTTTAAATAATATCTCCCTCTCAAGACAAACAATTACACGAAGAACATGTGATATTGTTGATGATCTGAGTTTGTCATTGACTGAAAAAATAAAAGCATTTCAGTATTATTCAATAGCTATTGATGAATCAACTGATATATCACAAACTGCTCAATCAGCTATTTTTATTCGTGGTGTTGATAATGATTTTCTTGTTACTGAAGAACTACTTGACATCTATCCTATGCAAGGCAAAACAACAGGAGAAGACATTTTTCTTGCCATGAAGAAAGTTTTTAAAAAGTTCAACTTGACTTACAACAGATTAATTTCAATTACATTAGATGGTGGCAGCTCTATGATTGAAAAAAAAAGGGTGTTGTTTCCAGACTGGAAAATGAAATGGCAGAAAACAACTTGTCATTAGTTAAGCTGCATTGTATTATTCATCAGCAAAATTTAACAGCAAAGACTATGGATGTGGAAAATGTAATGTCTGTAGTAGTTAAAGCAATAAACAGCATTAAGTCCAGTGCATTACGAAGTAGGCAATTTAAGGCTTTTCTTGCTGAAAATTATTCTGAATATGGTGGTCTGCTTTATTATACTGAGGTGAGATGGCTTTCTAGAGGTAATATGCTGAAAAGAACTAATGATTTGAGACAAAATATGTTGGATTTTTTCAAAATTATCAACAAAGATTATCCACCAGAGCTAGAAGAAAAAGAGTTTATTGAAAAATTTGCATTTCTAGTAGACTTGATCCAACATAACAATATACTTAACAAAGAACTGCAAGAAAAAGATCAATTAATTGGAAAAATGTACAACCTTATTCTAGCTTTTCAGTTGAAATTAACTTTGTGGGAGCAGCAGTTAAGAACTGGAAATTTCAGTCATTTTCCAACTTTGGGTGAGCTGAATCCTGGAAACACAGCAAAATTTGTTACCTGTATTGCTGAATTGAAAACAAGATTTTCAAAAAGGTTTGCAGATGTTAAGAATCATGCAGATAAAATCCAATTGTTCACAGTGCCATTCTCTGCTGATATTGAAACTGTACCAGTTAAATTCCAAATGGAGTTAATTGATCTTCAATGCAGCGATGCTTTGAGAGAAGCATATAATAAACAAAATTCATTGTTATTTTACAAAAATCTTGACCGAAATAAGTACACCAACTTAGTCAACAATGCAAAAATGATGGGTGTCTTGTTTGGTAGCACATATTTGTATGAAAGTGTTTTTTCTCGTATGAAACTTGCAAAATCCAAAACAAGATCTGTACTGACAGATACTAACTTGCAGAATACATTAAGAATCGCAACCAGTCAGTTGCCTATTGACATTAAAAATATTGTGAAAAAAAGGCAAGTTCGTGATTACCAATAAACTATAATTTGTATTATACCTAATAGCCTTGTGACCAGCATATGTTGTTAGCTAGTAAGTATGTGTGTTTGAGTGTTATTCCTTTGCAAATCAATATTTTTAAATAAAATATTTTTAAAAAACTATCTCCGGCCCCATTTAACAGTTGAAAAGCTAACTTTGGCCCTTATCAAAAAAGTTGTGGCCACCCCTGGTCTACAGAAAATCTGGGACCAGTACCTGCTGGCCGATGTCGTAAATTAAAAGCACGAAGTCTTCTTCTTATGGTATCTTGACTAGCAGTGGTCCCATGAACCTCTTCAAGTTGTATTAAGAGACTTCGTGCTGTAGTGAACCGTTATCATAGTGTTCAAAAAATTTAAAATTGCCCTTCCACGGCATTGGTAGCTCTTGGTCTGCCTTAGTCCAAGTCGTCTAGCGTAATCATTTGTCTCTACAAACCTTTGTAGAACCCTAACGATTGTTGTATGAGACACTCCAAATTTTCTATCAATTTCGCGATTTGTTAATCCTTTATTGAACATGGTTTTCTACTAGAATCAAATAGTCCTTTTAGCTATCTCTTTTGGGAATGATTTTATAGCGCTTACAGCGCCATGATGCATAGAGTTAAAAAAATATTTTCATTTAACTCATAAATAGCTGCTTATTCGTAAATTTAATTATCATTTAAAATTGAGAACAATACCATACCAAAAAAAGTTTTCTTTCATCACAAGTTTCGTAGGAGATTCATGTTAAAGAAAATATTTTAAAATCCGCTGATAAAACAAAGGATTTGTCCTTAAGTTTAGGTGTATCAATGTAAATGATGAATGTTATTTCTTTAATGTATTTTACAAAACGCATAGTTAATTTACAAAGTGAAACTTTACATGAAAGCGTTTTTGATACTGTTATTACAACATACAAGTAGCATAAACATTTTCAATTATTAGAACCATTCTGATATGGTTAAAATAATTGATAGGGTGATGCTGTTTGTAATTTGTATTATTTAGAGTGAAGTTTTTTTAAACCAAAAGCTCTCGTTTCAATAGCTACTACAAGTCGTGGTATTGTAGTAGTAGTTATTACTCATTTTAGTAGTCGCTTATATTAATTACTGTAGTAGTAGCTATTGAAGCAACAGCTTTTGGTTTAAGGTTTCTAAGCATCGTAGATGATCTTTTTAACAAAAAGATGATTAAAAAAGGTTGAGGGCTGAGGCAATCTTAGTACTAGTATTGATATTGCTTTAAAAGCCCAGAATGATAACTTAGTTTAGCAAGAAGAGTTTTTTGTTGCGTCAAGTGTATTGTCAAAGTATTGATAAATAAAAGAAGAAAAAGGGTCAAATACAAGTAAAATTAATGATGAAGGAGCGAAAATATTACTTATTTATAAAAAGAGAGAAGAAGCTATTTATTAATGGAAAAGAGTCTGGTGAAGATGGTGCTATAAGATAAAACAAAACTAAATGCAACAGAATTTTATTATAAAAGCGGCAAGAAATTTGGGTTGAATGAAAACCGAAAAATGTGTTAGCAAGTTTCTGTAGTATAGAAAAAATGTCCATGTTAAAAATTGAAAATGTTTCCCAGAATATCTTAATAAATAAATAAATAACAAGTTAAACGATATGTTAAAAATTGTTTATGAGTGAAAAGTTTGGCCAACAGAATTCATTAGACCAATTAGTTCCAGAAAGAGAAGGTCAAGAGAAAACAACAACTGAGAATTAAAATTGCATATTCTTGATAATTCACCAATTCAAGCACTCCAAAGCTAGATAGCTCCTTTTGGATTCATCCAAAATAGCGTTTGGTATGTTATTCCATTTCCAACTCTTTCTTGCTCTTCGTAAAGATAAGAAAAATACTACATTATTGCCTATTGACCTAAATGCATTTCCAGATATACCTGACTTCCAAATTGTTTTTAAAATGACTGCTAAGTTTGAAGTAAGAAATGAAATTGTTTCAGTATGCGATGAATCAAGATAGCAACAAGTCTTCGATACAAATCCTCACAAAAAAAATAATGTTAATGTTATAAAGATGCTTTTATTAGCAAAATGCACGGATTTAAAAAAATATGTTTATGGAGGTGCTCGAATATTTGATAGCATTTTCAAATTGGTCATTGGACTGCTTCGAGCTGCGTAACAAAGTACATTGCATATGCAGTTTTGGATCCTAATAGAGATGCTGCTAAACAAGTTGGTAAAAATGTATTAGATGTTTGTAAGAATGCTAAAGATGTTGTTATAAAACTGATGATTGAAAAACTTTACCGGAATACCACCTAATGAAGTGGCACAAAAAGTATATGAAAATTCAGCGGAAAATAACTTCATATGAATGTTCAAATTGAGTGAAATTTGGAATTCATTGTGCACCAATAAAAACACATGTAGAATGAGAACCACTCCATCTAGTTTAATAAAAATTGGTGCAAACGTTGCCTTTAGCCACAACAAACTTTGATAAAATTGTACTCGGATTAGTTAACTGATTACGGATTTATGGCAGTTTTAGTTTAAACTACACAGTAAATAAAAAACCCGTTATATTTTTAAAAAACATAACGGGAGTTTTCCTCGCACATAACGGTTCATTGCCGTTATGTTTAATACTTAATATGTATGAAAATAACATAACGGTTTTAGCGTTATGTTTTTTCATAGCAAAATTGCCTTGAACATAACGGTTACATAACGCCAATTAGCCGTTATGTGAGAGGAAAACTCCCGTTATATAACGCGTATTTTACCGTTATGTTTAAAACCTGATATAACGGGTATTTATCCGTTATGTTACCCGTTATGTCAAATTATAATTATTTTAAAGTAGGTTTTTTGAAACCCATGATTAATAACAGAAATTGCTAAATAAACTAACTAACATTGAACATTTTTTATGTTTATAAAAGTTAATTTAAAAAATAAAACAAATTCATCCAGTTTAATTTCCTAATATATTTATGTTAAACTATTTTTCATAATCATGAAAATCATTTACAAAATAAATGAAGAAATTAACTTAATGACATTTATTAATTCAAAAATACTTCACATTGCTGTAAAAAGATTGCAAAAGAAAAATGCATTTTTTAGAAAGTAAAGCTGATCGTCCGAAGTCGCAAATATCTTGCAAACATCCCAGAAGCTGCCCAAAACAAGAAGGATATGTCAAATATAGCAAATAGTAAACGGCCATCAAAACAACCACCATTTCACATGTACTGATCAAGGGCTGAACATCCATCTCGACACCTCTACGACTCCTTACTCCATATTCCGTTTTATTATAGATAACTTGTGGACCATACAAGCTTGGCACTCTTAAGTATTCATGTATTGAATCACACTAAAATATTATAAATACAAAATAAGTATTGCAACCATAAAAAAGAAACTATTATTAATACATTAAATGGGTTTGAATCAATGTTAAGTTTATATTTTATAGAACTGGCTTAATACCAAATAAAAAAAATAAAATAAAATTTACATCAACTTTCATAAACAATTTATCAGTTGTCTTCTTAGAAATAAGTGATTTCTGGAGCAGCATTAAACTTTCAGTATGGGTTTGCAAATCGGGAGAAATCCAAATCAACATCTTTTGAATCTTAAGAGACGAATCTTTAAAAATAGGATACAAACGAATCGCTTCTTCCAGCATCAATCCAGGAGCATATGTAACTCTTTTCGGAAATATACTATAAGTCTCGTTATTAAAAAGATGTCTGTTTAGAATAGACAGTGTTGAAAGTGATGGCTTTTTCTTATTAAGTTCATTCTAGGTGAAAGAAAGAGTTATATACATTCCTTATTTTATAACTATTTAATAAAATAAAGTAATGACCTGACACTTAATATTAATTATAACATTTCAAAATTTTTTGCGTCTAAGTTTACTTAACTAGACTATAATTTCTGATATTAGAATTAGAAATCATTTTTATCCAAAAATTAATAAACACAGAAAAAATCTTACTTCAACATCTTGTAATAGCTGTTCTTTATCTACAACTGATTCGAACAAAATTGGATTTACTGCTCGGCTACTATTATTGATGGAACTATTTACAACAGAAAAATGAGGAAATCGCTTAACCTTTAAACTATGACATTTACTAAATTGTCTTTGGCGATAATTATTAGGCAACTTTTTGAACAAGAAATCCTAATAGAAAATTAAAAACTTTAATTAAATAAATTGAATCAAACAATTTATGTATACAGCAGCAAATTTGAAAATCTGAAGTAAAATATAAAAATGATGGAAAAGGAAGGAGATCAAAAATGTAAGAAGGATATAAAGAAATGCAAGTAGACTTTAACTTTGCAAAGAATATTTTCCGTAACAATATTCTATTTTTGATATTATTATGATTAGGCGCATGCAAACAGCAAAAAGCTAATAAACAAGACATTAGCTCTCTAGATATCACCTTATCTTCAATAGAAAACTTGTTGCTCAGAAATAGTTTAATGTGAGGTGGAAAAAAATCAATGAGAGTTTGTTTAATATCACCATCAAAAGGGATTCTGTTAATCTAAAAATTTATCATTAATGTAAATGTTAAAAACATAGGAATAATAAAAAACATTTTGTATCATCATGTGAAAATTGACAAAAGAAAGCATTTACAACTACTAAAGTTGACAAAATAAAGAAAACAAATTAGACTAAAGTAATCATATTTATTGCAAGTAATATAAACTTTTTATAAAATTTCAATGCAACTATATGATAAGGAATGGCAATGCTGGGGGTACAATATAGAAAATATCCCCTTCTTTAAAATAAAATGCTGGCCAAGGAAAAGCTAAGCCTTCAGCTGCAATAGTTCTAAAAGGAACTGTGTTGTCCTCAACAGCAGTAAAAAAACCTCGTAACACATTGTAATTAAGGCACTGAAGCTGTGAGGTAATAAATACTGTTTTTTCTCCTTTTACTTGAATTTCTTTAATAATAAAAGCAGAAGATTGAAAACCATCATGAAACCATAAAGACGATTCAGGACAGTATTTAATTCCATTAATCTGGATGCAGGCAACAATATTTTTTTTTATAGTAACTTGATTTAATTCACAAAGAACTCCATTACTAATTTCTCCAAAAGAATTATAAAAAGATGCAACAGTGTTTAAAACCATACTCTTCATAGCACTTAAAGGCATATTTTTGAAATTAAAATGCCTAACATTTTTTATTACTTGATGTTTCCTCTCAAAAGCCATACACATGTGGTATCGTAGTGAACCAAATTGTCTGGATTGCTCAGGATAATGAATAAGAAAATGAAGCTTTGGTATAAACTTATCTGGGTATAAATTCATAAAAAGAGTATGATGGGCTGCAATTGTTTCTTCTAAAGAGACGAAGTAAGCCTCAGTGGTAACTGGAGAGAGACACATTTGAAGAATACGCAGCAGCTTAATAAGACACAAGAAATGACAATCAATAGTGATACTTCTTTAAAAAATTGGTAAAATACGACAAATAGAAAGAACTTGAGCACTGCCAAATTTCCCCTTAATAACCAAATCTACTATTACAGGTGGTTTTTCACTGTCTTTTGGGTATTGAAACAATTTTATAAAGTTGTTCAAGCTATCTATTGTAAAAAAACCTTTCAAAACCCCATGATTCAAGTAAAGTTCTATCTGCAAAGGTATTACACCTTCTAACAAATCATGCATTGGATCAAAAAGAACTTGCTTTGTCACATCAAATTCATTAATTTCAGATAGAACACTGTTAGATTGAACGCCATATAGTTTTGACCATTTTAAACGTTCAACTCGGGGAAGACTAGAATTATCTAGTTCTTTGACTCTCATCTTGTGTTCCTCTAAACTCCTTATTTTACACTGAGAATGTTTATTATAAACTAACATTTCTGACCTGGTTGAATTACAAACTCTACAGCACCTAACAACTTTCTTGCTAAAACCCTCTTTAAAACCAGCAATTGCATTGCAAGTTAATGAATCTCCAATAAAGTGTTTTAACTTTACCATGAATTTTTTACCATTAGCATTAGTTAAAGTTGAGGAATCAATCGATGATAGTTCATTTAGAGATTGTACCAAGTCAAGAAGAAGAGATTTCATAAAGCCTTTTACCTTAACAGATTTAGAACCAGTTATTGCTAAAGGGAATATTGAGAAAGATTTACTTAAGCAGCATTGCAGAATGTTTAACAACTGAAAATATAAAACCCACAACTTGTGCTTTCCTCTAGATTTGCCTATTGGATTAGTTACACCTAAATCATCTGAATACAATGAGATAGGTATTTCTGAAGAATACTCTAGAAACTTATCATATTCATTTGATGTAAAAATAAACTGAAGTATTTCTTTAAATGGAATAAAACATCCATGTAAACTGTTTTTGTATACTAACTGAATTTTTGGCATTTTAAAAGCAGTTTGAAAATATCTTGTTCTAGAATATTCTGTTGATAGTTCTTTACAAATTGTAGAAATCTCTTCATTTTGTGATTTATTATTAAAAATATTTTGCAAGCTTGAAAAAATAATGTTTACCACATTTTCAGAGCATCGATATTTCCCTCGCAAATGAAGAGCTAATGCAGCAAGTTGATCTTTTCTATTCTCCTTCAAAAATTGAAAATCATCCGGTTTTTCAATATTAAAATCATTATTATTGTTAATTACTTCAATTTCAGTATCAAAAGGAGCAAAACAATTTCTATTGTGAAGTTTAAAACCTTTAACACTTTTAAATTTTGAAAAACAGTTTTCACATACAACTGAACCTTCCTGACCATGTAATTTAAGATGTGATATCATTACATATTGTTTACTTGTTTGAAAACTACAATTAGAACAAGATAAAATTACTTTTTGAGATCCAGGTGGTTCAGCACTTGATTTTGGTGGTTCAGCAACTTGTGCAGCAGTTGATATTAAACTTAAATTTTGCGATCTTGAAGAAACATCTAAATCCTCAAGTACATCTTCATAATTAGAGTCTTGGTATAATGTTGATTCAGTTGGAAGTTGAGGAATAATGGATTGTTGGTTGTTAAAATCGAATGAAACAGGATCAGAGTGTCTATCTACAGCTGAAAAAACAGCTTTAACGGGAGAAAATCCCTTTAAACTTTGAACAAAAGTGCTGAGCTCATTATTTTTTGCTAAGGATACAACTTCCACTTCTAGATTTTGTTCATTTAAAATGGCAACAAATGTTTCAGAATCGACTTCACATCCATTCCACATGATGCCACTTATATCACTGTTATCAAACTTTTTAGAAGCTAAAAAAGTATAATTTTAAATTAAATAGCTCAACCATTGTTTTTGGCATATATAATAACTTGATTAGTATGAAGACAAAAATGAACTGTAAAGAATTTGAAGATTGATTAAAAAAAAAAAGAAGATTGAATAAACAAAGAATGTGCATTAAAAAATAAGCTTACCATTAGTTAAAAAGTCTGCAATATTGCTATTACTAGCAAGAACAATTTTCTTTTCACCAAGATACTTGACAACAACAGGCTTTATCATTTTGAACTGTTAATTATTGTAGAAATCAGTAATATAGTTATTATTACTTAGAAAACTTAAATTACACAAATAGTATATTTAACATTATTTAATAATCGCAATATAAAATAAAATTAATTTTAAGAATAGTAATAAGTAAAAAATGGTAAGTATTAAATAAATAGTAGTAAAGAACATTATTAAGCAACATACAAATACAGTGAACTCCTAATATCTTGAAGCCTCCAAGGGACCAAGAAAATAGTTGAATTAGCAATATTACATACATACATACATACATACATACATACATACATACATACATACATACATACATACATACATACATACATACATACATACATACATACATACATACATACATACATACATACATACATACATACATATATTGTTATTATTATTATTATTATGATTATCAATATTATTAAATAATATTAATAATATAAATAAATATATAATATTAATTATTAACAACCCAAATGTCGTTTAAATGCTAAGAAGTAACTACCTTGAGAAAATAAAATAAGAAAACTAAAACAGTAAAGACCTTATAAACAAAAATTGCAAAGATTCTTTAAACTCGCGCTATTTTTTACTGATAAAATAATCTGTTTAACATAACGGTTAAACATAACGCTTTGCAAATATATATTACTATACTAATGATTTAAGCACCATTTACGCATTATAACACTTTCAACACTATTTCAACTTAACATAACGGTAAACATAACGCCAAAATTTTCGTTTACCGTTATGTAACCGTTATTTTTGCGTTATGTTTTTTGCTGTGTATGTTAGTTTTTTGCTACTTGCATCTCAAAACGTTACCGATTACTGTGATATTTGGTCACTAATTGCAAAATAATAATTACATGAGTCTTCAACTATGTAATAGCAACAATTTTTATTATAATTGTTTAATTGCTTCATGCATCGTCTTTTTTTATTTTAGTATTGGTTAGCTGATTAAGGCGTGGTTTGACTTGGCTTATGCACAGCGTAAAAATTTCAGCATTTCAAAAGGTATAAACTATTGCCATAGAGAAAAACATGCTAATAAATGATTGAAAAGCTTTTCTAAGGATACCTGCATAAAAAATAAAAAATATCTATTTCTCTTAAAATAGAAAAGCTGTGAGTAAACAAATTATTTGTTATATTGACTAAGATAATTGACTTAGAAAATTTAGATAAAACTAAGATAACTGATCGCTGAAAAGTTCGGAGGGCCAGTCTGAAGAAAATCAATCTATACAAATTAGAGTTGTTTTGAAACAAAAGTTATAGAAGTTTTATAAAAATAATTGCAGAGGCACAATAAGAAAAAATCTCTATCAAATGTTTTCTAAAAGTGCAATAACTTTTGAAGGAGAGGAATGTTATGAAGGAGAGAATAGTCTTTTGAAGAGCAGTAAAAATCTGTCTCATCAAATAAGATCTCATCTAAATTGTCAATATGTGTGACAAGTTTGAATTTAAATAGCTATAAATATCTTAAAATTTCTAATTGTTAACGATATCAATAGTTTAAATAGTTATAAGTATGTTGATAATTGTGTTAAGTGGATTGTTATCCAAAATAAATTTTGGTTAGATTTTCAAAGAAGCAGAGTTTGATTTAGTAAAGTTAAATTTAGTGAATTAACACAATTCCAAATCGAGAAAAAATTCATGATGAAAATCAAAAGTTCTATTAAATAAATGTTTAAGACAGCTTAATGTTTTTCGAGTTGATCGAATATGCCAACTGTACAAGACCAAGATCAATATCAGTGATTCTCGGGTTTCAAAAGGACTTTGCGAAGTGAGCAGAACTACTTTGCGCAGGAAACAAGAGGGAAAAGAAATTGGACTCCCAGTTTGATTGATTTGAAGTAAATTCAAGAGAGATTTGAAACTAGAGGCAGAATATATTCTTTTAACATTTACAATTTCGAAATAATTATAATATGTTAATACCGATAATAACGGACTATCAAAGTCACTCAAATACTTTGTCTTATAACGATTGGACTCATGCCTAAAGTGTCTTGCTTTAACTGAACTAAGCTCTTTTAAAATCTTCTCTTTCTCTTTTTCCAAAAATCTTTCTTAAAATCTTCTTCAAATAATTGTCTTTTTAGTTTCTCCCTAGATCTTCTGAAATTTATTACAGATTTTTTAAAAAAAATCTTCTTTTAATTTTCTCTCTCAAAAAAAAAAACAAAGCGAAACGAAGTTACAAATTAAAACTGGAACTCAGCAACATCAAAATATCATCTGCTTGCAATAGCCACACATAGTAAGTCATGTTAAGAAGAAATTAAATGGGAGAGAACTAAAGCTCTTAAAGTAAAGACAAAAAAATTTGATCGGAAGATTCGTGAGGCTCTTGAGATACAGAGGCACTAATGCTCCCCTCTAAATGGCGGTATTAATCTCGATAATGGCCAAATTGTAAAAACTTAACTTTGGACACCATTTTTCACGTTTTTACGTAAGGATAACAAAGAAAGAAGTCATTCAACTCAAAATTGTGATCAGAAAAACCTGGTCTTCTCACTGATAACAACGTAAGGATAACAAAGAAAGAAGTCATTCAACTCAAAATTGTGATCAGAAAAACCTGGTCTTCTCACTGATACAAAGAGCAGGTTTCTCCTCTGCGATTCTTACTTTAAAGCGGCTTCTAAACATAAACTTAAGGTAGATTTTCTACAGTTAAAGCAGTTTTGACCTTAAGAAGCATGGCGGTAGGCAACAGGAGCTCAAATTTTTATGTCACCTGGGAGTTCTTGATTTAAGAAAGTTAGTGAAATTTTTCATAAAGCTTCCTCTGAGAAGACTGATGAACGAGAATGTTTTTTCGCTTAAACAACTTTTTATCAAGCTATGTATTGCCTAATAACAGTTTATATATAAAAAATAAAACAGTCTATAAATAAAATTGACCAAAATTGTTCAAAATGTCAATTAGAAAAATCTCTTTTAACTTTGGCATTTTTTGTCTAAATACTTTTCGATTACATGCGTTATCCAGGCACATGCTACCCGTTCATTTGGATAGGCTCCAAAGGGTTTTATTTGTAGGAGTTAGCGCTCTGCATATGATATAGGTTTCGGTTGGTTTGTGAATGTTTCATTAAATGTGGTTCATTTTGTCTATTATTATCAGGCATGCATCCAACGGTAAGATAATTTGGTAATCCAAATAAGCATCACTATTATCATATTGATATTTCTTCTTTATAATACAAAAAAAATTTTATGCTGCTTATTGATAAAGTTCATTCTTACATAAAACTTGGATGCTCGTCATTATCCTCCACATGCATTATAAGATGATATAAATGTTTGTTAACAGTGTGAATCCCAACAATTTTAGATATTTAAATTAGGTGTTCGGCAATCATAGTCAATTTTTGAGTGTTTAACAATGTAACATCCTTACTTCAGTTTATATTCTTCTAGGTTCATTTTTATTTTCATCTGAGTTTCTGGTGCGTAATCCTAGAATTAATGTTGTTGAACACTTTGTCCTTGAGTAGAGACATTATTTTGATACTTAAACAGATCTTATTGGTAATTGAGTTTCCGTGTAGTCTTTACTAATTATCAATTATGAAAAAGTCTTTGAATGAAGCTCCGAATCACTAAGTTTTTAATTTTTCTTTCATACAAATATTATAAACGCTGGCTTCTTATTTTAGGAAAACGTTCCGAACCATTTTAAGTCCGTTAAAGATGGTGCTCGGCAAACTTACAAAAAAAAAAAGCCTATTAAATGTAATTATGTATGCAACCAATATAAATTTATTGTTTTTTCAAATTATATTTACAGATGTTTCTGCTAAGAAACAAATGTGGGATGCTAAAATGATGTCAGTGTGATCCGCTGCTCCAAACAAAACTTTATTGTATACCAAATATTATATACCAAACAAAATTTTATTGTATTCTTTAACTAGCTTTTTTAGGGAAAAAATGGAAATGAAATGTTAAAAGTTCAATCTTTTTGCATGATCTGTACACTATAATGATATTTACTAAAAAACTTTATTGATGCTTAACAAGAATGTCAACCATGAACTGAAACTGCTGCACATGTTTTTCTTTCCCTTTTGCATCACTCCATTTGGTTGTCGTACAAACTATATGTTAATACGAATTAAGCGACACCTATATTTCATAAGTTTTTACTGTTTCTCAAGATAAAGTTCATCGGAATGTAACCGAATGCTTACGAAACTGAATTGAATACTGTTGAGACGAAAGATAAAAAACCAAAAATCAATTCAGCAGCAGCAGTCTCAAAGCTTTTAATTTGACTTTAATGCGTGAATTCCTCGAACACAACAACCCCAACGCTTGCAGCTTTTTAGAAGGAACATTTCTTATGAAGAAAGTAGCACGCTTTCCTTCTAAGCCCAGTCACAATTTTATACACTCTCCTCAATGCAATATTTCTGTCTTCTGAAAACAAAATATAGTGAGGTAGAAAATTAAAACAATTGGCAGTGATAAGTTTATAATGTCGATTTTTATTCATAAAAAGCTGATACTCATAAACTTAAGAATGCTAAAGTTTATCCACGTTAAACTTTCGTTCTTAGAATTTTTATCCACGTTAAACTTTAAAGTATTGGTAAAGAACGAAAGTTTATCCACGTTAAACTTTCGTTCTTAGATATTTTTCTTAGATATTTATTACCAATTCTTATTACCAACAAATAAATTATAAATTACAAGCATAATTAAATTTATATTATATTAAAATTATATTTAACATTATATCAAAATTATAATTAAATTGTAATATTGTATTCCACAAGTTAAACTTTTTTTTAAAAAAAATCCTTTTTTAGAAACTCTATACACAATAAATATATGTCTTTGAGTTTATTAATTAATGTATTTAATCAAAAATATAAAATGTTTAATAATTAAACTCAAGGAGAAAAAATGTTCAAACATTTTCATTAATAAAGCCGAAAGAATTTATCAGAAATAATAAAACGATAGATGTAACTTGTTTAATTTTTGCTTTTGAATAACTGTGTAAACTGACTTTTCGCCATTTATCAGAAATAATAAAACGATAGATGCAACTTGTTTAGTTTTGCTTTTAAAAAACTGTGTAAACTGACTTTTCACCGTTTACCATAAACGTTGAAAAATTTGGAATCGCTATTTTTTAGGATATTAGTGCATTTGAAGCAGGTAGTGTACAAAGCCTCTGGAAGTAATTTTAGGATGCCTGGAAAAGTTTAAACTGTGAAATTATGCAAAAATTGGTGTCCATTATACATGCTAAAGGGGGTCACATTGATAAAAGCAAAATTTGATTTAAATTTTTGTTAATTATGTATGTTGCATTTTAATAAAATGAATCAGAATTAATAATTTGTTTAAATTAGGGCTTGCATGCAATTAAAATTTTTAATCGCAATTAATCGCACGATTAAATTTTTTGATCATAATTAATCGCGCGATTAATCGAACATTATAATTTAAATAAATAAAGGAAACAAACAGGAAAAGTTTTTTAAATCATTTGATCTATTTGCATGCAAATGATAAAACATCATAAAAAAGTTCTAATTATAGTTTATATTGTTTCTAATACAACCAATAAAAATAAAATATTTTAAAAACTTGAAACAAAAAATTTCTTAAAGCCAGTCTTTTAAACATAATAACATGTTCAATGAATCTGGCAGCAGAGATGATCTGTGCTTGTCTGCAATGAATCCAGCGGTTGAAAACAGTCTTTCGCATGGAACTGTAGTCGCTGGAACTGACAAATATTTCTTTGCGATTGTTGCTAATCGAGGATATGAACCTTGATGTAGCTTCCACCACTGAAGAGGATCTGAATCCATTTTGGCGCAGGGTTCTTTTCGATATCGACTCACTTCATCTTCACTTGGGGAATCAACTTCATCCAGATCTGGTAGATTGAATGCCATTTTAAAATTTTTTGCTGATGGCTGTTGCAAAATAATTATTCAAATATTACCATAAATAAAGCATATAGATATTATCTAACTATTTCAATTAATATTATAGTACTCATAGAGTTTTATCTATCATTAAAACGATTATTTTAATAAATGCAATTTTGAATCTATTATTATGTCATTAGAATAATTCAATAAAAAAACAATATCAAATTTATTACTACAAAATGCTCACCTCTTTTGGTTCTTGTTCTATTGATACTGGTCTGAGGTCTGAAACAGATTCAAGAAGCTTCGATAATCTCTGCCAGACATTTGATCTTTCATTTGAAGCTATAAACGATAAATTTTTAAATCTTGAATCCAATGCTGACGAGATTTGCAACCAACTATCATTCGAAAAATCATTAAATCTGCGCTCCATTTCATTTACAAATTTTTCTTTAAATAGCGCGATGTAACGAGGATCATCATCTTGAATAACCATTTCACGTGATAAGTGGCATATAATTGGTAAAACCACCGAACTAGATACGTATTTATTACCACCTAACAATTCTGAAGCCACTTTGCATGGTTGCAAAACATCAGCAATTTTCTCCATTTTTTCCCATTCTCTTTCTGTCAAAGTCTGTAAGTAATGGTTTTGCTCATCAAGTGTTACTGTGATGGCTTTTTTATGTTTCAACATACGTCTCAGCATATCATACATGCTATTCCACCTTGTAACAACATGCTGAATTAGATTTTCTTGTGGCAGGTCGAGGTCAATCTGATTTTCATGTAATTCCATATTATTTGCTGGACTATGTTTAAAATGTCCAACAATTCTGTGACATTTAGCTAGTGTTATGTCAAATGCAGTCTCTTCAATGGCAGATTTTATAATTAGCTGAACGGTATGTGCGAAACATGGAAGATGTTTGAAGGGAAAACTTGATACAGCCTTTACAATGTTTCTATCGTTATCAGTACCAATAGAAAATATTTTTTCAAATAATCCCCATTCATCTGCAATATTTCTGATGTGGGTTGAAACATTGTCACTGGTGTGTCGGTCCAATGTTTGATGAACACCTAAGGCAAATGAGTTCAACATCCAGTTGTTATCTATCAAATGACATGTTAAACCAAGGTAACTGACATTACCCATTGAAGACCAATGATCACAGGTAATTGCTATACTAATAGCCATGTTTACGAGGTCTTTTTTTTTCTTCTTCTCATCTTCATAGAGTGTTTGCATTTTAATTTTAATTGTGTTTTGACAGGGAAGATTGTAACTGTAGTCGGACGTTGCTGTTCGAATGACATTCGTCAAACCTGGATCTGTAACAATGTTGAGTGGTCGACAGCTACTGGCAACCCAGCAAACAATGGCTTCCGTAATTTCCTTTGATTTATCTGCAGAAATTTGTTTATTTACGCCATTTTGTGATTTAATACTGTCCTCAATTGTAAGTTGTTTTGAGGAACTCACGATCTTGTTTTGATTTTTACTAGTAGTTGCGAAGAACACGTGTTTACTGTTCAAATGAGGAGCGGTTAAATCCTGATATGCGGATGACAAAAGTAATACTTCAAAACAATGTTTTGAAAACACACCGCGTATATCTTTTTAAATGGATAATTTACGGTTGTTTACTTAAATCGTGTTAAAACGCTTCTCCAATTTAAAAAATTTTCGAATTCTTAAAGTTCTTTAAATAATTATTTTTCTCTGTAAATTCATTTTATAAATGATACTCAATTTAATTTAAAATTTTTTTGTTTTTGCTACTATTATCAAAGAAGTAATTTGTATTTAAAAGAAGTTTATGTGATAATTAGTATTATAAACACAATTAAGGAGACCATGGAATTGCTCTACACCTTTTCAAAATGTAATTGAGAACTTGAAAATTGTAATTCAGAAAAGTAAGACGTGATTTAGAAATACAACATGTAATTTAGAAATCGCGATATGCAATCAAGAAACACAACATGTTTGAAAATTCACCGACTCAGTTAAATTATTTGTGTTTTATTTATTATTCATCTAAAATCTCAATTAAATTTTTCACAAAAATAAAAAAAATTTTAATTGACACCCAATAACATTTTTCCAGTTACCGCCTAAACCTCAAATGTCTTTTTCATTTTGTGTCATTTCATTTCATGACTTTACATATCCTATTGATATTATATTATTTTCAGCCATAAATTACAATGTATATTAGGACTACAAAATTCAAAATACAAAGAACTTTGTCTTCTTTATACTTTCTTTAATTACAACTATCATGTTCTCAATTACATTTTTTTGATTTCTTATTAACAACTTTCATTTTCTCAATTACATCTTGAAAAGGTGTATATTTGTGAAACGTCAAAGGGTGAACAAAGGGTGAACAAAGGGTGAAACGGATAACTTTGAATTTTGTCTTGCACAACAAATTCAATTTTTTCTGATTTCAAAACACTATTTATATTTGCACTTACTTTTATATATTTAAAAGTGCACAAAAACCTTTAAAGATTTAAATCTTTAAGAAACGTATTTTGAAATTTAGAAATGAATTATGAACAATAATTGATACACTTTGGCATTAACTCTGTTAATTTATATATCTATACCTTATATAATATGTTTAAACCATGTTTAAAAATCCAAGGACAAGGTTGTCTTATAATAGAACTGTTTACTTTATTTTTTTATATTATTCAAACAAAAAAAACACAAACAAACGCAATCTGAAATAAAGAAACTTTGAGGTCAGGAAGAAATACATATGTAAAATAAATAAGAAAATCTAGATGTTAAATTGATTCAACTGTTGAATATTATTAACTAATCTTTATGCTATATTTACACTTATATTTGGAATCGTTAAGTTTATAGTTGAAATCCCAATTGTAGCAAGTTTATTGGAACAGCTTTTGTGAGTTACTCCATCAACAGTGCTAAGAGATTTTTTGTCTTCATTATTATTCAGCTTTTCGGTCCTAAAGATACTTTCTTTCTCATAAGTAGTGGGTTTACAAAAACGCACATTAGTTTTTTCTTTTCTTTTTTTCTTTGTTGAAACAAAATTTGTTTGAGGCTTAATTCTTTTGTTGGAAGCAACTAATGACGACGTCTTTATTTCTTTCACTGAATGATATTTTGACATTGCATCAAAAGTGTTTATTGTAGTTGTTATCTAAAATAGATTCCAATATATATGTGTGTGCGTGTGTATATATATATATATATATATATATATATATATATATATATATATATATATATATATATATATATATATACATATATATATGTAAATATATACACATATATGTATGTGTGTATATATTTATATATATGTATGTGTGTATATATTTACACACACACACGCACACACACACACACACACATATATATATATATGTAAATATATACACATATATACATATATATATAATATATTTAATTGTGTGTGTAAGTGTGTGCGTGTGTTTAATGTAAAACTAATAACTGTTAAAAAGATTGATATGGTTCATTACTCACTTGTTTTCCAATGTATTTTAAAGCTTCAATATCCAAGTTGCTACAGTTGTTAACACGGTGCATCAAGGTATGGAGCAAGTTCACTGTCTTAGACTTTGTTTCTTCAAATTTTGAAACTTTGTGTAATTTCTCTAGGTTGCATTTTATTGAATTTATTTTGTTATAAGAGTATCCATCCTGTAGTTCAACTGAATTTTTAGCTTTATCATCAACTTTATTGTTCACAGCTAAAAAGTCCTTAAGCAGATGTACACGTTTACACAAAGTATTTTTTATGAGAAAGTCAGAACAATTGCAATGGAAAGTATGTGTACATACAAAACAGGTTATACACTGCAACCGACAACCTACTGTATTGCACTTGTCTGACAGTCTTGTTGCAACATATTTATTTTGCCCATCTTCAGAGTTGATTAGGAAAACATTTTCATCAGAAGTCTTGTTTATGGCTGTATAAGACATTTTTTTACTACTCAAATGTCTGTCATAAATGTTTTGCATACGTTGTGTCAAAGAACCTTTAGTTAATTTTATCAAGCGAGAAAATAATTTATCTCTTGAAAATTTAAGAAGATTCACAAGAACTGTGTCAACACATTTATTACACTTTCCTTTTAAATAGTTGTATTTAAAAGTTCTATGGAATGCCTCAACAAACATATTTGTATTTATACCTTCACCAACGCGGTAGCAATAGGCCCAGCTTTTTGTCACACAAATCCAGTATTTTAAAAAATACGCTTTAAACTCACTAGTAGCATGGGATTCTAGCCTATTAATGAGGGATGATAATTTATCTTGGAAAAGAATTTCATTTGTTTCCTCAAGAACTGTTCTAAGCATTTTGTAAACAACTGTTTCAATTTCAAAATTTTTAATTTTTTTTCGCAATTCTTCTTTCCATGCTTTGGAAATTTTTCCAGCATTTCCTTCTGTGCCTCTGTCTGGATTACTATGATAAAATCTTCATCTTTAAACTCGTGCTGAGATGAAGCTTGGCCTAAAATATAATTTTTTATAAAAACGATTTTATTAAGATATTAAAAAAAGAATTTTGTTTGCTAAATTTGCTAAAATTGCTAAATTTTTGCTATCAAAACCTTTTAAATAAAAATACAAACAAATTAATGCTATATATTTAACATAGCATTTGACATTTTTCAACTAATATTTTTAGCCACAATTAGCAGACTTACTTGCTTTATTATCAAAATTGAGTAACTCGATTCTGAATTCAATATTATGACTTTGATTGAGGTGTTTTCGCAAATCTTTGATTTTATGGAACCGATGTCCACATTGAATACATAAACAATTTCCACTGTGACTAACATCGCTGACTCCATGGAGCTTGATCATGTGTCTTTTTAAATCATATCGACGTGTGAAAGTACTTTTACAATTGTCATATCCACAAGAAAACAGAGAAGTCTTCATTTTTCATTGTCAGTTATTGTAGACAACCGTAAATTATCCATTTAAAAAGATATACGCGGTGTGTTTTCAAAACATTGTTTTGAAGTATTACTTTTGTCATCCGCATATCAGGATTTAACCGCTCCTGTTCAAATGATACTGAAGCGTTGTAAGACTTCGGTGATATGCAAATTCTTTGGAACAATATTTACAGATAACCAATTTTTTTGATTCGTCTTTAAAAATAAAGGCTCCGTTGAGGATAGATTGATCGCCGTTTGAACCCATAATTTAAATTATTAACAAATAAAGTTCATCAGGATAAGATATTAAAATTTTGGAAATTTAATAAATTTATTAACAAAACAACAACGCGATCAAAAAACAATTTCGAAAACAAAAATTATAAGGTAAGAGAGACATAATTGAGACAAATAAAACAAAATGGCATCATCAATGAGTAAACATTGATTAGAAATAAGAAAGTGGTATAAAAATTTCTTTATTGCTCAAAAATTATTTTTTGATGCTAACCAAAATTAGCATCGCCAAAATAATTTATGATCTAATCTAATCGTCAGGGTTAGGGTTAGGGTTTTATGAAAATTTATGAGTTAAAAAATTTCATCTGCGTTAATTTTTTTAACTTGCGTTAAATTATTATCGCTTTAACGCGTTTTTAACGCGTTAACTTTGCAAGCCCTAGTTTAAATATTATGTAAGTGATTGTTAAACATAAAATCTTCACAGCATATATTTTACAACCTAAAGAACAAACGGAGAGATTATAGTAGCAAAATTAGATTTATAAACAATGAAAATAAAACTATTAGTAATATAAAAGTAAAAAAACAACCTTTAAAATGCAAAATACAAACAAAACATTAACTATTTAAATTTTATGTAAAGTTGGAACGAGTGCAGCAGGATTAATAGCATTACAAAAATATGCTCCAGCTTAAAACTGTATCACATTCAGAAAAAGTACAAAAACAAAAAATGTTGTCGACGTCTTAAAAAACATAAACAAAAATATAATTCATTCCCACAAAGTAAACAACAATTATCATTCCTGCAGCATCTCAGTCATATACAAAACTAAGTTTTTTATAAACAAAAGAAAATAATAAATGTATGTCTGAAATAAAAAAAAATTTTATTGCGAGAGACAATATTTATTTTTTACAATTAACAATACAAATTACAATTAACAATATTATTGTTAATTGTAAACAGCTCATCCAGTTATGACTTTATTTAAATGAATAAAAATTGTAATAAATCATGGTAAAATCAGCTCAAATAAGCTTTTCTTTCAAAGTAATTCAGTTAAAAAACATGGTAAATTTGTACTGGTTAAATAAATAAGGATTCTGTTGATTCTAAACGTTAGTTTAATGTTAAGAATAAACATTGTATTGTTTATTCCTAAAACTAAACTAGCAAATATATATGTTTAAACCAGAAGTCCGTTTAAACCTATACATTTTTACGTTTAATTAAAATGAATTTAAAAAAAAAGAAAAACATTGGGTAAACGTCCAGTGTTCGTTATATGATGTTTAAGGTGAACGTTCAAGAGCTGTCAAAATGACGTTCGTATAACGTTTGCACTGAATGTTATGTCAACGTTCGCTGTTTGGTATTTGAACGTTCGTATTGAACGTTCAAGAACTGTAATTCGGAGTTCACAGAAGTTAGTTCACCTAACGTTCGCGGCGAACGTCACGCAAACCTAAACGAACGTTGTGGGAACGTTTTTTGAACGTTAATTGTTAGCTGGGTAGATAAGAATAAAATTACCAACTCTACAGCTAATAAAGGAATCAAGTGGTACTTTAACGCTCCACTAGGACCTCATCTTGGTGGTGTGTTCGAAATAATGATCAAGGCTGCAAAACGTGCAGTATCTGGAATACTTGAAAAGGCCGATATTACTGATGAAGAACTCCATACGGCCTTTACAGGTGCTGAGAGTTTATTGAACTCCCGCCCATTAACGTATCAGAGTGCTGATATAAAAGATGATGTTCCATTGACTCCTAATCATTTTTTAACTGGACAAGTGGGAGGACAATTCGCTCCCGACTCAAGTCAATCAAAAAATTATCATCCTAAAACACGTTGGCGTCGAGTACAAGAATTATTACGTCACTTTTGGAAAAGATGGTTGCGAGAATGGCTTCCCTCTTTATCAAAGCGGTATAAATGGAATCAAGAAAGCCGAAAAATGAAAATAGATGATATTGTATTAGTCATTTCTCCGGATACAGCCAGAGGACATTGGCCGCTCGGTAGAATTACAGAAGTATTTGAAGGAAAAGATGGACGTGTAAGAGCTGTAAAAGTTAAAATTGGCGAAAAAGAATTTATACGACCAATTACAAGATTGTGTCTTCTTGAGTTCGATAATTGAAAAGGTTTGATAGACTGGAGTCTATCAAAGAGGGGGAGAATGATCGGAAGAAATTTACGTTAACGCTATTTTTGTAACTTATTATGGGACATTCCGATCTTAATTATGCGTGGTTGTGGTATTTGGGTGCTTTACCATAAGTGCTATATATAGCCCATTTATGAAGATTGATAAAAATAATTTAGCTATTTTAACCGATTAAAACTGTATAAATAGAGTAAAAATTTATTAAGAACATGTTGATTAAAAAGTAACAAAAGCGGTGTTGATCTTCAAAATTTAATATAATACGCAATCGGTATTAATCTTGATCACCTTCGGATCACCTACTTTATACTATAGTCAGACAGTGCCTTCTTTATAACCTCCGTCGACAAAAGTTTCTTTACTGCAAATAGAATGCAGTTTTCTTGACAGTTAGAAAAACCAGAACTCGTTGCTATACAATTATGTCTAATGGCACAAGTAATACTCTTTTGTGTTGAAGTTATTTTGTCCCTAAATCATTTAAACTAAAAGTGGAGAACGATTTCTTCATTTATAGAAAACACTATTTCTGGTAGACTCTCGTTAAGTTTCCTTTCTTAAAAAATATACACTCTTGTTTTAAATCTAGTTGATTTCGGCATCTTATTTCTGAAAATGCTTTAACAGTATTTTAATTTAAATTAATATAAAAAATGTTGATTGTCTGCAAAAATATTTGCTAAAAGTCATGTGAAATTATCTAACTAGGGGGGGTTGAGCCCCCTTTCTATATGAAACATAAAAATTATAAAAATGCTTATTTAGATTGTTTCTTATGGAAATTTTCCTAAATAGATGAACAAATTAGTCTCAGTTATAAATAATAATCCGTCATTTTTAAGTAAATATTGGTTTTTTAGTGACTTTTTGCCAGTTATGGTGACTAAACTCATCCATAAATCATTCCGCGCAATACCTGAAATTGAAAGCAGGGCTAAAATATAGTCTAGAAAAAAATTACTCTTCTAAATTAATTTTTAAGGTCCCTACCAGTTATCTGAAGAATGGTAGGTTTTTACGCACAAATTGGAATGCCGGAGACCTTAAAAATTATCTGAGGTGTTAGCGAGCTGAATTTTATCTTTTGTTTTAAAAAAAATTTTTTAGAAAAGATTTTGTTAAAGTGTAGCATCAGCACATGATTTACAATTTTCCTTCATCTTTCGGAAGTCCGCAGTTATATAAATAAATTAATAGCTGATTATTTTTTATAAGATAAAAGTGTCAAATATCTGTGAATTGAAAACTTTGCTTTTAATTTATTTTAATCCACTTCGATTGTAAGATCCTTGTAATGATTTATAACTAAAAAAATATAATGTAAAATTATTAAACAAATGCATTCTCATTTTTCAATGACTTAATCATCCAAAAACAGTATTAAAAATGAGCTTTTTTTACATTCACAGATCAATGAGATATTAACATTATACAAAACTCTTAAATACGCACATTTTATCACGTGATTATTAAAAAAAGCAAAGTATTTTCATGACTTGTGAGCGAAAAATGAGCGATTTGGAACTAGCATGGATTTAAGTTTGTATATTAACTTTACTTTGTACTTTGTACTTTTTACTGTGAATTTTGGGGCAATGGAATATGGATTAACGTGTATCATAAACTAGTAGTTTATGGAACGTTTGCATTTTTTCGGTATCTCGCTATGAAAATCAAGAATATAAAATTCTTAATTCTTGTACGTATACACCATTTCTACTACGGTATAGCTATCTAGTTAGATTTAAAGCACATAGGATTGGATAATTAGCCGCTAAATGGTAATAAAATAATTATAAAAAATATATATATAGGAAAAAGTTAGAGAAATGTAAATTGCAGTTAAAAAGTGTTTGTTAAGTTAAATATTTCGATATCCATCGTTCAAATGAACAATCCTTTTAAGAACTGATTTAACAAAAAAATTGATTTTTTAAATCTTTCTCTGCAATCCAAAATGGTACAGAGTGTGCCAAAAACCCAAAAATAATTGTCGACAATTCACGTTGAAAATTTTTAATAATGGTTAACTAAAATTTATTTGAACTTTGTATTAAAGTAAAAACTAGATGCTAATTAAAGTATCTAATCCAGTTATTGACACATGAATTAGAGGAATGTTTCATGACACCATTTTTTCATTTTTTAATTATCAACTTTCCTAGTCTATTATTGTTTAAAATTTACTTTACTGGGCTTCATTTTAAATTATGCTTTGTAATGATATCATTTTAAGCGAAGATGATAGTCTGATCTAAAATCAACATAACTTATTGATCAGACTATCATTTCAGTGTATAATCATACACTGAGTAGTCATTTACTTCAAAGTTTCAAAAGAATGGATGGTATAGCTCTTTTTATTAACAAATACAAGAGGACACTGAGTTTATAAAAATTTTCAAAATAAAACATTTCTTGAGTTGTATATCTCTTACACAGCAACGTTTAATTTATCATTAAATCTTGTAAAGAGCCAAGCTAAAGGGAACAGCTAAGTTTCGTACAACACGCAATTTTTTAACGGAAAGTGAAATTTTTTGTATTTATTTATTAAGGGTCACAAAGATAAGAACCAAGAGTAAAAATGATGGAATGATTCGTTAGAAGGATCAAGGGAGAAGCCGCTGTTCTTCTCTAAACAAGCCAATATCGTATCTCTTTATCTACGTATTGTTTTTTCGTCTATAGCGACGGAGATGAATTTTCCGTTTCTTTTTCTTTTTTTTTTTTTTTGATGAAATGTTCTACCAAAATTGTTATCGTTAGATCACCGTTGACGTTGATTTCTATGGAGCAGAATAGATTAGGCTTAGTTTTGCAATCTTGATCACTTTGACATAGTTATTCGTCATCGTCAAATAAAAAACTATGCCATAAAATTCCTTTTTTATTGGATTGTTTGTTTTAAGTTTTGGAACAAAAAGTAAGAATTTGTGTTTGTATTTTCAATTCGAAAAGAAAGCCTTGCAAATTTTTGATAAAATTTTAAAATCATTTATATGTTAGTGGAACTTTTAGTTTTAACCGGTTACCGAGATTTTTTTGTTATTTTCGTCTCGTTATTTCACACAAACATACACATCAATGGGTCTATGGGTTCAAATTTTATATCGTGGGTCCCCATTGTTAGAGTCTATGGGTTCAAATTATTTTCTGATGGGTCTCAATGGTTGCGGCATGGGCTCTAATACTCCAAATACGTAGAACCATTTGCCTATAAAAGTGAAGAATGGTGCACTTAATATGAATTCTTGCATACATGATCGCTGACGATTAAATTGATTAAATGTTAAAAACAATTAAATTTTTTTTTTTCCCCGCTATAAAACATGCTTGTATTTGATAAGAATTTTTACATCTTTGTACAAGATAGTTAGAAACTTTATGTAAATATTTATGTAAATAAATTGTACATATGGTTTAGCTTGTTGCTGCACACAGTAAAAAACACGCCAATAAGAACATTGACTCAGAAAGTGGCTGTGCGTCCTAAGTGGCTAAAATTGGTTGCACTCTATCGACAACACCAATCCTCCTGGCAACGCAGGATATTATACTTCTAATCCTGACGCAACTCCTAATGAGTTTAAGCTCAAAAAAAAAGCATATGTGAGCCAAAATTATTAGCTTGGACAGCTATGCCTGAGAAAGCATTACATCTCCCCAAACATTGCATCGCCCTTTGACGGTCGTACATTTCCAAATGTCTGGTTAAGTTAATAAATTTCATAAACGAGGTTCTCAAAAATGACAAAGTTGTGTTTTTGACCTGATCTAACTTCCGCACACTATTCAAACAAACTGCAAGATTGTCTAAAAGGCGAAAACATCAAATATGTGCAGAGACAAAAACCCAGCACATTAATTGCGACTGATCGAGGATTTTTGGATCGAAATAAAAAGATTGGTGTATTTAGATAATTGGCAAGCTGACAAACTCTGCCAACTAAGAAACCGAGTATTATATGAAAAAAGTCGACCAAAATCCTGTACATAAGCTTGGGGCAAGTACTTTCGCAAGAGCACAAGACCGTGTTTGCTGATATGGACTGATAAACAAATGATTTTTTTATTTTGTAAGATAAAAGTTTTTTGTTATTATGCTTTTTAAAATAATAAAATTGGTAACTCCTTTCAAGAGACATTCATTTTAAAAGTTTGTCTGGATTTTTAGTTGTCATGTTTTGCTTAATCGTTGGCGTATGTTAAAAATTAATCTGAAAAACAATCCTTATATGCCGTAGTCGTTTTTAACCATCTCCAAACAATCAACACATAGTCAAACCTGTGGTTAAGGATTTAGAAAAATCCTTAGATGGATTAGCCACTTTAAACCATATGCCCAACCATTAAGCTATGGGCAAATTTCAACCATTTGTAAAAGTTGTGCCAGAACTTCTAATAACATTTCTCTCAACCATTAACTATTAAGTTAAGGTGAAACTTCAATCTTGTAAAAATTGAAAAAAATTTAAAAACTTGTATATATGACAAATCGAAATTAAAGTTTGTGCAAGAGTTTGAGGTATTTGGTGTTTAGAATCCGCCAGCAGCTGCCTTGTGGACTGCCCAAACCTCTCCAGGGAAGACCCAGAAGCACGTTGACCCTGACTTTGCCTCCTCTTTGAGGAATGGGCGGAAAAAAAAGAAAAGTGTCAGTTTAATACAAGTACACCGGCCTAGCCAGCTCGCAATCAATCCAAGTGATACTACACTTGATCTTAGCCATTAGGCCATTAGAGTTTGAGCAAAACTTTGTGCAAGATGTAAGAAGAACAAACAATATGGTGCAAATAATAAGTGAGGCAGCGGATTTAATTTATGAATTGCTTGTGGAGACATTTCAGAAGCAAATAAATACCAAAATAAATGTGAGTGTGGTATAACAACACAATGTAGGGAATGTTTGAGTGATGGTAAAACTACCGAAAGGTTTTGCATTTACTTAGATCCAAATATTATTGCAAAGATTGTAAAAGTGAAGGTGTATGCAAGTATGGTAAAACAGAACAATATAAGGAATGTTTCAGTAAGGATAAAACTGCAATAGCTATGAAAACTGTAAAGGTGCAGGTGAACGATATGAACATGATAACTTAAAACGTTTACGTAAAACCATTAACACATGGTCAAATTTGTGATTAAAAAATTTAAAAAGTCATTACATAAACTAGACTTTTTCAACAATTGTACAGTTTGAAGAAAATAAATTGCGCGATCAACAGCTTTGTTAAAACTCAAGTTTTAAAATTTAAGAAATTTTTTCAACATGAAGGTGATCAAGAAAATGTGATCAAAAAAAACTTGTCTTCTCACTGATTATAAAACAAGATTTTTTCAATGAGGTTGTTGTTTTAAACCAAATTCTTCAATGACGAAATCTTTTATAACTTTTGGATTTTATGCCAAAGTACATACTTTTCGTACACATGCGTTATCAATGCACATACTACCCACTTAATTGGTAATGCTCCGAAGGGCTTTATTTGTAGTTACCATACACTTTGCGTATGACGTAGTTTGTTTTTTTCGTGAATATTTCGTTCAACGGTTAATTTAAGTGGAACAAAAATGTTCTTTGCTGTCTGAAAAAGACTTTACTCGTTAACTCGGGCCTCGCCAATATTTGTATCAGCGTATTTTTGTTTATAGACATTTTGGAGGCACCATCAAAACTCCTCTTTAAAGTGAAGAACACCTTCAAACTTTTTACCCCACACTCACCGAATATTCTCATGGAGTCTTGGCATTCAGTAAAAGTTAGTATCCTTGTCAGAGCATAATTAAACATACTCTCTAAAGGAGTTGAAGCAGATATTTCTGTCAGAACTACATCCACAGGATAACATTTTTGTCTTTCATTCTTAATTTCATGAAGTAAAGGATAAATTTCTGCATTTTGTATTATGGATGAATTTCTGATCACTTGATAGTGTTTATTGTAAAGATCACAGTGAAGTTAAAGCTCAAGGTATCTTCATTTTTATTGGAAAACTAACCTCCAAGCTTTTAAATTTGCCCGGATTTGTAGTAAAAATAAAATCTTTGACAAAATGACAGAAATAAAATATTTCGAAGTAAGTATCTCCAGAAGCTTTTCTTATTAAAGCTAATGCCAATGCTTCAACAGAAAGTTTAGACAACTTGGTGACCTTAAGTAACATAATTTTTAATAGTTAACTAATTTTGAATTGGTATGAATTCAATTGATTTATTACTACCGTAGATTTTTTGCTTCCCTCACTTAGATCTTCCTCGTCCTTGTTTTTTCTACCCGGACCTGCAGCAACGTCTTTTCCGTTAACTGCTATTTCTTTATCCAACCAGATTTGCTGCTATTCCAGAAGCTTTTCAAAGGATCTTGAATGCTTTGGCAGTTTCGATTTGAACTTTTAACTCAATATTGATAAAGTTTTTTTGAGATTTATTATTTAAGGTTCATCATTTCTTTCATGATCTAGATTCTCCAATATTTGAAACTCAAGAAGAAGAGCCTTAAGTTCATAATCATTACAAGAGCCTTATTAACATTATGATTAATTTCTAACTCTTGAATGATAGGAACTAAATGTATTTATTAAATGTTTGTCCCAATCTTTATTCCATGCATAACCGAGCGCTTTAGTTTCAGGATTTCGCTCGTAATTATTTTTTGTTTGAGTTCGACCGAGTTTGATTCAAATTTTCGAAGATTGAAGTTTGCTTCTAGCAAACAATTTTTAGCTTTATTGAAGAACACTAAACATTGGTTTAGATCATTGCTTCTAGAGTTTAAATCATCAACATGTAATGAAAACAACATTTTTTCAATAGATTCTTGATCAATTTCAGTGTATCTTTGAGCCACTAATGTCGCGCTTAATTGGAATGATAACAATATAACGCAATACAGAACTCTGCATAAATGATATGTAACAATTCGAGACGACAAAAGATCTTGTCCATTATAGAACCTAAATGTCAACCCATAAGAATCGAACAAAACCGATATTCTTATTTTAAGGATATTTTCAAAAATGCCTTTTCAATTTTTGAGACGAATGCATACTTGTTACAACGAAGATGAAAGTGTATATCAAACAAAGAAGTTATTAGGTTTGGATCTGCATTTAAACAGTCATTTAAGGATGGTCGATCAGTAGTTGCACTAGCCTCAATTAGCATGCAAACTTAAGTAGCTACCATCTCATCTCTCATTACAGAGCGATGTGGTAGTCAATGTACATCACAGCTTCACAGAAACAACTAAAAGCTACTATGAAGGCTTCCGAATTAACCCTCTGGTGGAATGATAGTACCAAGTATTCGAATCAAAAAAATGTAAAAGTTGAAATGATCTAAAAGTTTAAATTTCGTCCGAGAAAAAAAATTGACTTTGAAATTTTATTCTAAAGCACAAAATTTTTAAATCACAGCATACAAAGTTTTTGCATTTTTACAACACAAAAGACTCATGTTCAATTCAAAAATGCATATAAACTTGTTATACATTAAATGGTTAAAATTCTGACATGTGCTTGCTCTTGTAATCAACAAGACAGGCTTCCAATCGGTATCCATAGTCTGGATGGCTTTTCGGCCGCTTGAACCTTTGCCAGAGGGCATTGAAAGAATGATGAAGAAATTCATCATTCACTGTTCATGTTCATTGAAAAGTCCCTGTGGCTTTCCTTTAGAATTGATGAAATCCTTGATGTGATAAAAAAAAATTGCATGAACTTTCGGTATCACCGTTATATTTTGAAGATGCAAGTAGGAGGTTTTAAAATGGTGAATTTTCTCCATGTAAGATGGATCCAAAGTGCATCAAAAACATGTAGACACAACAGAGTTGAATTTTTGAAGGGTGTCAATGATTCCCATGACTTGGAAAGCACAATTCTGTTCTGCCATTCTTCGAAGAGTGTAAATGTTTTTCAACAGTTTGTGACAATCATTTCCTACAAAGAGGCTTCAGATTTTTGTTGAACTTCAACATGTAGAGCATGAGGCCATTCTGTGGCTTTTCGCCAAATCACTTGAAGTGCTCGGAGGAGGTGGTTAACAACACCAAGAAGGAGATGAAGTTCTATTGGAGGGATGAGCTCCAGAACATACGAGGAGTCTGGAAGGATTGTCAGAGGTTCGTATGTGGAGTCTGGAAGAATTGTCAGAGGTTCTTGAACAGCATTCTTGAAATACTTTGCAGTTTTGGTGTCTGATCCTGTTATTGTGAAAGCAGCAAAGTATTTTCTGATTGATCCAAAAGTCCTTAATGATTCATAATTGGCTAGATTTTTTGAATCAATTTCACACCATGTGCATGGGTGAGAGCTTGTGTGATTGAAGACCACAAATTATATTGGCTAATTTCAAGTCACAGGAAATGAAGTAGTTCACCTTTTTGGCATTTACCAGTTCAAGGATCTGTTTGACATTGTCATAATTATCTTGTAAGTCTTCAAAGACTGCAACAAGTAGCTGTTGTTTTGCACTAGTTTCTTTTGCTTGCTGAAAGGTCAGATTTCTTTTGGTAGATGCAGAATGAGGCAAGTCAACATCTGGGAAAATTCCCAAACTGACTTTGAGAAAGCCACCTCCACCATCAATGCCAAGTATGGTTAGGTAAATTGAAGAGACATTTCTAGAAAGTAAAACCTCATTTTGAAGGTCACTCAGGTCTCTGCAATGAACAATCAGGCTACTGGAGTTCCCTTGTGTTTTGACTTTATGTTTCATGTGAAGCCACTGCCTGTGTGAAGTGTTCCGCAAGAACTTTTCCGTGGGAAGAGAACTTGGCTCTGAAATTTGGTTCAACAATCTTTGTGTCACTGACAAGGTGACAGCTAGTTTTTTAATGCAAAAATTTTAAAGACCAGTGTATACTTAAACTTGGGTTAAATCTTTAGTTATGATTGAAGGAGGATTCCGATAGAGCTTTTTTGCACTTCTTGCATCACCTGAAAAAAAGTTGATGAGTTGAGGCTAAAGTATAATGTTTGTTTGCATCAAATAAAATAACTTCCAATAAAATCCACTTACATCTAACAAGTGGGCCTGTCGGCCTCCAATTGCTTGAGCAAGTCTCACTGCTCCGTGTGGTGAGGCATCTTTTGACAAAGTAACTGATGATGCAATCTGTTCTGAAGCTAGTCAATCTCTTGTTGGTGTCCTCACAAATGCTGTTGAAGCTGTAAAGTTCTGGTAATGTCACATCTTTGCCTTCAGATTTTTGTTGAAGCATTAGACGACATTTTTTACAAGTTCCATGTGGGACTCTTGGGTCGGTGAAGTTGAATTCTTTCTGAAGAATTTCTTGAGCTCTTCAATGATGAATTTAGTAAGCTCTCTGTCTGCTACCAGAAGACACAGAAAACAAACTGTTGTGAGGCATACATTTTTGCCAATAACTTAGTTTTGCAAACTTCTCAAGTTTTAAGCATTTAAAAGAAACTTATATTAAAAAACAAACCAAATATATGCTAAATTTTAAAAGTAATTGAATTATGTTTTAACATTCATGTGTATTTGATGATTATGTTAAGCATTTTCGTTGATTAATACCAGAAAAAAAAGATAGAAGTTTTACCGGCAAAATGAGTCTATTTCAGAAAAGTTGATCGTAAGACTAAATTTGTAAACTCCCTTTCCCAGAATTTCTTCCTATTTTCAAGTTTAAGAAACAGTAGGGATGGGTAAAATTTTAAAAGAAACTGCAGGGATGGGTTAAATTTAAAATGACAATTTATATTTTTGTTGCAACTTTAAAATTTCTATCTTCACTGGTAACATAGAAAAAAGAATACAAAACTCTTATTCTATAACTTATCTCCTGATAGTAACTTTTTTTTTTGGCCAGCAGGTACACAAAATTGTTTGTTTCATTAACAGGAAGCGTTTTCATTACAGTAAAAATGCAAAAACTTTGTATGCTGTGATTTCAGAATTTTGTGCTATAGAATAAAATTTCAAAGTCAATTTCTTTTCTCGGACGATATTAGACCATTTGAACTTTTACATTTTTTTATCTGAATACTTGGTACTATCATTCTACCAGAGGGTTTCTTCGGAAGCCTTCATAGTAGCTTTTAATAGTTTTTGTACAGCGGTGACATCACTATAACTAATTTCATTATTGTTTACTTTTTCAATGAAACCTTGACTTTACTGCGCTTTTATAATCGCTTTTTAGTTTGCAGGCAGCTCGTTGTTTTTGATGAGTTTTTTAAGTAAAACTGCCAGGCGTTTGATGCAATAAGTGTAATTAACACTTATCAAATCTTATTTGAGTTTAAACGATAACCCATTTTCGTAGCGATTAGAATATTTATTGAATTGAATTTCATTTTTAAAGTTCTCATACAAGTCATTAATGTCAGATGCTGTTTTTCCTATAGTTTTGAAATCCCAAAAGGATGACATAGAATTATGGAAAACAGTTTTGCCATAACAGAATTTAGAAACAGTTTTTAAAATATGAGAGTAAAACGTATCACAACTATTCGAAATACCAAAAAAATTTCGACTCGATAAAAAACAGACCTAACATTTTAAAGCAATAGTACCCTCAATACCTCTAACTACCTCATTATCTACAACGGGCCAGAAGAAATCAGTACTAGCAAGGGTATCAATACAAACATTCTCTTCAACAAAATGTCTGCCATCCTTAAACTTTTTAAATGAATATAATTCTTAATAGCAAATTCTATACTTTGACCGTTAATGGGAGCTCATATCTCCTTCATAAAACATGAAATGGGAATGCGAGCATTATTTATATTTATATAGAACACAGAATCAGAGCTCCTCTAGAGTTTTAGCGATTCACTGATTTTAAAATGTTTTAATATATATTTTCTTTCGATCAATAATTGCTGTATGAAGTTTTTCTCGAAGAGAGAGTAAAATATAATTTAATTGGGAGCAACCTCTCTAAAACTCTGCAATCACGTAAAGCAATTTGTAACAATACTGACTTATCTTTTAACACTCCAGCAACAGACAGTTGTTTATCTTGTTGTCGCAGCTGATTTTTCTTGTCACATAACACTTTATATGAGATAAGCATTTCGAAGAAATATGTCTAATGCGTAAACAAAATGAAGCAGCGCTTTTTGTCTTTTTAAAACTTTTCTTCTTGCATCTAATCGTGTTAAAGAGTTGCATCTTTGATCCTTGCCACAGAAGGTAAAAATACATTTTTGTAATGATGTTTATTGTAACAAGTACTATAGTCTCTTATTTTGTTATACTAGGAGCTTGAATGCTATTTCTCAAACAATAATCTTCTTCAATCATAAGCAGTAGCATTCGAAATTGACTTTTCATGAGCTTGAAGTTCAGATTTTAAAATTTCAAGAACTGTTTTTGATTCCCAAGAATGACAGCCTTGAAATTGTCTTGAGATAAATAGATTTAATTTTTTAAGCAATTTTTGCATGAGAATTGGTAAAAGCAAGGGACCATATATAGAAGAAGTTAAGTCCAATTTCTCTAAACTACGTATTTGAATTTCTAGATTTTCATGGGTTTTTCGAAGCCTTGATACATCTCTAATTTCAATAACTTTCTCTAATGAAAGTAAAGAAGTTATGTAAACCGGAATGAATCGTTGTTTATTATTGTACCGCTCTTTAAGTAAGGTCATGGCAACATTAAAATTGCTTTTAGTTAAAGCGATACCTTTGTTTGTAGATGATGTCTGTCCTTTAACTAAACTGCGAAGATATATCAGCTTTTGGTTGCCAGATAAATGATTTTTATTGGTAATTGTACATTTAAAGTTTTCATGAAATGAGGGCGCTACAACACTTTCTTCCACCACCCCCACCCCACCCCACCCCACCCCACCCCCACCTCTCCAAATTTTATGAATGATTATGATGGTTAAGAACCGTATAAAAACATAGGTCTCAAAATCAATGTAAAGTAGATTAAACTCAGTGTTTTTATAAGCAAAACTAGAAAGAACAATTGACTTCCACCAAATTTTGGAGGCAATCAAAATGATGAAACTTCATGGCAATTCTAAGGCGTCTGTTACTAAAGCAAATGGAATTCCGAAAACCGCATTAAGATGCTACATTGGAAAAATTGACAAACCAAATGTTGATGTTTCATAAGAAACTGACTGTGTTTGAAAAATAAAACCAGTAACTTTTGATTTCTTTTTAACTGTTTTGTTCTTTTTCTTTTCTTAAATATTTTTCATATAAAATAACAGTTTCTTTTTTTTTTTATGTTTATGAATTGGATCTTGAATACTCAATAAGAAAAGGGACTGGTGAATTATCTCCTTCGTTCCAGCTCGCTTTATTATGATTTGAGCATTGAAGAACTAAGGGTCTTTGCTAATGAGTATGCTGAAAAATCAGTGTCAAGTAGCCACCTTCGTGGGACGAAAATGGCCAAACAAACAGAGAAAATTGTTATGTATTTAATCCAAATCTTTTTTTTTTTCCCGAAAGTGGTTGTGTAGCTGCCAAATTTAGTAGCAAAAATATATTTGGCAAGAAGATGATGGTCCGGAACACCAGCGCCGTATCGTTGTTTTAACAGATCACGATATGGTGAGATTGTTGCGCATGTAGAATTCACAACCTTCTGCGATTCCAGTACTCTAGGCAGCATCTCTACGTAATACATTGAAATCAGTTGGGCCACTGAAGATAAAAACACTAATCGAAAAAATCCAATTGCGGTCGAAAGCCAATGAAGCCCACTGTTTTGACATCGCTTGAAAATGTGTCCGTAACGTTTGAAAAACATGATACCATGCTCAAAAAAAATTTAACAACTGGAAGAAAAGAGCCAATTCGATCAAGAAAATGCCAGTAGGAAAGAAAAAAGAAATCAGCAAATGAAAGAACACCATCTCGGCACGACCAGCAGCAAAAAGGACGAAGCTCTACAAAACAGAAAAAAAAGTTAATCAAGACTTGTAATCTGTGCCTGAAACCTCTTGAGCTCAACAATTCACAAAGTTGTGACATGCGGTCGAGAGTTTCAAGGCAAATGCGTTACAACATTAATCAGCTACTTCTCATGTTCAAATTACGGCTCTAACTGAAAAGGAACTTTTTTTCTAAATTTAAAAATCATCATTTTTATCTTTTAAGATCATTTCTAGAAGTTTAACTGATAGTTTTCTTGTCAAGATAATGTCTTACTTGAATAAAGCAATCCGCAACTATATTTATAATTTTTAAATGTAATATGAGTATATATATATATATATATATATATATATATATATATATATATATATATATATATATATATATATATATATATATATATATATATATATATATATATATATATATATAATATATATTACAATATTTATCATTTATTTATAGTATTACTTTATACTGAGTAACCAAAAAAGAAAAATTCTTTAGACTTTTATATAGAAAATTAGTTAAATTAAGAATAAAATTTGTGCGTAATAATAAGGAGAAAAAATATTAAACTTAAGTAAATTTATTTCATTCATGAAAAATACCTTTTTCTCTTAATGCTAACCTTAACCCTAACGGATATTCTAGATTGCTGTCTGGTATAATCAAAGTAATACAAAACCTATAAAACGAAAACTAGGAGTGTAAATTTAAAAGCCGGAGTTAAGTGGGCTTGTCCTCTGCCCCACTTTCTGTTCAACCTTGCTTTTGATGAACTGGCAGAAAGACTGGAGGCAACTGGCTGCGCTTTAGAACTTAACGGACAAGCTGTCTCCGTTACTGGCCAAGGACACAGTGGAGATGGAAACTTTGATGAAAGAGTGTGGTATGTTCTTCCAGCAGAAAAGGGCTTTCTTTAAACCCAGGAAAAATCAATCGTTGCGAGTACTTCCCGTATAGGGCGTAGGTAAACGGTTGATGAAAGTCCTTACGAGAATGCCAACATGGTGGAAAGTGAAAAGCACAGATGTTGAAATCCCATCTATGACATATGAACAGCTAGGTAAATATCTAGCTGAAGCAATTAATCAAACTGGCAGATTGGTACTTCCAAACAATGAATGGAAAGTTAGGCTAACCAGGATAGCGAGATGTAGACTCATGCCCAAATAGTGAAAACCCTGAAGGAATTAGTTTGTTCTCGAATGAACTATGTACTCTCTCAGATTTTGATATTTGTGAGCGCTGGACACGATTTTTGAGGAATTTGGTTAAAGACATTTTAGAACTCCCCACATGGTGCAGTAGTAACTGGATGCGTCTGAGCACGGGTTTGGGAATCCAGATTTTGGGAATCCAGTGTGTCCAAAAATTATAAGCCCAGTTTGGGAATCCAGTGTGTCCAAAAATTATAAGCCCAACCTTACATAACTACTTTATATTTGCTGTCATGTAAGAATTAAAGGAGAAAATTACTCAATATTTGTATAATTGTGTAATCTATTGTTATTAGGACATATACTACAAGTTTCAGCTTTTTTATTACATTTGTTCTTGTTTTATTAACAAAACAGTACACGTTTGTTCAAATATTACATACAAATATTATTGGCCCTGAGGAAAGAAAAAAAATTTTGTCCGTCAAAAATAGATATTTCATCAAATCTAATATTGTGTTGGGTAACCTTTTATTTTAATGCATTTTATTAATCTATTTGGTACTGAATTGACAAGTTCTTCAAGAGGTTCCCAAGCTTACGGATATTCTTCAGCTTGTGTTTCTTCATCCTCCTTTCGATCTCATCCCATAGATGTTTTATGGGATTGAGATCGGGCGAGAATGAAGGTCAAGCTAATGTTTAAATACTGTTTTGTTTGAGCCAATCCTAAACTAGACCTGATGTATGCTTGGGATCATTTTAATTGTCAAAAATTAAATTTTTGGATCAAATGCTGCTCTAAGATATCACGATTATAAAATCAATTTATTGTATGATCCAAAATATACAATTTGCCAATTCCATTTCGCGTGAAACAACCCCAAGCGATAACAGAATCCCGCCGTGCTTGACCGTACCCACAGTACAATATAGATCAAATTCTTCTTTGGGTTTTCTCCAATACCATTATTTTCCCATCTGACCCGAACAGATTAAATTTTGACTCATCGGACCATATGACAGTTTCCCAAAACATGATCAAACAGCTCAAGATTGTTTTGGCGTACTTCAGACGTTTACCTTGATTGACCTTCTTTACTAATGGTTTCCTTCGAGATACACGACCAAAAAGCCTACCTTCATGAAGTCTGTTTCGAATGGCATTTGCATGTAATTATATTCCTAATTCTGTCTCGACCTCGATCTTCACAGCATTGGCGGATTTAATTGATCAGACTTAACTTTGCGTACTATAAATTGATCCAATGTTTCGGTTGTTATTGTTTTTCGATCGCGTCCGAATTAATTACCAACACAATTTGTCTGTTTGTATTTCTTAATTATACAAAGTACTGTCCCTCGAGGCAGTAATGTCTTAGCAGCAATATTTCATTGAAAATCACCGTTTTGATGGTGCTGAATTGCTAAAGTTTGAAGATCATTACTATGTTCCTTCTTTTTAGGCACCATTTTATTTAATTGTCATCTAGTCAAGAAATCCTCGAGTATTTATATTATGATTAGTGGTTTTAAATATACCATCGACACATTTCTGCAACATTTTAAAAAAATCACGAAAGTTCTAGAACCTTTTAAAAGAATTCTTTTCTTAAAATTTCCTTTCCTCAAGGCCAATAATTTTTGTATGTAATTTTTGAACAAACCTATGCTATTTTGTAAACAAAACGAGAACAAAATTGAAAAGCTGAAACTTGTTTTATATATATATATATATATATATATATATATATATATATATATATATATATATATATATATATATATATATATATATATATATATATATATATATATATAAATGATAACAGACAACACAACGATACTAACATTGAGTAATTTTCTCCTATAATTCATATATGACAGCAAATATAAAGTACTCATGCAAGGTTGGAGTAATAATTTTTGGGACTCACTGTATGTTTAAGCAATTGCATAGGTCAATAAATTTTTAAAAATTATTTGGTGAATCCAAATAGGTATACTAACTTTACCAGTGAAAATTCATTTATATATACTTGTTATTACATTAGTAGATTAGTTCCTAGAACGTAATTTTTGAAATTTTGTTCTGATGAAACCCAGCAAACATAAGACGTCTTAAGACCGTCTTATTCAGGTCTTAAAATGGTCTTGTCTTCGAATAACATCTTGAAGATGTCTTCAAGACGTCTTTTAAAAGACTGAGTCGTCGTGAAAAATTGCGGGTCTTCGTAAGATGTCTTGAAGACGTTTTAAAGACATCTTCATTTTTCGAATAATTTCAGCAAACAAAAAGACATCTTTTAGTCGTCTTAAAGACGTTTTTAAAAAGACTTTCGGCGTCAATAAATTCCGTGTCATTTAAAGAAATTTTTCATAAAAAGTTTTATCTCGACCAATATTAATTCTCTAAATCATTATTCTAGCAAAAGGTTTTATATAGTAATCATTATGGAAAATGAAAATAGAATGAAGCGTCGTCGCTTGAATAAAAGTATGTTGAATTTTATAATGACATTTGAAGATGAAGATATTAATGATAGTACATCGAATTTGAATACTGAATTTAATGCTTCTCAGGCTGAGCCTGAAAATCCTTGTAAAGCCCTAAATAATGTTTTTAAAGAAGAAAACAATAAGTCTTCGAGTTGTAATTATGAGAATTTTGAATGTTGTAATGCAGCACCACTTTTGACAACAGAAACATTATCAGAAGATTTAGCAATGTGGTCTTCGAAAAGCAAAATTTCTAAAAACCAATTAAACGAGCTTTTGAGTATTCTTAAAAAACATGGTCATTCAGAGTTACCAAAAGATGCAAGAACGCTTTTAAAACCCTCTAAAGTTGTTACAGTAGATAGGAAGTGTGGTGGAACTTATGCTTACTTTACTATTGCTGATGGCATAAATAATTTTTTGAATTTAAAAAATGATTCTCAATGTACTGGGTTATCTATTACTATTGATGTTGATGGGCTACCTCTTTTCAAATCTTCTAATCTTCAATTATGGCCAATACTTGGTCTTATAGAGAACTATATTTTTATCATTGCACTTTTCTGTGGTGATGGTAAACCAGACTGCTTGGATGGTTTTCTTAATGATTTTCTCAAAGAATCTTTATTGTTAAGTGGTGAAGGTTTATACTATAATGATAAAAAAATTGATGTTACACTTAAAGCATTCATATGTGATGCACCTTCTCGCTCTTTTCTTAAATGTATACAAAGTCATACAGGATATTACTCCTGTGAACGATGCCAAGTTAAGGGATTTTATGAAGAGCATAGAGTGGTTTATATTGATAACAACCCATCAACTCCAAGATTAACTGAAGAGTTTAATTCCTTTTTGTATACTGATCATCAGAAATCTCTTACTCCTTTAGCTCAACTTAAAATATCTTGTGTTTCTGATTTTATTTTGGATTACATGCACATGGTTTGTCTTGGTGTAGTAAGACGTATACTTACTTTTTTAAAGTCTGGTCCAAAACATTGTAGACTTTCAAATGGCCAAATAAAAAAAATATCTGATAATCTATTAAGCTTACGTGGTATGATGCCATCTGAATTTGCTCGACAACCACGTTCCCTTTTAGAGTTAGATCAGTGGAAAGCAACAGAGTTCAGACAATTTATCTTATACACTGGTCCCTTAGTTTTAAAGGGTGTTGTTAGTAAAGAAATTTATAATCATTTTCTAACATTGCATGTTGCAATGGTAATTCTCTTAAATGAAGACAGTGAATTTAGGAAACATTATCTTGCTTTTGCTAGAGAACTCATTAATTATTTTGTTATCAACTCAAAACATTTATATACAAATTCATTCTGTGTTTACAATGTTCACTGTTTACTTCATATTTGTGATGATGATGTTAAATTTGATTGTTCACTAAATGACATATCTTGTTTTCCCTTTGAAAATTATATGCAGACATTAAAGAAAGCAGTAAAAAACTCAAAGAGTCCTGTTGTTCAAATAGCCAAGCAATATCAAAGTATACAATCTTTGTTAAATACAAAATCTCGAAAACTAAAAGTTTCAGTGAAGCTGAATAATTCATGTTTTTACATAGGAGAAAATCAATTTTGTTTTGTTGATGAGAAATTATCATCTGGATTTTTTAAATGTAGAATATTTAGACTTGATTTACAAAATGATTTATATACACAACCTATTCAGTCTAAAACCTTTCAAATTTTCTTCATACCAAGTATTGATGAAATTGGAGTTAAGTTTGTTGAGTTAAAAATGGAAAGTCTTTGCCGAAAGGTTGTTGTTCTACCTTGGAAGGGAGGTCTTGCATGCTTTCCTTTATTGCATGAAATAGAACATTAATTGAAAGGTTTTTAAATTCAGATTTCTTTTGATTAAATATTTTATATTTATTATGTTTTACTAATTTGCATCCTGTATCCAAAGTTTGATATATATATATATATATATATATATATATATATATATATATATATATATATATATATATATATATATATATATATATATATATATATATATATATATATATATATATATATATATATATATAGATATATATATATATATATATATATATATATATATATATATATATATATATATATATATATATATATATATATATATATATATATATATATATATTAGGGTGTCCCGTTTTCAGGGTCATATTTTATTTCGACTGCTCCTAGCATTTTTCTGCTGCGTATATGTGAGAAAATGAGATCTGTAAAGTTTTAGAGCTCTAACTTTATTTTTGTGACTACACAAGCCACATTAAGTTTCAAAAATCATGATTTTTGGGTGAAAAAAGCCTATTTTTACAGTGCTTGTGTAGTCACACTTTGAAAGGTACAGGCTAATAATATGTTGAACCATGTTCTAAAATCCCTAATTAGTTAGAAAAAAATTAGGAGCAGTTTGAATAAAACAGTTAATTAGGTTTGAAGTGAGTTCAAAGATACATGGTTCAACATAAGATTGGTTAAAAAGGTCACTGCAATTTACCCATTTTATGCGGTTTGACGCGGTTGACAAAATCAAACAAAATACTGACCTAAAATCCTAAGATCAAAAATAACACCCTTCTCTGCTGTGGATTTTCTCATGACTTCAAGCTCATTTGTGAGGAAAATTGTCAGTGTTTGGTTAAAAAGGTCACTGCTATTTATGAAAAAGCTGGAATTCCAACATCCAGAGTGGACAAAGTACAGAACAAAATGAGTGAATTACCGATTTCTCTTCAAAAAAGGCAAAACACTAAAGAAAAGAGAATAATTTTCAAAGACATTATTTTGCCTGTTCGTTTTGATGTTATGCCCAGAGATGTGATACAAATATTAGAGAAAGATAACAAAAGATCTCAGGTAGACAAGGCAGAAGATATTATTTTCATAAATGATCAAAGAAGTTGCAGGAAAATGTACATTGGGAAGAAAGGTAAAAGGTACATTTGTCCTGCTCAAAGATCTCAACAGGCAAAAGAATGAATGTCTGGAGCAGATAATGACCAGAGTTATCAGTCTAAGCTACAGATTTCATCTTCAAGTGAAATAGAAGTATCTTCAGAGGAAACAGACACCTCTAATTCTACAGACTTGAGTAAAGATGAGATAGATCCATAACCATCTACATCTGCTGGCATAGTAGGAGATACTGTCCTTGTTTCGAAGGTTAAACACATAAGCATCAGAGCTCAATCTAATATTTTAAAGCAGGTGGCTGATATAAGTGGACTTTCCAGTAAAGGTATTTCAAAATCCAATATACACAGAATTTGTAGAAAGGTCATACAGGAAACAGCGGAGGAAGCCAGGGATGCTTAAAAAGCAAAGGCTGGATCAAACATAATTCTTCATGATGATGGTAAGCTAGTCAAAGAGTATATTGATGGAAAGAAACACAAAAGAGAGCGCTTAGCATTAAGTGTAACTTGTGATGGAAAACATTTTTTGCTTGGAGTACCTCCTGTCACTGGTTCTACTTGAGTTTGTCATACTGAGAAGATTATTGAGATTTTAGAAGAAAACTCACTCAAAGAAGACATTAAAGGTCTAGTATTTGACACCACTGCGTCAAGTTATGGTTATACATCTATCTTGGAAGACCTGTTATGCATCTTGCTTGCAGAAATCATGTCTATGAGTGTCATATTAAGAATGTTGAAAAGCTTTTCAGGACAACCTCAGGTCCAGATAATCAACTCCTCAAGAAACTTTTGGATGAGTTTTCTCTTATTCAGATTGAACAAAATAAACTTTGTCAGATGAGGAAAAGACTGAAATTGTTGAAAGAATCCTGATGATAAATGATTTAAAGGAAAAGGATCCTCTGTCATTTATGTATAAAAAGGTTAATATATCAGGTTTCATTGAGAAAGAAGAAGAGAGCCCCAGGTTGTCTGAGTTTTTTAATTGAGAATCCATTTTGATATTTAACATCTTGAAAATGAATTTAAAAAATGGATAGCCAGTAACTTGAATGGATGATGATTCCACCTAGTATGTGGAACAGATTGTCTGGCTACACAAAGTTCAAGGATTTTATCTCCAACATTCCTTTAACTAATGATGTTGCAGAGAGGAATGTTAAGGTTATAGATGGCTTTGTTGATGGAAGCAATGATGAAGAGCTGAGGCAAGATCTTCTTCTAGCAGTGGACCAGAAAAGAAAGGCTGGAAGACCCCAAGGGGTGGTGGAAAGAAAAGAAAATGTTAATATGTTGTAGAATTAGTGGTTAAAATATGTCATGTATAATATATAAATTGAATTAAATATATAATTGGTACTTTTTAACCGATTTAGAATTTTTGTTGGTCTAATTAGGTGTAAAAAGGGTTCGGAGATCGATTTAGACCCATTTTGTAATGATTACATCAGTATTTTGTTTGATTTTGTCAACCGCGTCAAACTGCATAAAAATAGGTAAAATGTGTCAACTGCGTATTTTTGAACTCACTTCAAACCTAATTAACTGTTTTATTCAAACTGCTCCTAATTTTTTTCTAACTAATTAGGGATTTTAGAACATGGTTCAACATAAGATTAGCCTGTACCTTTCAAAGTGTGATTACACAAGCACTGTAAAAATAGGCTTTTTTCACCCAAAAATCATGATTTTTGAAACTTAATGTGGCTTGTGTAGTCACAAAAATAAAGTTAGAGCTCTAAAACTTTACAAATCTCATTTTCTCACATATACGCAGCAGAAAAATGCTAGGAGCAGTCAAAATAAAATATGACCCTGAAAACGGGACACCCTAATATATATATATATATATATATATATATATATATATATATATATATATATATATATATTTATATATATATATATATATATTATAACATTATTATAACATTGTTTCATTTCTTTATTATTTAGAAAATTTATTAAAACTACCATTTTTAATAGTAAAATGATGCAGCACAGCTGTAAGTTAAAATAAAATAGTACTAAATAGCTTGAAGAAATATTGGTTTTTTTTATTTAATTAAAACAGATAGACCTAAAAACTTATTAGTAAAAGAATAGCATTTCGTACTAAATCTTTTCATAAATATTATGGCAAAAATTATTATTATGGCATTATATAATTATAAATCAAAAATTGTTATGGTATTATATAATGTAAATATATATCTAGTAAAATTTTACAAAAAACAACACATGAATACATTTCGCTTTTGAGATATTTTGATGAAGTAAAATATTTTAAAAATATAAAATATTAAACAGATTTATTTAAACTGCCCACACAGTTATTTTAACGCTGTTTTTAATTCCTTTTTTCGTTTTATTTGTCTGTTTTTTCAGACAAATTAGTGCTCTTCCTTGTCATTATCACCATAATTATTAACCTAATGATTTTTTTTGTTCCTTTTCGTTCCTTTATAAGTTTTTAAATTAAAAGACAGTTGTCTTTTGTTATTGCTACTTATTTCTGTTATTCCAACTTAATATAAGGCTTTTGTTTATATTTTAAATTTTTTATTTTTTTTTTTTCATGATTTAGTTTTACACCATGATTTGGGCAAGAGCTGTTTGGATAGAGAACTTTGAGGAAATAGAAGATGTTGTTCCTAGAAGGTGGATAGATACTGATAAAAAAATATTATTCTGGCCTGCAGGTGTATCTTATCATAGAGCTGTTAAAGATGAATTGGATGTGGATGAGACATGGGACAAATATAAACTTGTTAAAATCAAATTTGAGAGTGGTATGAAATATATATATATATATATATATATATATATATATATATATATATATATATATATATATATATATATATATATATATATATATATATATATATTGTAGCACTTATAAATCCAATATAAACATCAAATATTTTGCCACCATGTATGTGCTGGCAAAATATCTGATTTTTATATTGGATTTATAAGAGTTTTGATTCTTTTAGATAATATGGAAGAACTAAAAGAATATTGTTACACCACAGCAACAGAGGAGGAAGATGAAATAGATATTTGTGTTTCCAAAAATACTTTTAAAGTGAAAAGTAATGTTAATGGTATAATTACATTTAATTATTTTTATGTTAATTATTTATTTTTATTTGTTTAATGTCAAATCTATATTGTAAATTAATGTTTGTATAAATACTAGAAGAAAAAAAAAATAAAACTATTATGTTTTAGAGTTACCTGACTTTCCTTTGCCTCCGCCAGTTTTTAAATCTGTGTTGAAAAAACCATTAAAAAGATCTTTTGACTCTAATTTGTCATCTGGATCTACTTTCAAACAATCTAATCTGTGTTCTGGTACACTTTGTCTCTTAATTTTCAATTTTTTCAAAATTAGAATTTATATATTTTTAATTTACACTATTACTGAATTCTTATTTTTAGCTGAAACTTTTTTACCTCTACATTCAACTACAGAGGAACAATCACCTTCATATTCTGGTGCACTATGTATGTATTACTTTTGAATTTTCTACTATATTTTTTGTTCATTAAAGTTGGAATATTCTTTTATTGTTAACTTTATCTTTGCCTCACTTATTTTTACCTTCACAATCAACTGAAATGGAACAATCAAATTTTTTTTTATATATAATTTTTTTTTATAGGCTCTAAACTAAAAAATTGTATGTTCCCCCTCCTCTTACCCATCAACTTTTGTGATCTCGAGGAGCTAAAGCCTAAAATAAGAAAAAAATGTATTAATAATAACAAAGTACCAAAAATTTTTAAAAAAATTTGTTGCAGATTAAAAAAGTAACTTTTTATTATTTATATGTATAATTTTTTTTTGCTTTAGTTATACCTCATACATCAAAACCAAACAAAAAGCTTCAGAGAACAGACATACAAGAAAAAACCATGATTGAAGCTTGGGACCTGAGAAGTTACTCAAAAATAAGTTTCCTATGGAAGTTGGAAGTAAGCTCTTTAACATTTACTTGATTTTTTTATTTGGAGTAAGTAAAATGTGGAGAGTATTTGTACTCACATTTGGATTTTTTTTAGGTATAAGAATACTTGTAAACAATTTTGAAAATGTATTAATAAATGTTTTGCATTCTGTATATTTCTTTTTTCATTTTCTTCATATAATTTTGAATACCAACACATGATGTTCAAGATGGTTTCAAAGGTTCTTGAAAACCAGGAGCTTATTTTAGCTATAAACAAACAACCCAATAGTAATTTTGCAATCAAGAAATTAGACACTATTGCAGAGTATGAGGATTTTATCAAAAGTTTAGAGGATGATTGTGTTCGACTTGATTTGGTAAATCTTTATCCATATGTAAAACTTTATATTCCATATAAATTAAAAGTGAAAATAGTTATTTTTTTATAATTATTTTGCCAAACTTTTATTTAGGTTAAACAGCTCAGTTTTTTAGGTGCAGAAGATTTTAAACAACTGACAAGATTGGTCATGAATAGGTTTTTTTATTACATTTTGCATAGCAATCATTTTTCGTGTTTGTGGTAAATATATTTTTTATGTATAGTAATTATGGAAATCAATAATTATAAATTGTTTAATATTTTTCATAAATTTTATCATTTATTCGATATGTTTTTTAGATTATTTACAAATAACCTGTTGACACAGTTCAACTTGAAAGGTTCTGGTGGAAAGGTTGGTTTATTATCAACTAAACTGTATGACTTAATAGAAGGTAATCTAAAATAGGTTTAAATTATTCAACTTTTAATTTAGTTAAAAATCTATGTTAAGTTAAATTTATTTCCAATATATTTGATAAATATATCCTACATGATTAATTTGATTTTTAGAAGTTATAAAAAGAAGATTTGAAAAGGTTTCAAATGCTGAAATTAAACAGCAAGTTGGACGGTATTGTAAAAATGCTCCTTCACGGCAAAAAACAAAATAAAAAAATATTCTTTTTTATTGTTATATATTGTATATATTATTATATGTTGTATAAATTGTTAAATAGAAAGATACTTGGTAACAATCCAACTAACTGTATTATATGTGCCTTTTTAAATTATTTGCGTTGTTTTTTTTTTTAAAATAATTTTCTTTTTCTTCTTTAATAATGTTTCCAAAAAATAAAGTAAGAACTTGAACTTGCTTAATAGTGTTTTTAATGTTGTTAATACCCATTATTATCGGTAGTAGCAACCTAAATATACCATTAATACAACACAGTTTTCTTAAAATATAATTAAGGAAATCTTTAGGTCGTCTTCAGTAAGACGTCTTTAAACAGTCTTGAGTGAGACGTCTTTTCGACGGACAACTAAGCCCTTTTTAAGACATCTTTAAGACGTCTTCTTCGATCTTGAAAAGACGTCTTTAAGACGACTAAAAGACGCCTTTTTGTTTGCTGGGAAGTTGTTTAAATTTATCTACTTTTTCTGTACTCTTTAGTGAATTTTTGTGTATTTCACTAGGAAGACAATTCAACTGTTTGTTTATTTTTTAAAATAAAAACAAAAACTTAAAAAAAATATTCATTTTTTAAAAAAGAATGAATAACTATTTTTGAGCGTTTTTGTTTTTTCTTAAAATAATTGTAACAATTGTGGTTAATTCAATTAAAATTCAGGTTAGTCCAATTTTTTTAATAAATAAATACTTGTGATGTAATTAAAATCTCGTCCTGTTCAAATGTCGCCGCTAATTGTGGTGAACTAAATAGTACATTTGTCGTAACAAAGTCCTATGCTTTAAAAAGTCCAAATTTAAATGACAAATTTCGCATACATAAAATAAACATTTAGAAAAAATGTTTAGTCATTTTATCTAACTAGATATAAAGTTAAAACAGCAAAGTTATTTTCCGCAAATGTCTCTTTTATTTATACAAAATTTGTCATTTCTTAAATTAGGACTTTCTTAAAGCATAGGACTTTGTTAGGTCACACCACTGTAATTGTATTACAGTTACTTAGGTTTTTAAAAAAATTAATTTTTTAGTCGGAAAAATAAAAAATATCGTAATGTATCGATAAGTATCGTAATTGTATTTACGATATGAGTTACAATATTTATCGTAACTAAACAATAAATATCGTAATTTTTCGATAAATATCGAAACTTTACCGTGAGCATTTTTGGATACGATATTATCTTAATATATCAAAACTTACGATACGCACAATCCGGTATCTTATCTTATCGCATCGTAATAAAAAGTTTCGATACGCAGACGCTTATTTTGTAGCCGAAATTGTTTTAAAGGATATTTTCAAAGATTAAATATTGCTAACTATTTTTACTTTTCTCAACATTTCCGTCAGCAGAATACATTGACTGCGGATAACGAAACAACATAAAATGAGTTAGTCCAAAACAAACTAAACCAAATAGAGTCACTAAAAAGACTTATCAGCAACCTTTCCAGAACTTTCTTAAAAGCCGTAGAACCTCCCATGTTCGAACAAAATCCATTTGTGATGGCGAAGTGCTAAAGAACTTTCTCTCCATCCCAATAAATTTGTGTGGGATCATGATGACCTGGATCATCATGACCTGGATTGAAATTTCTGCAGAAACTGAAAGTACCGAAAACTTTTGCCGAAACCGAAAGTATCACAACTTCTGTTCATATGTCTGTTTCAGTTTCGGTTTCAATGAAGATTAAAGTGAAAAATACATGCATGCAATAAAGCTATTGGTTTTTTTCTAAAAATAATTTAGTAAAAGTTTTTTTTTTTCTTTCATTATTTACTGATCCATCAGAAGAAAAGTTTAAAATGATCATTTTTTTATTTTTTTATTTTACCATTTCTCAGGTAGCCCTTTTGCAAAAGCATCACCTTCCATCACGACAAAAAGAGTGAAATTACCTGGAGAAACAGGAGAGACAAATAATTGAAGGAATGCTGAGCTGCAACTTGTAGTGATGTTGGAGCAGCAAAGCTATTACTGTTTAAAGTGTTCTTATTATGAATAGACTATGAACACTGCTGTATTCCTTATGGAAGATAAACATATGTTGAGGCAAGTGAAAGTTAATCTAGTACTAATTTATTGTTGAACTTATTATCAAGGGATTATGTTACTTACATCATGTCAGTGCTGAAGCAATTTGATTTCTATGCTGCTGAGCAAGCAGACAAAGTTGTTATTCATTTTCTGTGTCAGTAGCAGGAAAAATCTCTTTTTCTTGAAATATATATTATCTTGATTGACTCAAAATCTGGATCATTTAAATGTTTGGCAATATTGTGGAGGATAAAACATGAAATAATACTTTTAGAAAATATCTCCAACTGGATTTTCACTTATAACAATGAATATTAATGAGATAAGAATTCATTGAGATTTTTAAATGGTATCATCATAAAAAGGGCAATTTCATACCCTTCATCTCCTTATAGAAAACTTTGATTTTCAAGACCTTGTAATAATGTGTAGATGTTTGAGTTTTTCAGTACTCTTGAATCATCCAATGATCCAAGCCAACTAGCATCTACACTGGTAAATACACCTTTCTCATTAACAGTTGCCTGCATGTAAAAAAATTTATATTAAAGAAAGAAGCTTTTTGTAAATAATACTTTTAATCAGAAGTTTTAAAATGTTTTTAATTAAATAGTTCAGTTTTGTTTGCTTTAATAAACGAATTAGCTGATTTATAAGTTGACTCTTTTGCACATTGATTGAAGGAGATCGTTTTCTATTGGTATATCAGTAAAATCTCCAAAAGTTTCTTAATCCTTACATGTGTAAATTCTATTGCACCTATTGTACTGGAAAAACTCCTTTGATTAACCCATGGATAGTTTGCTCTCAATATTTTTCCCTTAGTATGTAGAAAAACTATCCACTGAGAAGCCTTGGTCAAAATTTTCTTTGGCACAGAAGAAATTGTCTTTGAAACAGTACTATGGTGAATCTCTGTTACTTTTCCAATTTGTCTGTTACCTTTCCAGTTTGGAAACCAGTGTTTGCAACATACTGAAATGTTAATTACATTCTCTGCTTGTTTGTTCGAGATCTACCACAAGTCTCAGTACTTTTACCTAAAAAATGATCTGCCTTTCAAGAAACATGATCATTAGTAATTTTTGGGAGTTATATTTATTATAAAAAATGTGAGTGGCCTCTGCAAACGATAGGATAGCACTTCAAACTTGTATCAAAAATTCTTTGAAGATGATATGAACATGATAATACATTTATGACTCATATTGTATCTGGTATATATTTTTCTTACTTATTCTTGTTTTTAAAGAAAACAGAAAATAAAAAAAAAATTTAAAAAAAATTTATTTTTTGGCCATCACATGAACTAGTTTTTTAAAAAAATTAATGAAAATTATTTTTTTTCTTTTTCTTTTTTTTTTACAATTAGGGAAAAAAACTTCCATTTAAAAAAGTAATCAAAGCAAATATTGGAGATTGTCATGCAATAGGACAAAAGCCAATTACTTTTATTCGACAGGCATGCATGGATTTCTTTGTTTATATCTGTATATTATATATTAATCCATAATTATAGATATGTTAAAGCATTTAGCATTTAACTCAATGTCATGATGTTAATTTTACAGCTTCTAGCAGCTTGCTCCTATCCTGCTTTGATTAAAGAAAATATTTTCCCCTCTGATGTAAACAGAAGAGCAGAACAAATTCTCAGTACTATCAACAATATTACTGGATGTTATAGTGATTTTGCTGGTTTGGCAATAGTTAAAAAACATATTTCTGACTTTATAAATACTCGAGATGGTTATCCAAGTAATTCAGATCACATAATTATTACAAATGGTGCAAGTACTGCTGTTAAAGTATGAGTTTCCAATTTATTGAGACTGCAAATGTTTTGATTATAGTCAATTTATATATGTATGATTATAATCAATTTAGTCATGCTTAGGGGCATATCTAGGAAGATTTAGGGAAGGGTAGGGGATTTGTGTTTTTAAAAAAAATCATTCAAAAAGTCTTTAAAAAAAATTAAATAAATCATCAATCTCTGGGGGATGTTTTAACACCCCAAAATCCCCCTGAATAACCCCCTGGTCATGCTAATGCATTAACTTACAATGCTCAGTCCGGGTCAAATGTAATGGGGCAGCTAGTATTAGATTGCCTTGTAAACCCACCCAGAAATGGAGAACCTTCATTTGAATTGTTTGTGCAGGTTAGAATTAATTTAAGTAATATATGAACTTGTTATTCAGTTCTCTCATTCATATATTTTCTGTGCATGTGGAAGTAGTATATACTGGTGAGTTAGAACACAGTTCCTGTGTTCTAACTCACTAGTATATACTACTTCCACATGCACAGAAAACATATGAATGAGATATTTCCATCCAACAAACTTTAGACTTTATACAAACAATTTCACTAATAATCATACCTTTTTTCTTCAGCTTTGAATATACCGTTAACCTTTTATTACATCCAGTTTTGATACCTTTCGAATGATTTGGTTTAAACTCACTCATATCAAATCTTCAATATCTGGAGTAATATCTCCAGAAAACTCATCAGTTTCTATTTAGTAAATTAAACTGTCAGTATCTCTGTGCAACATTTTTGCTTTTTTACCATATTTAGCCTTCATATAATCATAATGGAGTTAAACATTCTTACTTTACATATATCAAAAGCAGCACAATCTGATTCATATGTAAAACTAACTCTTGTCTGATTCATATGTAAAACTATTATATTTTCAACAAAATCTTAAAACATTTTTAATTTATTTTAGCAGCATTTTAATTTCTTTGCTTTAGATTTATGATTAACGTAATATATTTGCATATTCCCATAGTTTTTCCAGGATTTTTTTACAGGATTAGTTTTTCCAGGATTTTTTTTACAGGATTGTTCGTTAGCTTAAAAAAAATCCTTTTCAAAGTTGTTTTTTTTAGTCTTTACTCTGAAGTCAGCATTTTCATTAAAATATTTTTCTAACCATAGACTTTTCTAAATTTTTTTCTTGTATGAATGTTTAATATCTCATATATACTTTTACAGTCTCATGATGATCAATACATTTAATTTTATGGTTTAAATTAGAAATTGAGAGTCACATGTAGACTTTTGAAATTGGCCAGTATTTTTCTTAATTGCATGAGTAGCTGATCAACACTTGTTTCTATTTAGTTCTCTCATTAGTAAAAATCCCCTAATCAAAACCTATAGTACTAAACAATCAAGAATATAACGTATGACTGTATTTAAACAATAAAAAGAAATATATTGTTCATCATGATACTCTGAATTGTAAAATATGGTATGATAATTACAATATTCATAGAGGTATAAAATTTATAGTTGAAGCAACATATTGAACTAAATGCTGACGGGAGAGTAAAGCTTTAAAAAGCTTTTATAGCTGCAGTTTCACTTTTGTATTCAAAATCCATTTTAATAGTTGTTCCTGAAAAATTTAAAGTCATTAATAATAAACTATTAAGTTATTTTCTATATATAAGCACTATTTTCACTAGTGTTTAAATGTTTTTTCGTTAATCTTAAACATTTGTTTGTACTATTTATGCATAATATTTATCACAGCCAAAAATGGTTTTAAAAAAATTAGTTTTTTCAAAGTTACCCATAGTAAAAATTGGGGACGGTCATATTTTGCTTTCAAATGCATAAAGTTAACTTTTCAAATAAATGAAGACAACATTTTGTTGAAATATTCGAATTTTCAAAACCAATATTTTTCTTTGGTTATTTTATTTTTTTTTTTTTTAAAAAAAGAAAAATAAGAAATTTATAAATATTTTTATTACTTTTTTTGCTTCGATGTTTTATTACAGCATCCTTTGAAAAGCTAATATATTTTTCATCAATATTAGGTATATACCTCCTAGTTGATACTTGATATTGCTAAAAAGATATGTCAAGCCATTTTTAGTAAGAATGGCTTGATATATCTTTTTAGCAATATCAAGTATCAACATAAGCATAATCATTACATTTAGCTTTAGATAATCTACCTTGAGTTATAAGATATGTATACTCATCTAAGTGAGAGTTATAAAATAACTCTCACTTAGATGAGTATTTATATCTTATAACTCAATCTTTATACATATCACCCGGGCTGTATAATTTTGTATTGTTTTGTGGTTCATACAATTGATACTTATATGAGTCAATACTTCCTTTTTTATATAGGGGTTTTAGTAAAATTTAAAATGTCCATTTTATATTCTGTAAAGAATATTTTTTTTTATCTTTATTATAAATAACTTTTTTAAATATTTTTTTAAATAACTTAAATTTATGGAAATAAATTTTCTTCATTGTTGATAAACACACTACGAATTGTAATAGAATTGAATGGCTTTTGTAATTAAGTTTTTGCAGAAATCTTGCTATCATACAATATAGTTACTTCTCCAAAGTCTTCTGATTTAAGATAATTATTTACAAATACTTCTACATCTTTCATCTTTTCCATTTTTTGTTCTGATAACTTTATAACTACTATAACTTCTAATGCTTTACATTTTAGTTTATTTTTAAATGATTTCAGCATTCTTTACCACTACTGAAGATATACCGATTTTTTATTATCATCATGACAGAATTCCTTTTTTTTTATATTTGTAAGAAAAAAACTTTTCATAAAATTTATAAATAAAAAATTTATAAATTTTTTTCATAAACTCTTTATTTCCTTAGGTTTTCTAAGTGATCCTTAAGGTTTTCTAAGTGAACTTTTATGTGGAGCACATATTTGTTGTTTTCTCGCAGCGAACACAACGTTTCAGCTCTACATTTTCTCTTCTCCTTAAAATTCCCTTTACAAAAAGTTTTCCTTCAATTTATACTATACAAAGAATCTCAAATATGCTCATAAAATAAACCGCTTAAACTATATTTACAACATATCAAATAAACTACGTCAATCAAATCCGCCGTAAATAGTTTCTTCACGCAATTCAATTACAATATTCAACTTATGTACTAACCTTTCAATATTAATTGCTTTCTTCATATCACTTCCATCAATCAATCCATTATTTTTTCAATCTGTATTCAGATTTTACAATCTGTATTCAGATCTTAGAGCATGACCATTATCTACGTCTTGTTGAGGAGCAGTTGGTAGTGCTTGGCACAATAGCTCCTTCATAGCAAGTGTTGGATAAATTTTTGTTAATTCTTTCTTTTCAATTTTATAAATGAAAGAAAAAAGTTTTAGCATCATCACTTATTCTTACATTAAATTTGATGATGATTTCTAATAATTTCTTTTCTAAATTAGAACAATATTTGTTTAACAAAACTTTTTTTGTTATCTGACATTTCTTCCTCTTTTCTATAGAAATCTTATTCTTTGAATCAATCTGTGATTCAAATATATATTTTTTTGTATTTATAAAAATATTTATAAAAAATTTATTCCCACAAACTTTCATTCAGATATGTTGGATCCTCATTTTGATCACAAGACTTTTTCATGACAATTTAATTATTTTTAAGTTAAATTAAAATGTTCTAGTTATAAATTTTGAATATTTTTAGTCATCATGATGTATATTATCTATTAACATCTCAATCCCGTTACTTTGAATTTTTGATGCTATTTTTCTTTTAGTAGATAGGATTTGAGGTTTTTTTAATTATTAATATTTTTGAAAAATCATCATAATTAGCAAATGTAGAAAGTTTTCTCGATAATGAGATATGGGTTTCTTTGACAACCTTTAACAATATTTTCTTCAATATAAAAAACTTCTATTATTCAAATAATAATTTAAATGAGAAATTTCTCTATCAAGATCATCTGGTTTTTATCTAAGATGATTTATTAAACCCATACTATTATATATATAATTTCTCTCTTTTAAAGAATGATTAGTTAAGTTATTAAATATAAGTAAGAGTTATCTAGAGATTCTTCTTTATATTTTATACGAGCATTCAGAATTTGATAATTGTATCAATATTTGCTAGATATGCACTATCAAAAGCTACAGCTGATTTTTTCATATATGCAAAAGAATTATTTAAATCTATAGATGATGTTTTAATTTTTTTTTTATCTATAGCAGCAAAACAATCATTTCTAAGTACAAGTTCAGATGGAATACCTAAATATTCAGCAAACTTAGGTTCACTAAGATTTATATCTTTGTTCTTTTTCAAATCAGAAATATATACTTGTAATAGTTTTATAATAACTTCCATATCTTTCTTTTTTCAATAGAAGTCTCATTCTATAAATCAATTTCTGGCGCAAATATAATTTTATAGATAAAAAAATGCCAAATATTTAATCATGGAAAGTTTGGTAAAAAACCCATTTTCTATACATATATTATGCTCTAATTGTTTTTTATCCATAGGAAAAGCAATACCTCCGCATCTTCCACTTTCACCACATCCTTTTTCTAACTCTTCATCGAGATCAGTACAGTAAATAAAAATGGTATGAAATAGTGTCAATATTAGTTCTTTGATGCTCTGTAATAGCAAATAAAAATCTGTTACCCTTTCAGCTAAATGTTCATAACGTCAATGTCTATTTCAAAAATTCACATCTTTTTTAGACTTGGTTAGACTTTTTATTTTTTTGTTCTTTTCAGAAATAACAAATCTATTTTATATTTAAATATATAAAACATTTTTGTTGCTGTTTAAGATTTTAATTCTTGTGTGACAATTTTTGCATGTTTAATTGTATTTCACAAGTTCTATCTTTATATCCTTTAATGCCTTTTTCAAGCGATTTATTAGATCTATCATATAATTGTAATCTGATACACCATAGGATTTAACTATTAGTTTTAAGTGATGTAAATCTTTATCTTTTAATTTATTTTTAATTCTTTTATAACCTTCATTTTTACAAAAAAAATTTTTCTTACATCATATCATTATCTTTTTCATTTACTTTATAAAATTTTCAATCTACTTATTTATACAGGAAATTATTTCTTCTTTGTTGTTTAGTTTACTAAAATTTTTTTCAAACGTTTTTTTACTAATAAAATGTAATAATTGTATCTTGATTAAATAATTAGATTCTCTATGACCTTATATTTTTTATTCTCAAATACATCTCTTTAAGTTTGGTGACTCCCAAAAATTTGTTTACAACCTCTTTGGGGGTCATGACCCCCAGTTTGCACATCATGACCCCCAGTTTGTGCACCACTGTCATAGCCTCTCACTCTCAGTTTTAACTAATACAAATCTTTATAATGATGATTATTTTTAATTCTTTTATTGGCTATACTATACAAAAAAAAATTTTTCTTGTATTATATCATTAATTTTTTTTACGTTTACGTTATAAAATTTTCATTTAAACAGGAAATCATTTCTTCATTGTTTAATTTGATAAGATTTTTTTTAAACTCTTTTTAATTTCATCGCAAAATATACTAATTGTATTTTGATTTCCATATTGATCTCCCATATCATTAGTTATGTGAATCCATTAGTTACATGAATTAATAGAATATCATATTTAGCCTTTTCAAGATGCTGCTAGTAAAAATTATGTTGATAATAATACATTATTTTTAAAAAAGACTGGTGATACAATGACCGGTCCATTAGTTATGGGTATTAATATAATAACAAGTTTAGCATATCCCATTAGTTACTAAAAACTATGTTGATGAAAATATTATTAAAATTTTAATGATGAAGTTGATAGAGAATTGAGTAGAGAACTAATATAATAATATTACTAGAAAAATCTCCACACTTTTCAATAGAATCTTTAGTGGTTTGAATGCTACACAATTTAGCACTTTAAATCAATCTACTTTATCTACAGATAAGAATAATAAGAGATATTACTTATAAATTCAATAGAACAAGCCCTAAAAGATTTTAATCTACAATAAATCTAAACCCAGCTTCTGGTGTAGATGATGTAGTTAACATATTTATAGTTTATCGATTAAAGACATAATGAAAAACAGTTATGCTGTAAGAAATGGATTGTTTGGTTATGACAATAGAGGACAGGATAAGTATGCTGCTTTTAGTCCACAAAGAGATTTGATTTTTGCAGGAGCTACTTGTACTTTATTAGTATCTATTGGAAGTGGTTCTTGATATAATGGTGCACCTGTATTTGGATATAAAACTAAAGCAGATGTTGGAGCTCTAAGTAAATTTAAATGTATATCTATTTATTAGAATTATCCTGGTGCAACTTTAACTAGCTCAGCTAGGTGTAAAGGAAAATAATGAAATAGTTTGCTTATCTGTTGGTAGTACTCTATAATAACTTAGTGATTTAAATCCATCAGGTCTTGCACAATTAGATGGAAATTTACAATTATTTGCACTGTTCACATACACTAGTTATGCCACATGTCAATCTTAATTCACCATACTCACATATATTATCAGGTGTGGCATTTGTTCTGCAACATTTTTTTTTTTTTTTTGCACTATCACATGTTTTCAAGTTAACTTCAGATTATAAAGCTAAAAGGATGTCAAATTGCATCTGGATGAGAAAGAACCTGAATTGTGAAAATGTTGAAAAAACAATATTTAAAGATGAAAGATATTCATGTCAAATGGCTACTATAATCCACAAAATGATATTGCTTTAGCTGATGATCAGCAAAGTCCAAATGAAGCAGGTGGAATGTTTGAAGAAGAGAAATACATTACAAGTGTAGTAGTTGCTATGGAGGTGACATGGAATGGCTTCAAGGAGCCTTTCTTTTTTGACAAAGGCCAACACCTTAATGCAGAGAAGTATTTTCATGTTTTGAAATTTTAAAAGAGAGAAGGTAACAGGCTTTTCAACAGTGATGATTGGACATTTCAACGAGATAGTGCAAGTCCACATAAGTGATTTGTCTCAAAAATGGTGCAAAAATAACTTAAATCCTTTGTACCGAAAGAAAAATACCCTTCAAATTCATGGACTATTCAGTATGGAACAAAATCAGTAAGAATGTTGATACCAAAAAGTAACAGTATGAGAAAATTTGTTCAAGGAAAGTAAAAAGCCAATTAAAAAATCAATGAAAAATTTACAAGGGAAGTATTTGGCACTTTCCTGTCTCAAGTCTATTCAATAGAAAAAAGCAACGGAGATATTACTATTCATAACCATAGTTAATTATTACTTATTAAAGCCTAACATGTTTAATAAATATTATATTAAACATTTATGTTCTTTTTTTAATAATATTAAATTATTTAAATGTTCCAAAACATATGCTGCTTCAATATCTTTACCTCAGATAAAGATATTGCTCAAATCTTCCTCTGATATTTTATATCTTCCACATTTATTCTTCTCCATGTTTGCTCTTACAATAATTCTACAAGTAATAAATATCTTAAACTCTTCTTCACATTTTATAAATTTATCCATTTCATTATTCCTCTTGTACAAGTATATCACAATATATCAATATATATGTACAAATATAAATAAATACTTTGTGAACACCCTTGAATACTTCTGGAACTGTGCTTTAACCTATTAGTACAACATACAAGAACTGGATCCCAAGCTAAAAAATATAATTTGATGTTTATTTTGTATAAATGTTCACTTTACAGGGTTATGCAGAGCTTTTTGCATTGTTTTTTTTAAAGGAAAAAATGGATATTTTATCATCTCTAAAAAAAAGAGCCCATTTGGTGTATGAAGCTCTAAATAAAGTAGAAGGAGTTTCCTGCAATGAGGTTCAAGGAGCTATGTATGCATTTCCACAAATACAATTGCCTCAAAAAGCTATTGAGAAAGCAAAAGTATAATTTCTTTCATAGTTTTTAATTTTTTTCTTTATGAGTTTATCTCTTTGAGTGCAATCAATGTCCAAATTCGTCCAGACGTTTGCAGCTTAAAAATTCCTTTTCTTTATTATTCTGAATATTATCTACTTTCTGATTTTTAGTCTCTGGGTCAAGCAGCAGACTTTTTTTATTGCTTACAGCTACTTGAACACACCGGAATATGCGTGGTACCGGGTAGTGGTTTTCGTCAAAAGGATGGTACACTTCATTTTCGGTAGGTTGATTGTTTATCATATTTAAGTTAAATTAATAATCATTTTTTGAATTACTTAATTTTTTTTTTTTTTTTTTTTTTTTTTTTTTTTTTTTTTTTTTTATTCACTGTTCTTTGTTTTGTTTTCGAATTTTTGTTGCATTTTAGTTGCTTCATTTTTATTGTTGCTTTTTTAGTATGACCATTCTTCCACCTGAGGACGAATTGAAGATTTTTCTTGAAAAGTTCAGAGAATTTCATCTCAAATTTTTAGATAACTACAAATAAAAAGTAAGTTTTTGGAACTTCTTTAATTTTGTTGTTTTTAATACAAATATCATTATTATTATTATTAGTTTGTTAGGTAATTCATGTACATTATAGTCTGCAATAATCTAAATACATACACAATAATAAAATAGAAGTTACGACTTCTTTTCGAATTTTCGCTGAATCTCTTTAAAGATCAAAATAGCTTATTCTTGTAGAACCGGAGCACGACAACATAGTTTTCGTATGTCAAAACTATTTTTTATTTAAAAGCATCTCATATGTTGATACTTTTATTGATAGTTTCATGCACTTTATGTAATTGAAAACATATTTTTTTAAATATTTTTTTAAAAAATATTTAGAGTTGTTTTATAAAAATGTATTTGAAATAAAATAATATTTTTGCTATCAATATTTGTGTTTACTGTATTTAAATTTAAAGCTTAAAGTTCTGTAAAATAAAAATGAGTTACTTTAAAAATGGAATTCTTAGCAAAAAATTTTGCTGAATTTATTTTATTATACTTTGATATCTATTAATGAGATATTTAAGTGATATAAGATAAAATATTCGTACTTGGCCTAGCTACGTAATAAAAGCTAAATAAATACTATGTTTAATTTTTTTTTAGGTTGTGTGAAAATGGCGATAAATACAAAAAGAAAACTTGCATTTTTTTGCTAATGCAAGACTTTTTTCCTCAATCACAGTAATTCTTTTCCCCTGGATTCTTAAACAGTCAATTTTTTGCAGGAAGAAAGTTTTTATTTTTTAAAAATATAGAACTTTTATATCAAATTTTATAAGTGTAGTTATACTAAAAATAAATATCATCCGTTTTTTATTTCTCATCAAGATGAATAATACTTGTACTTTCTCTAGAATTTTTTTTTAGCTGAAAGGAATTTTTCAGTGATGGTTTGGTGAAGCGTTACCATAGCAAATCAAAGCCATAAAGTTTAAGGAGAGTCTTTTTTTTACAATTTATACTCATCTCCGCCATATTTAGAAATATTTCCCTTCAAACATAAATAGAAAACATAAAATGAGATATTCTTTTATTTTTGTGTTCAATTAATTTCCATGTGCTTCTTAAATTTAGGCAAAACTTGAAGCCTAAGAGGAAAAAACATTCAAATGTTAAAATCAAGCAAAAATAATCGTATAGTTTTTATGACATGACGATGCAGAAATATTTGACATTAACAAAGGTTCCACTCGATGCAATCAGTAGCTTTTGGCAAAAGTGAGGTTTCCCATATAATAACTTCATATGTAACAACCGCTGTCGCTTATAACAAGTTTATAACAAGTTTATAACAAGTTTATAGACACAAAGGCTTTTTGCAAGCACTGTAAAAGTTGTTCGATGTCTTTTAAGTGTAAAAGATCACCAGTCTTCAGCAAATGGAAAACAGGTCACATTTGTCAGATTAGCCATATAAATTTGTTTGGTGCCATGAAAGCATCTGTTATATTAGAAATTTTCTTGGTATTTTAATAAATGCAATTGATAATCAGCTCAAAGAATACTTTAAGGATGGCGATACATCATCCGTTAAAAGGCTAAAGAAACTAATTTATGTAAAAAAAGTTAGCAATCAACTAGTTAACAGAAACTTTCGGCTTCGAAATCGGTTTCGGATGAAACCGAAAACTTTGTTTCGGCAAAATTTCACTTGTTTTCGGCCGAAATTTTACTTGGATTTAAAAATTTTACTTGGATTCGGCTGAATTTTCGGATTAAACCGTTACTTTAATTAACCGAAATTTTGATTAGGTGATTTTTTTTAAGTTTAGATGACTTATTTTATCAGGTCGGAAAGAAAGTTCTTTTGCACTTTCATGAAATAGCTTAATTCATTACAATCCTCTGAACAAACACATTTTTATCAGTCAAAAGGTACAGATATGGCCAAAAATTCAAGTGTATTTAAACTGAAAAATTTGCTCCCAATTTCCTTGTATGGCAAGCAGTCTGCTCCTATAGTTAAGTGAACCATACATCACTCTTAAGACTTTGAGCTCGAATTTGTACACAAAAGAATGCATAAAGAAACGCCTTTTGTCATTCATGAAAAAGCATGATGTACCTACAATGTTTTGACGTAATTTGGCTACAATCCACTACTCCAAGAAGCCTCTAGAATGGTATGAACAGAATGGGGTCGAATTGTTACCTAAGGAAGCAAATCCTCCAAATTATTCCGAGCAGCGAGTTATTGAAAGTTATTAGTCAATTACAAAAGGAATCCTATTGAAAAGCAAGAAATTAGCTTCAGATGGAGAAGATTTTTAAAAAAAAATGGATGGCAACTTCAAAAGAAGAAATACAAAGCAAGATCCAGGAGATGATGTCAAGTTCTAGCAAAAATGGTTTCTATTTAAGCGTCCAATTAAAAATGGTTTCTATTTAAGCGTCCAATTAAAAATCCAAAAAAATGGTTGAAATAATAAATAATTTGTTAGCTTCTTTGTACAAAAAAAATTAGAAAAACCTGTCAAGTAATTTTTTACCAATTTTTGATAAAAGGGAGCTAAATGTTATCGTGTTCAACCGCTACAAAGTATTCCTTTTTACTGTTTAAAGTCTCTTTAAGGAACTTCATATGAAAATGATTCATATGAAAAGATTAAAAACAGATAAAAAGAAACCGATTTTTTTTTCTTTTTGGTTTTTAACGGGTGCATATCGATAGAAGTTTTGATTTACTTTTGTTTATATTTTTATCGCTTTGAGATCTCCATTTTAAAATGATTATTTATGCTGAAATTTTCAGAATATTATGGTTTTTCTGAATAAGTGAGACAAATATTTAGGGTTTTTTTAGTTGTCTCTTTTTTGAGGTGACAAAATGTGTTTTCTTCTGCCATAGTTTTTTATGAAACAAAAAAAAACTGATAATTTAATTTACTAGTCAATATCATCTGAACCAAATAGACAAATTGAAAAAACCAATGACAAAATTTTCACATTCAATTGTGGAATTTATTCTAAAAATTTATTATTGTCACAGATTAATGAGTTGGAGCATTAAAACTAAAAGTTCAAAATCGTTTTATAAAAACCTGAACTGTATTTTTGTTTTAAAATGTAACTCGGTATTTGATGCCACTATTACTTGAAAGAAATTTCGAGTCATTTTTGATTTTCTGTGGGAGTATAATATCTTTTACCCTGACTATGAACTGTGGTTTAAATTACTTCTGATAGCGTTTGTATTGAATTTGAATTTTTCAGGCACGTCGAAGTCCTGAATGAACAATTCGATAACCTCATAAAACGGAACGTCGAATTTTTGTTTGACGAAAACATTGCTTTTGAGGTTCATATAAAAAATTGAAGAAATTTGGAAAAAATTATACATGATTAAAAATCAAAAGTGATTATCACTAAATAATACTCTTCCCTCGTTTACGATGCTCTTTCTTTTCCAATGATTTAAAACAAATGTGGATGATAGAGAGCAGACATTTGGAGGAGATAAAACTGCTCGAATAAAAGTGTAGGGTAAGGTTGCCAATATTGTACTCCCTAAGACAAGACTAAAAAATGTAGGTAAGCTACTGAGTGAAAACATGGATTTTCGATAGGATTTCATAATTTAGGGATTGTTTGTTGTAAAGATGTTTAAAAAACTCAAAATTTAAAAAGCGTTAAGTCTCGAAGAATCAAATTTAAAAAATAGCGCCAAGAGTACAATTAAGGAAACTAGATCCTTAATTGTACTTTCTTGATTTCAATTACTTTACAGCTTTGCAAATATTTTATGATTTTAGATTTAAGGGACTTAAAGAACTGATTAAAAGGAACAGTTTTTATAAAATCAGCCATTGGAAATATTCTGATATAACATAACATAACACCTAACTGCCCATAATATAATGAAATGAAATTTTTTATTTAATAAACTCTATGCAACTTGAATTTTTTTTCTTCTGGTATCACCACATATGGCACAATTTTTATTTAAATTGTATGTTTACCAATGGGTTAGCTAAGATTAGAATAGAGGAGGAAGGTAGTTATTAAAGAAAGTTATACTAAATAATGTAAAACAATATATACTATATCTGTTTTAAAAACAACCACACTAAATATTGTAAAAAAAAATACATAAAAATATTATTTTCGGCAAAAGTTTCAGATATATTGTGTCTGTTTTTGATTAACACCTGCACAGCCATGTTGACACCAGCCTTGACATATTGGTAAAACTGAACTAGAGAGTGCATCTTTTTAAGAACTGCTTGTCAATACAAAAGTAATACTAAATTTTTTATTTTTTTTGTTTAAGTGGTGAAGTTCGTATTGTAAGTAATGGATATTTCTCTAATTGAAATCTCAAAAGGGTTTTGTTAAACTTTAGACGCGTTTTTTTTAGCGGTCAGAATGGTTGCGTCGGTACAATTTAGGACATGCCTTGAGGGACAATTTACGCAACTAATCTGACATACAGTTAATTTAAAAGTTTGACAACTAAAAATAAGATTTTTTAAATTCTAAGTATTTATTTTAAATTTAGATAAATTATGCTTTAACATAAGCACACTGAACAAATCATATCTTCTGCTTTTTTTAGTGAAATACGCTTAGCCATAAAAACCTAAAATAAGAAATCTTCAATAAAAAACCAACAAGAGCTTATTCTGGGCTTAATGAAGTTGGATGACAAAAAAAAAACAGTTGACTACTTAATTTCATTCAGCAAAGATAAAAAATAAGTTAAAAAATTTTTTGTGGGTTGTAAAAATAACGAGTTATGTTAAAAGTACAATATAGGCATCGGTACAATATTAGCAACCTTACCCTAAGCGAAACTATAACCCACTTTTATTTTTTTATTTGAAATATTACGTTGCCATATAGCTGTGGATATGATTTAATAGGAGAGCTAAATACTAGCAGTTTTGTTTTAAAAAATAAAATTGGGTGAATAAAATGATAATGAATGTTAAAATGGGCTACCTTGATGCTGTCTTTAGGTTGATGACTGTTACATAAAATATAAAGGTATTAGGAGGGCAATTTTTTTTTAATAAAGATTTTAACAATCAACACTTTTTTTTTTTTATATAAAAACGTAATCGAAAACTAATGTCTTCATAAACTTTTCGTTTTTTTAAAAAATAAATTTCTATGAACTATAAAGTTAAAAAAAAACGAAAATTAACGAAATTAAATTACTTTCTCAAATAAACTTAAAAGTATTTATAAAAGTAAAAAAAAAAAGTAAACAAAATTAAATCAGGAATCAAAATATTAAACGTTGAACCGATTGAGGTCAACTCCATTTTTAAATCAGATAAAAAAAAAGATTTTTTTCCAACTAAAAGCATTTTAACTCTCTTTTAAAATAGAAAATATGAAATTTGCAGAAATGTACAACATGAATAATATTTCAAATGTTAAAAAAAATTATAAAACTTAAGTACATCGTAGTTATAATAACAACAAATTAGAATAAATTGCAATATATGCACTATAATTCAATTTATTTCCACTATAAAAAAAAAAAAATTTAATAATCTAGTTTTAAGTGTACCAATTTATATTTTGGTATGGTGAACAAAAACATTATTTTGAAAGGCTAATGTAGTGACTTGGCCAAAGATAAATGATCCAAGCAGCAGATAGATGAAGCTTACCACAATCGAAAGTACGTCGCGAGATCCGAACGATCGTTTTTTTAAATTTACAGTTTGAAGAAGACAAAGTCCTAGAAAATAAAACCAGCAGCCAGAGTGTGAAACCAACCATTTAAGGAAATAATGCATGGAAAGAATTTAAGAAACTAATGAAAAATTTTAAGAAAATAATGCGTAAATAAAGAGTTTAAGAAAATAATGCGTGGCTCGGAAAGGGACACACAAAAAAAAAAAGAGAAAGCAGATTCACAAATCCGAAATTTTAAGCTGAAAGATTTTTAAACTTCTAAAAAAGAATGATTTTAAATCAAAACACAGTGGTTAAAACCCCAATAAAAGTGGCCACAAAACCTGCAAAAACAAACAAAAATTTTATAGGCAACTTTTTTGACTTTTTGAATTCTCAGCAGCGATCCTTTTCCCTCTCCGAGTCGCATAAGTGCAAAGATTAAACATTTAAAAATATAGAAATACGTCACCAGGGAAAAAGAATATAAACATGGCAGCAATCCCACCAATGAAACTAATCGCAACATTAATATTTGGAACTACAGCAGCCAAGAAAAGCACACAAATAAACCAAGATATAGTCTGTATAAACCGGCGAATTTGTTCAGATTCTTCCGCTTCTTGTTCTGTTTTTTTCCGAAGAGTTAAAAATATTCCATCAATGACAGTTCTGAAATATAAACGTTTCCATCAATTAGAATACAACACCACGAAATACACGTTAATACTTATTCAATCAACAATTTTATATAGCAAAAACATTTACGTCATTAATAACGTCACACTAGTATACCTTGCACAAAATGTACAAATTGCAAATGATGTCCACAAGATGAAGACAATGGCAACACGTGCAGCAATAATTAAAACATCGTCATAATCGTAATTTTCTAGAATATCTGGTTTTGTGTTTGCGCCGAATGTTTTGTAACCAAACGTTCCTACAAGGGTGTATGTTACCGCACAAACAATCATAGCCAATAATGCGCTTACAAAAAATCTAATCAGATTGCGGCTTTTCAGATCAGCATAAACTGGAACAGATGATACATGACACTGGAAAGTAAAAAACACTTGTTAAAACCAGCATTATTATCCGAATGCGAAAAATGACAATTTTTCAGGAGATTTTATCGAGTCAAAATAACTTCTGTGTTTTTAGATTTCATAACAGAATAACTGAAATATTTTTCGTTTTTTTTCGTTTCCATCAAACATTAATTCAAAAAGTAATTATACGATTGGGAGTAATTATAAATATCAAAAATTTACCTGAAAACCAAAACAAATTACAGGCAAGGAAGCAAACGCGCTTTTCCAATCAGCTGGTTCTGGTTCTCTAAAAATTAAAAAGTGAAATATATTCTGTTATTTACAATAAAAAAAAAAAAAAAAAGAAAAAAAAAACAAATAAAATTTCATCCACTTGATCATTTTAAGAATACCAGTCAATTAATTCAATAAATTTTTTTCATTTTCTTTATTTCCATATACTAATTCAAAAAGTGCTCGTATTAACCTCTGTTCATTCTTTTGTGTGTGTGTGTGTGTGTGTGTGTTTGTTAAACATACCTATAACTTGAAATACGGTGGCTGACAAAATATCGATAAACAACCACAGAGGCAATAAAAACTGCTCCAATACCACCAAAAAAGCTAGATGGAGAAATGAGGAAAAAAATACTCAATGATTAATAATTAACATTTTTTCTTTTATATAAGAAAAAAATCAACATTAAAGAACAATTATATTTTAAAAAATTACCTCGTGTAGCTCAAAACCCTCAGTTTGCGTTGAATACATAATGGCAGTAGCAAAAAAATCCCAAATATTGCAAATAAAAACGTTTTGTTTGTATATAAGGTTCTATTGTGTTCAGTGGCAAATGATATTACTAAGTACACAAAAAAACATAATTTCAGGCTGAATCATTAATACTATCATTATCCTGCTAAAAATTTTCAGGTTCCAAATTTTTAGCAAGCTTATTCATGAAAATAAAATACAGCGTATCATCTAAAATTTGACAACTTTTTCACTTCTATTTTCCCATCAAATTTGTCTCATTTACAACTTATGGTATTACTATTAAAAAAAACATTTCAAAACTGTTCAGTTCAAATATGGAAAATAAGACAAAGAAATAAGACAAAAATATGACGAATAAGAGAAAAATAAGAGAAAAAAGGAAAAAAACCTGATGATAATTGTTCTCCAATAACAATTATGTAAGTGATGCAGCTACCAAAGAAATACAAACAAATCATTACTTGTGAAATAACATGAGCTCGATGTCCAAGCATTGAGAATATAACATCTTGGTAAGTCAGGGCTTGAGAATGGTCGGTACAGTAAGCAAGAATAAGAAAAGCACCAATGATAAAAACCAAAAGACACTGAAATGCAAATGCATTTTTTTTTGTTTTTTTTGTTTTTCACTTTAAAAACTACAGCATAAAATTACAGCATAAATTTTTCACTTTAAAAACTACAGCATAAAGTTGATAAAATGTGTCTTTGTCATTGTAATTATGAAAGCAACATCACATTAAATTACTATTAACTTGTTGTCTTTCATGAAATTTAAATTTTACAACAGTTATTCAAAACACAGATTTTATTATATATATTTTCTACATTATCACTTATCAAAATTTTCTTTATATAAATTATTTATATTGCACTGTATAATGATACGGTTGCTTTTACTTTTTAAAAAACTTACTGACTAAACAAGTCAAACTTACAGACTGAACAGTAACTGCAACTTCAACTCCTCCAGCTACCAAATAAGCTTGTGGAAAGTTTAACATACCAACCCCTAGTGCTCCATTTGCAATTAAAAATACAGAACTGAATATTGACAAATGACCATCAGGTAGAACTTTAATGGGTGCAGCCATAAACTGCTCATCAGTAATTAATGGTAGCGAGTCACTGGTATCATCAGAAAGTACATAGGTCACATTTGTATCTATTGATTTATTTATTGAGGTTTCTTTCTTCATTCTTAAAAAAGCCTAAATATAAATATAAATAACTTCTTAAATAAAAGTATTTCCAAAATAAATATAACTACAAATAATAAAGTTAAAAAGCCTAAATAAGCATAAAAAACTTCTTAAATAAAAGTATTTCCAAAATAAATATAACTGTAAATAATAAAGTTAAAAAGACAGAAAGTAAAAAAAGTTAAGCAGTAAAAGAATAAGTAATAAGGTTATATTGTTACAACATGAACAGATACTACAGCATGAACACATGCTACAACACAAAAGCATACTGTTATGTTAGCACATACTTTAGACTTCAATAATTTAAACAATAAAAGTTTTGGAAAAAGATAAAAACGTCATGGAAAGTTTTATCAATTTATTGAACTTTTGATTGGATGTTAAAGCTGAAAAAAAGAGAACAAACAACAACCAATCAAAACTAACCAAACAGAAAATTAAGTATGATTTTCCAATATAAAAAAAAGCATAGTAAAAAAAGAAATTTTTTGATTTGTTACATTTTACCACAAAAGCTGCCTAGCTTATAATCTATAGATAGTACAAACTCTTTTACACATCCTTTACATTGCAGGATAAAAAACCCATGGATATCTAAAAATTAAAATATTTAAAAAAATCATACTTTCAAAACCAAAAAATGCATAAAAATAGTTTGCTAGGAAAATAATGAAACCCAATTTTAACTTTTCTTTTTTTTTTGCAACCATTTTTGTAGTAAAACAATAAAACAGACGAAAAAAAGCTTATCACAATAAATGTCAATTTCAATAATGACCTCTAATACCTTGATTAGTAAGCTGTATATTACTATGTATGGCTTTTACTATAGTGACAGCTACATAAACTATGTAGTGATATCCAAACAATTTATTTCTGAGAATACTCTTTAAATTAGAATCCAAAATGTTTTGAGTTGACTATGTTAAAATTTCTATGATATAATCTTTTTATAATAAAAATATAGTAACAAATAAGCAATATCCAATAATGATAAAAATAACAATTGCAGTTGTGTTCTGTAGAACTGCAAAATGCTTTCATGGTATTATATACAACATTCACATACAAAATGTGCCACAAAATGACTTTAAGAAAAAAAAAATAATAATCTAATGAAAAGTTAAGATTCTTTTTTACAAGGTATGACATTGTTTTAGTAGGATACAGTAAAATAGAAATTATTTGTCACAGAAGAAGTCTTCCACTTTCACCATTGCACAGGCTCCCAAACCATGCTTTGCCATAGTTTTTAGACAGACTTTTGCTTGCCCAATTGCTACTTCTAGTGATGGCTTGCCAGGAAGATTTTCATTTTCTTTAAATAAAAAAAAGAAAAATTAAAAACTAATAGATAGAATTTTTTATTAGCATAAAGTTTTGAAGAAATTTTTAAACCATAGAGTTTTAAAGAAATATTTTGTAAATTAACATATATTTCTTATTTATTAACATTCTGTAGATTTAAACCTAAAATATGCATTTTTATTAATTTTTGTCAGAGATAAAAGTGGCTTTTGAGTCTTTTAAACATATAGTTTAAACTATTTTAAAAAATTTAAAAATTATGCATTTTCTACAATGCAGTATTTACCTAATATAGCAGTATTTACCAATGCAAAGATGTTTTCTCGTTCGACAGGCTCCAAAAGATGACTGACAGGGCTTTCATAGGGATTATTGTAGGCTAGTAAACTAAAGGTTTCCTAAAAGGCAAAACAATGAGTTTAAAAAAATGAAACTAATTTAAATAGAAAATGAAATTAATTGGCAACTATCAAAAAATAAAAATATAAATATAAACATGTATGTTTTAACAAACATGGAGATCTTCAGCACTTGCATACCTTCAAAAGTGACTTATCAGTATCATGTTCAATTCCAGAAGCATTTACCATCTCTTTATAAGAATTCTGCAATGATTTACCAAATGCAAGTAACTTTTCAATAGCTACTAAGTTGCCACCACAAAGTTGACGCATTAAGGGAACAGATTCTACAGCTAAAAAAAAAGCACTGATTAAAAAATGTTTTTACAAAGATTTTAGACATAAATTTCTAATTACTATTTTAAAATAGGCTATATTTTAACTTTTTACTCAAATAATTTTAAAAACTTAAACTATTGTTTTAATCAGCTGACATTTAAAGTGCTATAAAGAAAACTGATCGTTGAAGTATGAATAAGTCTGGCTGATATAAAATTTACAAGTTTGATAGCAGTGTTACATCATGTCAATGTTATGGTTTTTCCTCGATTAAACTTACATCAACAGAAACAATTTCATATGTGATATTTATGTGAATACGATATTATATAACTCCAAATGGGGTATAACGTAATAAGCCAAAATCTACTTTAGCTCAATATTATAGCAAGCCCAGAAAACTGATTAAGATAGTATAATATATTATATGTTTTTTTATGCATTAAAACCAATTTCTTTTTCAATTTTTGGATGAAAAACTTTTTAGTGTTAAACGTTTTATTTCTAGGTTTCGAGAAATTCTGAAATTCAATGTCCTAAAGAAGAAAAAAATTTAAAGGTAATACGATTAAAGTTGCAACCCCAAAAAAAGTCATCCCCAAAAATCTGGCTTGCTGATTCATACATACATGTTCATCTCATTCTTAATATGATCTTTGCAAAAAATGCGCTAGAAAGATATGAAGTATTTATGCTGAAAGTTTTCCTATTCTAACCTTAATTTAACCTTCTGATTTTTCATCATGGTGATTTGTTTAATGACTGGACATTACGTCCAAATGCATGTAAGGCTCCAAACAACAATCAGAATTTCATTAGAACAACTAACAAATACTATTCAACTATCATTAGTTGAAGCAGTATTCAAAGCTGCTACCAGTGTATTGGAACATTCATGATATGAAGTGAAGAAGTGGTACTTCTTGGCTTCTTTTCAGCACTGGAGACAAAATAGAAAATGGTATAATAAACTGAACAGTATCAGACAATGAACTAATTTTTACTTTCTGTCATGCTGATACGTGACCAGAACTGCCTTTGATCAGAAGCATTATATCAAAGTTGTTGAAAAATATTTTAAATATATAGAAACTTTCCTTATTCAAAGAAAACTGCACTTCTAAATAATAAAAAAATCAACATTGGTTGTCTATAAGACTTACTATCAGTTCATCAAATCTGGCTTTAAAATGAGAGAACGCTTAACATAATAAAAAAAATAATGTCAACCTATGTAATATATAGGAAAGATGTTTCAACAGTATTTAGTTTGTGAAAGATACATTTAAATGTGTTGTAGCAACATATTCCAACAGTTATGAGAAGCTGTAAAATTTAATATAATTTAAAAAAGTATTCAAAACTTTGCTGTGTTGATTTATCATTATTATTATTATTATTACTTTTGTGATTAATAATTCTTCTTTCATTTCTTAGAAATATGATAAAAGCTCCTCAAATAATTAAAAAAAACTTTTAAAATTGTTGTTCAAAAAAAAAAAAAAAAACGTGTTGAAAAAAACTTCTATAAAAAGTCTGAATAAAAACAGATGGTAAAAAAATGCTTTTTAAAATAGCAATTTTTTCCGTGTCAAAAATAATACCTTTTGGAACAGTTGTTATCACTGATATGTTATGAGGACGATTATCCTCAGTTAAATCCATAGGACTTTCTTTGAGATGATCGATACCATTGCTTACATAATCATCAACTACCATGTCTGAATCATTATCTCCATTATGTATTGTAACGTCAATGTCATTTTGCATAGATCCATTTTCATGCAAAACCTTGTCCCCATTTTCAAGGCAACTGATACCATTAGTTTCACAGCTTTTACTATTAGTTGTATTTAGTAGAGTATGTGAAGGACTGGAGGAAGGAGTATTTCGAGCACTTCTATTGGGGCTATGCATATAAGACTTAACTTCTCCATCACAACCACTGACCATTTCAATAAACTGTCTACATTTAAGTTGAAATGCCAGTCGTGGGTTTCTTTCCAATAAATTAGGGAAAAAGTTTTTTATTGTTTCTGTAGCTTCACTTATTCGACCTGATAATATTAACTTTTGTATTCCTAAATTGCAACAAACAATATAAAAATAATTGCATGAGAAAACAAACACTCATATAAAAAAGATGCAGTTATTCCAACAATTGAGCTTAAATAGAAACTCTGTGGATTATTAAAATTATGCAATAAATACCAACTTTGCCTGTTATGTATTGATATAATTTCTTCACCAATATTTTGACCAGTACTTTTAGCGAACGATTCAATTGTAGAACAGTATCCATAATGCACCAAATATCCTGCCACCACTCTAAAAAACATTTTTTTAATTGAAATTATTTTAGAAAGCTAAAAAAAATTATATAACTTAGAATCCAGAACTTTTACTATGAAAAATTTCTGATTGAAAAACTTGTGAGATAAAAGGATTTATCAAATCCATAACAGGTTTTTTTTTTTTTAGCACCATTTTTTTAGTATGAAAGCAAAGTAGTGGTTTGTATAGATTAGGATATATAATATTTTTCTTTATTTTTTCTTATTTTCAACTGAGATTAGCTGATTTTTAGCACATAAACCTTTTCCATGTATAAAAAGTTCTTTTTCTGAAATAAATAAAATTTATAACAGGTGATGACAAAAAAAATGAGACTGCATTTAAAACAGCATAACTCCTTTATTTTAAAAGATTTTTTTCAACTTGAAAAATTATTGAGTAGAATATTTTCCAAGCTTTAAAATGTATATTTACTTATCTTCTATAAATATTATATTACTCCATTTCTATGAATACTATTGTTCAACCTTTTACTAATCCCATAAGACATTGTATGGCAGTAAAGTCAATCTTATTCAAAAAATACTTTCTTCTATTGCAAACTTGATCAATAGCCTCTTCTTGTCAGTTGTTCTTGTATACTTCTCCTTTCAATTCAGACCAAGTCTTCAATAGGCCTGCCTTCAGGTACATTGGGAGGGTTGTCTACCTTTTCAACAAAATTTATGTTATTTTCCCTGAAATGTGATGTTGCTAGGTCAGGCCAGAATGTGTAGCTGTAACCTAGATAGTTTGTTTTGATGAAAGGAACAAGTCTTTTTATGATGCATTTGCCTAGGTGTAATTCTTGCTTAATTGATTGCTTAAAAGGTACAAAAAAAGGTTTAGAAATACCTTCAGCTGAAATGCAAATCCAAACTAACGCTTTTTGCTCGTATTTTTCAACTGAATTATATTTTATACTTGGTGGTGTAAAAGAAGTTTTACTTGAGTAGAAATTTTGGTTTCCATTTATAGTACTGTGCTTTAAAGTGAAATAAGAATAATCATCAATTATCTATTTGTGATTTTTGTATTTTTCAAATAAGCAACTGCATCTGGTTCTTATTTTGCATTTTTGTGACTATTTTTAATGGAAATTTTTTTCCCTTTAATATCTGTGTGCTTCTTCATTGTTTTGCAAATAAAACACTGATTGCACAAAAATTCTCTAGCTGCTTGCCTCTGTGAGACACCATCCTTGTGGTCAAACATGCTCTTTAGCTTAGTAATGTTCTTTTTTGTCTTTTTTTTAGCAATCACTTCCTTTAACTCACTGAGTTCCAATCCAATTTTCTGCATATACAATTATATGGTATGTGGTTGCTTTTGGTATTTTTTCTGCTATAAAATAAAAAAAAGTGTAATATTTACCATGTTGCTTACTAGCCATGTAAAAACCATCCACACGTTTATGAAGAAGCTCTCAATTAGATTTGTTTATTTTCATTTACATTGAATTTAAATTGCTTTTTTTTGTTTAAAACTAGAATAAATTTGCAATAAAATACATACAATATATCTATGAAACTAATAGAATTAGTACATGGAAATTTAAATTGAGCACAGTCTCATTTTTTTGTCATCACATATTATGCAGGTGAAGTGGGAGAAGAAAACCCATAATTTTAGCATTTATATTAAATGGATACATTTCTTTATGACTATTAGTATAGCAAAGATTACAGCAAACCCTCATGAATAACTAAAACTCAATTGTAGTGTTCTGTCATTCTCTGAAAGACATACTTGCTTTGACTATCAAACTTAAACTACTCCATTAGACTAAATTAATTGTCACTTCAAATTTTTGAACTGTTGCTATTTTGTGTACATAATTATATAAATCAAATGAAAAATAACTCTTAAAATTTTGTTTTTTAGTCAACTATTTGAAAATTAGAAAAAAAATTATTTTTTAAAGACATTTTGTGTTTCATAAATGAAACTTTGTTTTTTTTATGAAATTAAAATTGTTATGCAAGAAATAGGATGCAAATACCAGATTACTTCTGCATTATTCCTATTTCAGCAATTCACTAATCAAAAGTGCAATAGGTGAAAAAATGTTCAAAAGTGATAGTGAAAGTAATAAATCTAATCTAAGTGATAATTTTGTAACAACAAGATAAAAACTAGTACTACTTACTCGCAAAATAATCTAAATCAACTTGCTACTTACATTTAACATAACTGCAATTGAATTGCCAAAAACGTTGAAAACTTACTGTTGTATGATAGACTGCCAAGATGCTTCTGAAGAAGAGACTGGAAAGCGTTCAATTGATTTCATTACATTTGACTGCATTTCCTATTTAAACAGTATTAAATAAAAGTGTATTGCCAACTGATAAACAGTAGGTGATAACAAAACTAAAAAAAACATATTCATGACATACTCTTCTTATTTCATCTATATCAAATACAAAGGGTTGCTGACCAAAATTTACATCTACTATTTCTCCAGGTGTTTGCAAACCAACAGTAGGAAACAAATTTGGCTGAAATCAAACAAATAAAAACTTTATGATAAAAACTAGTTTTACATTTTAATATATATATATATATATATATATATATATATATATATATATATATATATATATATATATATATATATATATATATATATACAGTACTGTGCAAAAGAAAGTAGCACCTAAGAAATTTTTAAAAAAATGCACATTTAAATAAATATAAGTAAATAATATTGAGTTTTTATTAAATTAAACTAAGATATTCTTTTAAATAAAACTATATTTATTTATTTTAGTTAATGATTTTGTTAATAATATAATTTTTTTATTAATATTTATTAGATGGTTTCAACTCGTATCATTTTTCACCCACTTATAATGTTTGCTCATTTATTGCGGACAAGGATCAACACTAGAAATTGATTACATCAATCACTGTACTATTTATTTATTTTGTTTAAATATATTTTTTGAAAAATAAGAATGTGGCGAAGAATTTTTAGTTACTGTTGAGTTCTCGCGTTAATTACAGATTTTTTCGTCTAAAAAAAATTTTTTTTTTTTTCAAAAGTTTTGTTTTATAATAAAATTACTTTTCAGTACAAATAAAATGCCAAAGATATCAATAAATGACAGAAATCGCATCATTGTTTTACATGAAGAGGGCTATAGTCAAGTTAAAATAGCCAAATGTGTGAATTGTTCACGAGCCTCAGTTCAAAAAATAGTTAAAAAATATAATGAAACTGGTGATGTAGTGGATAAAAAGAGGTCTGGTCGTCCCAAGAAGTTAAGCCTATGTGATGAACAGTTTTTAAAAATAACAGCACTACAAAATCGCAAGAAAGTAAGCGCAGAATTTGTTTAAGATCTTAAAAGAGCTAGTGGAACTTTAGTACATGCATCTACTGTGCAACGATCTCTAATAAAATCTGGATTAAAAGGCTGTGTAGCTATTAAAAAAACCTTTACTACGCAAAGGTAATAAAGAAAAAAGATTAAAGTTTGCCAGAGAGCAGAAAGAGTGGCAGAAAAATCAATGGGACAAGGTATTGTTTACAGACGAATCTAAATTTCAAATCTTTGGGACGAATAGACGTCAATATGTTAGGCGAAGAAAGGGAGAGGCATTGAAAGAGCCATGTCTAGCATCAACTATCAAACATGTTGGGGGGAATATTCAAGTTTGGGGGTGTATTTCAATAAAAGGGGTAGGGGACATTGTTAGAATAACAGAAAAGCTTACAGGTGAAAAATATATAAATATTTTACATAATCATACTGTGCCTTCTGGACGACAACTGATCGGGGATTATTTTATCCTACAACAAGATAACGATCCCAAACATTATTAGTTAAAAATTGTTTGTCAAATCTGGAAGAGGAGGGAGTGCTTAAAACCATGCCTTGGCCTCCTCAGAGCCCTGATTTGAACATAATCGAACATGTGTGGGACTACTTAGACAGAAAGAAGATGGAAAGGTTGCCAAAGAATGTAAATGAACTTTGGAATATTCTAAAAGAAGAATGGTATAATATCCCCATCACATTTATTGAGAATCTGTATAAAAGTATAACTAAAAGGCTCCAAGATGTTATTGTAAATAATGGTGGTCACACTAAATAATAATTAAGTCTCTATGTATAGTTATAAATTTAAATGTTTTTAATAAAACTTGTATTATATTACACAACTTAATAAAAAATATGTTTGTACATATACCTTTGTTTTAATTTCATTTTGTTTGACATTTTATCTTGAATATATAAAAATTCTCTTAGGTGCTACTTTCTTTTGCACAGTACTGTATATATATATATATATATATATATATATATATATATATATATATATATATATATATATATATATATATATATATATATATGTACTTTATGGTAGATACATTTTTTATCAACTTTTAAGTGAACTTAAATGTAAGAGTAGTTTGTTAATGTTATTAATTCATACTATAATTTCTCTAAAAGCGATCCCCAGATTTACACCATTTTTTGTATAAAAACAATTGCGATCAATCAAATTCACTCCGCAACCTATCACATCACCAGTTGTAAAAGTCGGTCCATAAACTTCTCCTGCACCAGATGTGCAAAATGAATGACCATCATCAGCATGATAACCATAAGAGTCTTTCTCCCAACCTAATATTTATTTAAATCTGTTATCTGTAATCTGTAAATCTACTGTAAAAGGATTATTATATTATTAACTTATAGAATTAACTACTTGGTATCTGACAGAAACTAAGTTCAATTTGAGTATTTTCAACTACATTTTTGATGACATATATAATTCTAAGTAAAGAAATAAGAACAATTTATACTCTTATCAAAACATTGTTTGTTACTTTAGAAATCAAATTTCATCTAGTGTAAATATTTTTAGTCAAAAAGATCAGAAATTGAGTTTATTTTTTACTCTTTGAGCTTTGAACTTTCTTTCCTAAATAATCTGTGCAGGAGCAAACTTGAAACAAAAAATATATAATTTTTAATAATCTAGCAGCTGTTGCAGTATATTAAGGAACTGCCTAGTCCCAAAAACATAGATTATTCTAAGGCTAAAAGCATAGTTTCACCAAGTGCCATCTTTAATTTTATTATTTTAATTATTTTAGATTGATATTGGAGCATAAATTATAACATTTCAAATGTTTGCATAATACAGAAATTGATTTTTGAAAAGTCACCAAATACTTAAAATTTGATGAAAAGTTCCCCTGATGCAAAAAGCATAGCTTTTCCTAGTACATAACTTATTGATTTACAAAGTACTTTAAAAAATGTTACAAAGTTTTATTTCACAAGGTCCCAGGCTTAAACGAGAAATTTGTATTTTTATTTGTATATATATATATATATATATATATATATATATATATATATATATATATATATATATATATATATATATATATATATATTAAAAATACAGAGAAGAATGACAACTTTGTTGGCCAACAAAATTGTCATCCTTTGCTGTATTTTCAATGTAATTGTTCTTGCTAGCAGGCTATTGAGCACTCTTGAGTGAAGGAATCTTTTGCTACTCTTTTATATATATATATATATATATATATATATATATATATATATATATATATATATATATATATATATATATATATATATATATATACACACACATATATATACATATAGTGTGTGTGTGCACATAAGTGTGTGCCTATTTAAAAATAATTTTATGATACTTGTTATAATATAGTAGAACTAAAATAATTATACTTACCAGGAAGCTTATTCATATTTACAGACTGTGTACACAGACCAATACCAATATATCTAAACACATAAAAAGTAAAGTTGATTCTTAAAATTTCATCAAAGTTAAACTAGTGTATCTCCTTTAAGGTAAGAAAATTTGTTTGACTTTTCAAAAAAAACTGAAGTTACTTCTTGGGTCATATAATTCTAAATATTAATAGGTAAATAATTTTTTCTTTAATTTAGTTGCTAATGTGTTTTTTTATTTTTATTCAAATCAAATCATTTTATTTAATATCTCTTTTATGTAATTAAAACTTGGATACTGGCAATATTTCTTAAACTACGCATTTTTTCTTATTTGTCTTACCAAAAATGTAGAAACAATAACTCAGCTATGACAAGATAATATATAGCCAAAAAGTATACTAATTGCATTAGAAAATTTGACAAAATACTTTTTAAATTATAACAGCTCTACAAAAAACACTTAAAATAAACAAAAAATTTAAAAATGAAGATTCAATCAAACGAGAGAAACTTACCCATCTCTCCCTTTACTGATGACTTTAATTTCAAAATAATATAGTCCACATGCTGCAGGTATTGAATGAGAGGTTCGCACAGAAGCAGCGTCTTTGTGTGTTTTTCCTAGTCCTACAATTAACAGTAAGTTTCATAATTATTGCATGCAAAACTATTTTACAAATAAAATGTATAAAATAAACATGAACTCATAGTAGTAAAATTTAGTTAAGTGGAGAAGGTCAACTACTTATCATTTTAGCAAACTAACAATCCTTAACTTTTTTGCTCTTTACATTGAAATTGTTCTAAACTTTTTTATAACCCTCTTATAATATAGTTTGCTAATGTATGTATAGATGCAAAATACCTTTATACTGAGCTCTCAGATTGCTATGTGATAAACCAATATGAGTAAATTTATCTAATGAACTCCAAGAGCGTGGAAGTGGCGTTTCATTCTCATTTACATGTGGGTAAAGTTCTGCAATTTTGTCTTTAACAAACATATTATATTTTAATTTCCTAAAATTAAACTCCTTTAATATATATAAGTATGTATTTATACCTATGAGGCTATCTGAGTATCAAACATATAACCATGAGGCATAAGGTTATCTGAGTTTCAAACATTTAACATAAAATATAAATATCTTTTAAAAAACTTGCTTCAACTAAATTAGGCCATTTACAAACAGAAACTGTACTCCTTATAAAATAAATGTGGTTTTCCTTACATCATAAAACTTAGATTGTTACTATGTTAACTATATTATTTAAATTAATGTCAAAAATAATGCACTAAGGTACATAAATATCAAACATAATGAAGAAAACAGTTTTGAGTATTTTAATGTACATATTTGATAAATGCAAAGAATCTTTTACTTAAAAAACGAATGCTAGTTAAGGCATTTTCTTTTAACCGTCGTATAAACATTATCTAGTTGAGGTAAACAAATGTATAGCTATTTGCCTAGCTATAATCTATTTTATTAGTTTTTTAAAAGGAAAATCTATAGATATTTGTGTTCTTGTAATGAATACGCTAGGTATACAATTGAATGTAAAAGTAAGTGTGTTTTATTTTGCTTGGATTCTCATCGTTGAGAAAATCTTTTGATGACAAACTTGATATCTAAATAGATATCTAATAAATATAGATATCTAAATAAAAACAAAATTTCGGCTATTTCTACAAGTCATTACTAGAACAAACATTGTATTGACCGTCGCGGCAACTAATAAAAAACGTTTCGTATATAATTCAGCATTTAATTCAATTAAAACCATTTTTTTTTTTTTTTTAAATGTCTTGGATTAAATTTAAGGCTCAAAAATATTAATTTGCATTACTACTAAAATGAGAAGTTTGCATTTTCCTATAAACATACTTAGATTTAAATTAATTTATGTTAAGATATTTCGATATATGTCATGTCTGACACTGAATTAGTGCTATTACAGAATTTGATAGTTGTATTATAGAAACTATGACCTATATAATACATTTTTGCTAACATAATTTTAAATATAATAGATATTTCAAAAAGAGATCCTGCCTGCACCTCTAACTTTAGACCAAAGGGAAGTTCAGACAAAATATACTTAATATAAAAAAAAACTTGTATAATACACTATTAACAACAATATTTATAAAAAGTTCATTTGTCAATATGCCATGATGCCTACCAAGTAATGATTACAAAAGTTTATTTGCAACAATATATGCATTAAATCTAATATCTACAAAATCTACATGTTACAAAATATCAACCGTTTAAAGGACTGAAACAGATGGAAAAAATTTTTTATTAATAAAATCAGCTGTGCTCCAAATTTTCATAAAAGCACATTAATCGATTGGATAGTTAGGGCTAAAGATTGTAACTAACCTTAAAACACCCTACAGAGGTTTTATATTTCTTAATTTCTTCACTGCTAAAATAATCCAATTAAAAGGGAAAAAACAAAACCAGGCCGACAAACCCCTTTATAAAGTCATTATGTTTATTCATAAGGTCAAGCTTTTATGTCCTTTTTTTTTGTTAGCTTTAAGTGTTAATAAATAATTTGGTCGTTTCTGAGATATCTTTGTCTTTAATTTGTTTTAACCCGCATAAGAGTACTGAACGAACTGTTGTCTTATTGATAATGAAATGAAAAGTGTATAAAAACAATAGTTTAAAATTAAACAGTAAAAGGAAGTAATATGACACTAAAAAAAGGGCCGATGCAACTTAGAACCCCCTCCCCTCTCCCAGCTAATAAGATTTTTGGAATACTTTTCATAAAAGGATTACTTTAAAAACTATTAAATATAATTGCTTAAAATTTTATGTAACATACGACGGATTCTAAAACTCGTGAATTGATGCTAATTTTTTGTTGTAGATGAAAACATCATCCCTTTTCGAGGATGATAGTATAATTTTTGAGGATGATAGTATGATTTTCGAGGATGATAGGATGATTATTCTCAAAAAATCATTTCTTTCAGTTTTTGAAAAAAAATAAATAAATGAAATTAAGCGATTGACCAAACGATTGTTAAGTTTTTAAAGCTGCTTTCAATATTACGATTGTCTTGATGATCAATTATGATTGAAATGATGATCAACAAGACCTAGAATTTAGAGAAGAGGGTGAGAGGTTGGAGTGCGGGTTCTTAAATCCATTAATATTTTTTTCTCTCACCATTCAGGCATTTGTGTAGATTTTTGATGAAATGAAAAAGATAAAAATAATAAAATGTCACTGCCTGCAATATGGCTAGAACAGTGACGTTAGTAGGACGTGCTATTTGAAATGGACTACTGCCATCAACAGGTAATAATGCCACAATTCCCATCAGATCTGTATAGCCATCCCTGTTTTATCGATTTATCCAATTCTACCTTGAGAAGGTTTAGTATATTTTCAGCAACCTTCTTTTTCTATTTTGGTGCTACTTACAAACGTTTCCAAGATACGCACTAACGCCGTCTTTAAAGTTTACAGTGAAATTCTTGTCAAAATTTGACCTAGCTTTGCCAATCAGAGCTCTGTAAATTCTTAATGGATATCCATTTGTTTCCTGATGAAAATGCAGTTACTCCTGTTCCTATATTTGACTTTTTGCCAACGAACTTTATAACCTTACCATCCATAGTGATTTGAATACCAACAAGCATTCTCATCATATCCCATTTCTAGCACCATTTTATATCCAAAACAGTATTAGCAAACAAGTTGATCGAAAAAGCAGCTTTGAACGTTTGTGTGAATTACCCATTCGTCAATTTTATAGCTCAACGTGGTGAGCGTGCAATTATTTACTTCGGCAAAAGAGTTCTGTAAATAAGAATTTACGGATAACGTGAACTTGTAAGATAATAAAACTTACAGTTAAAATGCTTTTTTTTAAATACAAGTATAATAAACCTTAAAACAAAGTGTATGTGAATTTAAAAGAATATCAAACACACAGGAAATTCCCTATTTCAACAAACCAAGGAGATTTCATCAATACTCTTTTCAAATAAAACATGCACAAAAATGAGCGGCAAGAAAATATTACACACATTACTATCCCATTTATATTGCACCTTAACGGTCTTAATTAAAAACAAGGTTATTTTAAAAAAACCGTTATAAAATTCTTATGATAAAAAAATCGCGAAAAATATTTATGAAGAAAAATTAAGATTAAATTGCATTTTACCTTTTTGTACAAATGAAAGTAACCATAGTAACCGTAGTTTATAAATGAAAGTAGCCGATCATTTAGTTTCTCAAAGCATTTAAATTTTTACTTAAATCATATAATAGATATTATTAAAAAAAATTTTAACTGGTTTTCCACGCTTCTTTTTTTGAAAACAGGTTCAGATGACTTTAATTTAGTTGATCTTTATCTGTTTGATCTGGTTTTGTAATTGAATTTCGTTTTTCGCGTGTCTTTTTCTTTTCTTCTTTTCTCCTTTATTTTTTCCATTATTTTTTTTCTTTTTTTATGCATTTCCAAGACTTCGTCATTCGTAAAGTTTCCGTAGTTTATTTTCATGAACTATCTTTTTTTTTTTGGACTTAATTGGGATCTGTAAGTTCAAGCATATCATTAATTGAAGTTAATGAGGTTGAATTTGATCGTATAAAATTTGAAAAAACTTACACATCCATTTCAATATGAAATGTTGATGATAGTAGATTGAGCTGTAGCTTCATAACTAAAGAATTCAGAGCGCAAACATTTGGAATAGAGCTCAAAAGATTATGCAATGACTCCATATATTACCGTATTTTAAAAACGTAACGAATAATAGCTGTTGTCTTGTTAATTGGTACCCCAAAAGATTATACATGAAGAAATTGGTTTTGCAATAACTCTATTAATTTTAAAAAATTTTAAAAAGCTCAATCTTATCAACCCTGTTGCAACCATTTTTTGTTTTCCAATTAATTTTCTTCTTCCAACCTATTTTGGCTCGTTCAGAAATTGATGTCTCGCATTTGCAGAATGTGCGTGAAGTTAGATGGAAAAGAAATGATGTGGATTCCTCGACCCTCGCACCATTTAAATAAATGAATGTTAATGTGACTAGGATGATTTCCTAAGAATATGAAAACAGGGAAATGCAGCATCTTTCAATTTCACTCCGGTTCTCTGAATATAACCTTTAAAAGAGCCTTGGTTTTGCCGACTTTTCAGCTTGAGTGAATAGAAAATCATCACAGACAGTTTAATATGCATTTGCAAGATCTTCGATCCGAGTAAACTTTCTTGAAAAAAATGGTTTTTAACATTGAACTATTAGCCCCAAAGCAATAGCAGAAGTTTGATGTTTTCTTTAGATTATAATGAATTGGCTTTTTCCTTGAAAGAACTCTCTTTATGCTCGGGATTCAATTTAAAATTTGTCTTATCGACATTGTAAAAAGCAACTGGAAGATCAAGAACTTAAAGCAAACTCTTTTTTCAAAAACTTTGAAAATGGTAATAAAACCTCTTGATTTTGCTGGCTGGAACCACTGCTGTTGTTCTGCTAATAGATTCACGGGTACTAAGAACTATTCCAGGATTTCTTTTAAAGGATGATTTTAACTAATATTCAGTTCGAAATCCATTTTTAAACTGTGGACTATCTGAAGATTTAATAAATTTCTCCGAGTCTAAAACAGCCTTAACTAAATCATCCTTCGATTAAGGATCTTCCAAATCAAAAGGTACACAAAGCCGAATTGTTCTTCTTCAAATTCAGTTACCACATTTTCAGGACCAGTTTTCATCCGACCTTCTCCGTCTTGTTGCTTCTTTAAATATCAGCTAATCGTTCGCCTGATATGAAATACCAGGAGGAGGCAGCTTTAACTGATAAGGTTCTTTTCGGAAGCTTTTTGAAAGGCAACCTATAGAATTATAAAAGGTACCTCTGGAATAAAATAACTAACGGTTGGGAGCACTTCGTTAACGTCCGTTTCAAATTAAGTTTTTGAAGTAGAGCCAAGTGATGCTAGCTATACTAGGATACTCTGTGTGTGTGTGTGTGTGTGTGTGTGTGTGTATGTGTGTGTGTGAAGTACACACGCACAAACACGCACACACACACACAAATTTATATAAACCAAGAGTTTAATGTCATTAATTATGATTCAAATAGTTTTATTAAAAAAGTTTTTTTGCTTAAGTACTAATTCTTTCCTACCTTTTTTTTTTTTGAGTTAGTTCCATTATCAAGATGACATATTTTCTTTCATAGCTTTTTATGCTGAACTGAACATTTACAATATTTATCTTTATAAAGGTAAACAGAGAATGTTAGATGGTAAAAGAGAGCAGTTAAATAGGTATTGGTGCAATCGTTGGGCTGAAGGTAATACAGGTTGGGCATTTCCTGGTGTTAATCCCTTTCTAAAAGCATATTTTAACCTGCTAGTTGAGAACATTAACATTCAAGGTAAGCGTGTACTGGTGCCCCTATGTGGTAAAACACCTGATTTATTATGGCTTTGTGAGCAAGGTCTTGCTGTAACTGGGATTGAGTTCACCGAAATGGCAATTAAAGATTTCTATAAAGAAAATGGTTTATCTTTTAAGTTATTTGAAGAGAATGGTTTCAAAATATATAAGTGTGTTGATAAGAATATTGCTATTTACCAGGGAGACTTTTTTTCAATGAATTCTAAAGTCTTAGGCGGAGTTTTTGATTTATGCTATGACATAAGTTCTTTATCTGCTATGATCCCAGATGAACAAAAGTTGTATGTTGATAAGTTAATATCTTTTTTGTCCCCTGATGCTCGTCTTATCCTAAATTGTTTTGAGTATGATGCTACTTTACGTGATAAAAAACCTCCATATACAATTTTTAGAGATAGACTTGAATCAATGTTTGGTAATACTTTTACATTTGAAGAGTTGTGTCGTAACTCTGAAGATACATTACCTGAAGGTTATACTAGTCGAGTTGGTTATAATACAATCCATGTGTATTATTTGATAAAACCAATAAATTTATAATACAATCCATGTGTGTTTTTAATAAAACCATTAAATTTATAAAAAAATTTTACTTGTATATTTTTAGCTTTTTGGTTTTTTTTTCTATGAGGAGAAAAAATGTATTGCTAAGGATGTTGAAACTGTACTTCAATAATTGTATAAAATCTATGTAATTACTTTCTAGTTAGTAGCTTTTAAGAATAAGTGTAAAGCTATGGAGAAAGAATGTTTTTCCTAATATGTTGCATTTTAAAACCTATTACATAACGCTAAAACTGGACAAAAGTTTGAGAGCTGCAGTGTTAGGCCTGTACAATTTGGAAAGTTTTGATTTAGTTTTGGTTGTTGCTTTGGTAGTTTTTAAGTAAACATTTTGGAATTAACAATATATATTATAAAATAATACACTATATTTTTAGATATTATATAAAAACAAGCATATAACTTTATCATAAACTTATTACTATATTATATTACATTATCTTATATTATATTTTATTATAGTATGTTATATTAAATTATACTATAATATATTATAATATATTGTTTTATTTTATATTACGTTATAACATATTGAATTACATCATTATATAGTATATTTAATTATATTATACTATATTATATTATTTTATTAACTGAGTAAAGTAATAAAGGTTCTTTTTTTACAAATAAGTTGTTTGGTATCTATGATGTTGATATCTTATGTTCTAATTTTTAAAACATTTTCAACTTAATTTTAATAAGCTACATAGCTCATTAAAAATGAATTCAAAGTATTTTGAATTTCCATTTGTAAATAATATTATTAAATAAGTTTACATGTAAAATTATTTGTAAATGGTATTCATAAGTTCGTATTTTTACTGATTTACAATGTCTATTCTATTTGTTGTATTTGGTTATAAAATATCTTAGATGGGTGATAAAAGAGATGAACTTAATTATTATTGGTCCAATCGTTGGGCAGTGGGTAACACAGGTTGGGTTTTGCCTGGTGTAAATCCTTTCTTAAAGTTATATTTTCCAGTTCTTACAGGAGGTCAAAATACCTGCAACAAAAGAGTGTTAGTGCCACTTTGCGGTAAAACATCTGATTTATTATGGCTGTGTGAACAAGGTTTGTCTGTAACTGGTATAGAGTTTTGTGAAATGGCAATTAAAGATTTTTTCAAAGAAAAGGACTTATGTTATGAATTACATGAAGTGAATGATTTTAAAATTTATAAGTGTGTAAATAAAGATATTGTAATATGCCAAGGAGATTTCTTTTCAATGAACGCTGGCTTATTAGGTGGAGTTTTTGATTTTTGTTGGGACATCAATTCTCTTTCTGCTATGATCCCTGATGAGCAGCAGCTATATGTTGATAAATTGGTATCTTTTTTGTCTCCTGATGCTTGCCTCATTTTAAATTGTTTTGAATATGAAGCTTCTTTGCGGGGTGGAAATCCTCCTCATACAATTTTTAGGGACAGACTAGAAAAGATGTTTGGTGACACTTTCACCTTTGAAGAGTTATGTCGTAACACTGAAGATAAACTCCCTGATGGTCTGACAATTCGTATTGGTGCTAATGCAGAACATGTTTACTATCTAATTAAACAAAAGCAATCAGTTTAATTTGAATTTGTTTAATGCTATATGGAATATAAAAAACAATATTAATAACCTTAGTTTTTTTTAAAAAATTTGAAGAGATCCTTTTATGTTAAGTTTATTTTTATCTTAGTTGGCTTTTTTGACATTGATTTTAATCAGAATGTGTTACTATATTATCTTAACCAAGTTTTTATTGTTTAAATCAAACAAATGAGGTTGCAATTACAAAAGTTTTTTTCTTTTGACTTTTAAAGAATCTCAAAACATGTAATGCCAGTTTTTAGAAGTAAATTATATATATATATATATATATATATATATATATATATATATATATATATATATATATATATTGCTAATTAGGCAATAATTCTTTTCAAATGTTTTTTTTTTTTTAATGTTTTTTAAAAGAAATATTTTGTTAAATATTAATAAAAGATTTGATGGCAGTTGGGCAGTTTCGCAGTTACATTTGGGATCCCATTTTGATCATATCACAAATAATTGCTGTGCAGTCAATCTTTTACTTGTGTTTGGGAGCTTGGTTGTTTTGTATTTACAGTTTTGCTGGACAGCAAGTTCTCGTACAGCACTTGTTTGATTCTACAGTATGTTTTGCTTACATTTTAACATATTTTGATGACCAATAATAGTTTAACATAGTATTCAGATTAGCAAAAGTGTGAATGAATAAGAATAATTTTCCATTAGCATGTTGTTTTACATCCGCTACTATTTGTTAGCCCCATTTTTTTGTAATGAAAATTACTAATTTTTTTTTATAGAATAGTCATTTATATCTCATTAAGTCAAATTATTTTTGTTTGATTTAACAAAATATTTACTAGCATAAATTATTAAAATGTTAGTGTCTAATAAAGTAAAATGCTGATTTTTAGGATAAAGTGGTATTTTGTTCTCTTATAGATAGTGAGCTTTTCTGCCAGTGGGAGGATTTATCTTTGTATCTTCATTCTCAATTCACTATCAAAGTATGCTCTTTTTTTTCGGTCTAAGGCTATAGAAAGAATAAAACTTTATATTAATTAATGAAACTAAATATAACATATATTATAGTTTTAATATTAGTTCTAATAATACAGAGGCTGGAAAAGCTCCCTTTTTCTCATGGTTTTTTAAATTTATGTTAATTGAACTTCTCCATATTGCATACTATTCCATAGTTTAAAATAATTATCATAATTATATTTTTCTGTCTGTTCAAATTTTATAATGTTTTTATAATAGGCACTGAACTTTATTTAAGGTTCCACAAACAAACAAGCAAAATTTCAAGCTTTCTTGACTTGATTTTTAGTCTTATTGAAGGTGCCAAGCATTTTCATTTCAATGTATGTATGTATGTATGTATGTATGTATGTATGTATGTATGTATGTATGTATGTATGTATGTATGTATGTATGTATGTATGTATGTATGTATGTATGTATGTAATTGTATTATTTATATATTAATTTTGAAAATTGAAGAAATCAAAAAAAAAAAAAAGGCAACTTGACACCCTGAAATGCTGAAGCTGCCCTATAAGATATATCAAATCTTATAGCTACCAATCCAACTGCATCCATGTTTAAAAAGTTATCCTATCTCTCTGAGCCTTCCTAAACTGAAGTTCTTTACAAGGGATTTTAGTGAACATTTGCATGAATATGAAACATCTAATGTTAGTTATCACAATTAGACTTTTCATAGGATTTAATGAGATATTTACATATTGTAATATCAAAGAGTCAATAATAATGTCCTGTTGTTTAATAACATCAGTTATTCTCCTCCATTCTTTAATATTTATGTTAGTTCCCTACTATAATATTAATATAGGCAAAAAGTTTATCTATTAATTATTGTTATCAATAGATAAGCTTTTTGCCTATTACTCTTTGTTTCAACCCAAACATTAATACAGGTATTTCCTAAATTATAAAAAATATTCACATTGATCAGTTTTTATAGGGAATGTCTTTGGGTCCTGTTCAACCACCAAATAGGTAATTTCAAAAAAATTTTCAGGTCCCAAACCCATTCAAGTATAGACCTGTTAAATACCCAATAGCCTGAAAACCTGAAACAATGATCGAATGGGCTAATGAGCACCAACAGCTAAGGAACTGAAACCAATGAATTATCAGGTACCCATTTGAGTATTGCATTTTTTAATACCCGCAAAAACCTGAACCCATTTGCTTTTTAGCTTTGTCACAGTTCAGGTCCCAAAACTTGTTAAAAGATTTTTAAAAACTGTAAAAATTGCAAATATTGCTAAAAGTCACAAAAATTTGCTACAAGTTAATATTTACGGTAATTTTAGCATCTTTGGAAGAGTCTGTAAAATATGTAAACTAAAATTTAAAAAAAAGTAATAAATTAAACTTAACTAAATTAAATTTTAGCTGGGAGTTTATTAAAGAAGTATTTGATTAAACAGATTGAGTCCACAGTTAATTAAACAACAAGAGTAAATGAAACAGGTTAAATGATATGAAAATAAATGCAGTTTTGGTACCAAAAGTTAACTTTCTAAATACATTAGTTGCCTTAGTCATCATAGAAATAAAACACTGGCAAATATAGCATATTCACCTTTGAACTTTTATCTAACACTGATTACAAAGTAAACATTTAAAATTTGGAGATGTACTGTTTGTTTTCATGAATTTCTTAGCTTGAAATAAATTGAAAGAAATTTGAACCAGTGTTTAAATAATCATTTTTGACAAATTCTTTGTCTTCTTCAATGTCATACATGTCCGTAATGTTAAGTGCATCAACAGGGGCTTCCTAGATGTCATCATCAGGCTCCTTATTTGGAATTTATGAAGAGCTTTTGGTTTCTGAGTAGAATTTGAGCAACATTCTTCTCTCAAACTAAGAGTAGTTGCTTTTGATGAAGAGCAGTTTTTCAGTCTTCAGAGGATTCATGTGATTTCGTCCCTTCATGACTGTCAGGTTGGCAGCACTAAACAAGTGCTCTGAGGATGCTAAACTTGCAGGAATGCTCAGGTTAGCAAAGGCAGCCTTGGAAAGAATTGGATAGACATTCTGTTTTGTCAACCAGAATTTCATTGGCTTTCCCATCTATGCAGAAACTGCCTCAATATCATTTTCATAGGCAAAATGTTTTCCTTTCAATCCAATCACGCTCTTCTTCTGCTTCTTTGGATAATGGTCAAAGAGTTGAGTATTTCAAATAAAGGGTGATAAACAGTAATTTTGCCAACCACTTGGGTGAATAGTATTAGAAAATATATCAAATTTTATTTAATTGCCAAAAGGCCAAGTAAAATGTAATTATTGCAATTATTACGGTTATATTCCACTTTTTAGAAATATCAATTATTTTTGAACAAAATGTACCTTTTTCACTGAATACCCAAAAGAACTTTTTGGGAATTATTTTTTTAATGGGTTATTGGGTTAGGGAACTGATTGGATCAATAAATTTTGGGTGCTGATAATTTAAATTACCTGAAAGATTGAGTCAGGTATGAAAAATTTCAACTACCTGATCTTATCTGCATTATTGGGTAATACCTGTTCAGGTAATCAGAGTCTGATAAAATTATTTTTGGCTTTTATTGGTGTCCGATACTCATTTGGGTTGGGACTCATTCAGTTTCTATTGGGACCCAGACATTCCCTAAATTTTTCTATGAAGCAGGGCTTATCGAAGAATATTTCTCAGAGTTCTGGTTCTAAAAACTTGCTGGCTGATCTAATAAACTTAGTTAATTTACAGGAAACTAACTGTATATTTATGTTTGGACTGTTACTAAGTTTGATCCTTTTAGTTCTAAATTTGTTTCAGTTGTTTATCATTATTTTTTACCTATTTGATGAAATAAATTCATTTTTATATTTTTACCTTTTACTTATTTACTTGTTATTTAAAAAAGTTTGCTTTATTTTTTAGAATATTTTTTGCTGCTTTTTATGATAATTTTGTTTTAAATTGTTTTGCTATTTTTTTAAAGTTAAAAAAAATTTTTTTAAGTAAACTATGAAAATTAATGTATCCATATTTCTTTGTATTTTATTTTTCTCTAAATTTCTATGCCAAAAAAGAAGCAGAAAAATTTGTCTATATTTTGTGTAACTTTTTGTTAATATTTTGTGTATTGTCTTGTAAACACAGAGCTGCAGAGCAGCTAACTGCTAACAAAAGATTAAACCAGTCCCTAAACAATTGAAGTTCTATTTATTTATTTTTTAACAATCGCCAGTTTCTTTAAAATAAATGATAAACTTGTTTCTGTATTACAGTTCAATTGCACTTTGGTTTATTGTTCAGCGAGCAAAGCAGGTATATTTTCAGCTTTTATATCTAAGCAGCAAACAGCTAGTAGCATTAATACATCATCTATATTAGTGATCTAGCTTCCTTGTAACCTCAAATTAGAATAATTCAGTTTCATATTTCTTTAATTAGACTTTTTTGTTTTCAAGAAGTATAAATAATTGTTTTTTTTTAAAAAAATAGAGAAGTATAAATAAATTATTTTTGTGTTTAAAATGCAACTTTTTTACTATTTTTATGATCTTTTAACAATTTTAATGGCTTCTTCAAATATATATATTGCAGAAACAGAATTTTAAAATCTATATTTTAATATACTATAAGTTGCACACAGTTTAAATAAAATTTTAGTGTTTAGATTTTACATGCACCTCCCATTTTCTTCATCTGATTGTTTGTTGGTCTGTTTCTTCATTTCCAACAGCTTGGACTTGGTGGGTCATGAATTTTGCTTGTATAGTCTTAACATCGCTTTTAAGCGAGTATTTGTGCATGCGTTATGAAATGAAAGCTATTCCAATCAGCAATAATGGAACACCTTAAAAAACCTAGCTTATTGTAAGCGTTGATTATCTACATTCTAATTAAAGAGAATGGTTGTGCAGTTTAGGGACCACCATGGTCAAGGAACTACATTTTTAAGGGATCACCATGGTTAATAAAGAAGTAACATGGCTTGTGAAAGTCAATAGTTTTACAGACTATTTTTGCAATGTGTTTCTATTTATTTTTTAACTATTGCTAAAATAGCTGAAAAATTTTTATGTTGGAATTGTTTAAATTGATTGGCATTTTTAAATGATTTTTCTTATATTTAAATTTTTTTGTAACTTTTTTATGAGTATCAGCAAAAAATTCTAAGCAAAATATACTTACCTTTTTGAGACCTATGATCAGTTTTCATTACTTCTTAATCTTTATTAAGTTTAAAGATATCAGTTATGATTTTGTATTCCAGATATAATAAAGTTTGAGGTTAGGATCTATTAGTCGCTGCAACTTGCAGTCTTTTTTAACCAGTGGTTTTTTTGCCAAATAATACAGTATTATTGTTTCATAGGCATGCTGTTATTCTATATTTGTGCAAATTGAATCATGTTCCACTGATTTTTTATTAAAAATTGATCACTTAAAAATAGACCTGTAGAACACAGTTATTCTATTCAATCATTAACTATTAATTCTCTATTTTGTGGACACCTTTTGAAAACATTTTTAGTGTCGTTGTTTATTTTTATTTTTATTTTTTTCTGTAAGATGTAAATAAAATGATGTACATAACAGCATGGATATTTATTGCAATTGGATTAAACGATCTAGGCACTTCTTTCTCAATGGATGCAGTGTTTAGCATAGATGGTTTAATAGCTGCATATGGAGATTTCAACTCTGATCAGGCATTAGACATGTTTGTTATTTCTAGTGATTGTAAGTGTTTTAATTTAAATGAAACTTATTAAAAATGAATGAAATATAAAAATAAATATTTTTAATCTTTTTTTTTTAAAGTTCTGTTGAAATTTATTTATGATTTATTAAACCTAAACAGTTTGTATGAAGAGTATAAGTGTGAGCAATAATATTGTGAGCGTTATTTCTAAGGCTTACTATTCTAAATATTAAAAAGATTCATTTCAAGATTTGAAAAAGGATGCTAGTAAATTATGACCTGTGCACTACAAAATAAAAGTATCCTTTTATAAAACAATTATTTAATTTATGAATTCAACATGTAAAACAAAAGCTCTGTAAATAATTTACCCATAACTCAATATGACCAACCCTCAGCAGCCATGACAGTTATACCAGCTCTAACCTACATATATACATATATATATATATACACACACACACACACACCTGGTACTTGCAGTTGATATAAGATTATCTGGGATATATGTAATGACTATTCAAAAAAATATTCCAAAGTTATTGCCTACTTGAGAGCAAGCTAGATATAGTTGATTGACAGAAGCATGAGTTAGGGTTTTAAAATTTGTCCTTCAGCTTTGTTAATTGTAAAACTATTGGCTAATTTGATTGGAATCTGCTGTCTGTTAAATAGGCAGTTCAACAGAGATCAGTGGTATTTTGGGGATAAATTTTGTTTCCCCTTTTTCCTTTCCAGTAATAAGTTCCACTTCAATAATATTGTTTGATAGCTGTTTGGCAATCATCTTTGTTCCATTACGTAGCTTTGGTGTGTTAGTAATCATTTTTGTCCCATTAAAAAGATTCATGATCAGAGATCCAATTTCCAGTTGAAAGTAGTGTAGTAGCTTTCCTGGTACTTGAAAACAGTTTAGAAATTCTGTAGGGAAATTGACACTTTCTTCAACATTTAATATCATATCAATTGATTTGAACATTCTCTCCTCACCAGGAATTTTCTTTTGAATAATAAAGTTGATAATGTTGACAATATTATTATTTTAAGTTAACAAAATTGCCCTTTTAAAAAGCCATTCCTGATTGGTATAGTTGTAAAAAATGTTTATAAATTTAGTCAATGGTTTTTTTTCAGTAGTTGATATGTTGCAAAAATTAGTTGATTTCAATGAGGCTGTTCGCCTGGTCAGTGGAATATGAACCTTCACCTATTTGTAAAAACTTTTGAGTAAAATATGCTGTTGCTTTGTCTTTCAAGAGTGGCGGTAATCAAATTTTTTCATTAATGCAACAGAATCCTCGTGTTTCTCTGCTAAACTTTTTGCATTGCAAAATCAGCAAATGTCATCCATTTTTTTGATGTTTTTGTTATATTCTTTTGTCAAAGTTGTAGTGGAATGCTTTGTTCATTAGTTTCCAGTCTTTACTCATCCTGATCTGTGCTTCTTTTAGGGTGATAATTTTATGGTAGCTTGCATTGGCAGTCTTTTATTATAAGGTCGTGTTGCAATTCTTGATTTTTCAATTTGTTATTTAATTTTTCTCATGGTGCTTATTCTCATTAGTTGGGAATGTAAATTTGACTTTTTTTTTTTGCTGTTTTTTTTTGTTTTTGCTGTTTTGCTTCAGAACTGGCAAGATTTCCTCTTTAAAGTTGTGGGAATTATGTAAAATATATTTTAAGTCAACTTTTTGTTAACAAGTACACTAAGTACACTTTACACATTTTATTTTTGATTTACATTTAGTTACTATCACTTTGACTATTTACACTTGCTTGTTTTTATTCACTCTGTGCACATCTTTTTTTTGGTTCTTCCTTTGTCACTGATAAGAAACTGATGAACCTTCTTCATGGGTGGAGGGTAAAAGGCCATGAAACAATTCAACTCCCTTGATTATAATAGTTTAGGATAGTTATAATCATACTTTATATAGATACAGACAAAACCAAATTTTTTTCTGAAAAGATCTTAACATGAGGGATTATGCTATGGGTTAGGGGTTTTATCTTGTACAGAAATTTAAATCTTTTTATAATGAAAAATTTGATTTATAAATTTTAAAAAAAAGTTTTCTTTTTCTTCAAGTTATATGGTATGTGATATGGTAAATATCCTAATTGTAAAAATCTATCCCTACTCAAGTTTTACAAAGTGTACTAAATCATGTATCTATTCCTACCTAAAAGATGAAAATGTTTACAAAAAGTTTCATCTTCTGAAAACATACTTCTAAATAATCTTGTAAGTTTTCTATCAAAATATAAATGAAGTCTTCTAAGTTTTAATAAATTCTTAGAAGACTTTTACATTTCTAAAGCAACCATCAAAAGACATTGCTTGACTATTGCCTTCATTTGAACAAGTATCTAAATAGTTTCAATATTGTGCAATATCATGCAACTGTATGTTGCAACTGTATGTTGCAACTGTATCATCAAAATCTCCTCCAAGAATTAGCTGTATTGAAAGTTGCAAATGAGTGATCCATTCTTTAGCATTCATTTAGATTTCTATCAAACCTTTTAGCAATTCCAAAAAAGAGGTGTTTAGTAACTTTTTTTATGCAAATCATATTTGTTTGATGCAACACAAGTTTTACATTAAGTACTTAATTGATCTAGACTCTCCACATTGAGTACTTAATTGATCTAGACTCTCCACATTGAGAAAGATTTTGAGTACTTAGATTTCATCATTAATAAAAATGATTGTTTGAAGTTGTTACTGTATTTGCAAACTTTGTCGAAATTTATGAAAAATGAGACTGTTAACTTTAATGAGATTCATGTGTGAGAAGCAAATTCCTCTTAAACTTGGATTGTGAACATTTTTGTCATGACAATTGTTATTGCCATTGCAAATGTACATAGGTAGTTATATAAGTTACATATGTAGTTTATTTATAGGGACACAGCTTAAAATATATGTTTGGAATGTTGCAAAACAGACTTTTTTCAATTTGGATTCAGCAGAGTACAAAACAAATACAACGTAAGTTTTGACTTTTTTTTAAATACAGTGTTATGATATGCAATTTAATACAGTGTTATGGTATGCAATTTGTGCTGATAATTTGTGTAATGTAATTTATATAAGATATTAATGCAAATTCATATGTAATGATTATGTAATTTATATTTAATAAAGATCTAATTTACATATAATGAGAATGTAATTTATATACTACAATAACATATATTATCAAGTTAGTAATATTTACAATCATTTAAGTGAACATGAGGTTATTGTGAGTATAACCACTGCTGATTTTGATGGAGATGGTTGCTTAGATGTTCTCATGTGCCTATCATCTCCAGAAAATGAAAAAGAAGGTTATGTTGATGTCGTTGTTTATTATGGGGATACAATAACATTAAGCAATAGTAATTAAAGTTTCCTTTGATTTATATTTACATTTTTGTTTGTTTTTTCACTTAACTGATTTCTTTTATATCTATAACATTTATATCATTTTTACATCTATAATTAATTTCTATAATAAAATTGTTTCAATAGAGAATTAACTTTATTTATCAATCATTTGCAAATTTTACCATAAGGAGTCTAATGTTATTATTTCATGTTTAAGGTAAATGGACTGTGAAGATGCTTGACCAACCCTCAGTTATCGAGTAAGTTAATAAAAAATATAGAAAATTGTAAAAGTTACTTTTTTTCCTTTACTTTTTTTTATATCAATATTTACATATCACAGAAAGTAGAATTCTTTTTATTTTATTTTTAATTGTTAGAAAATTCTTTATCAGTTGCTTTATTTTTTGTTTTTACTTCAGCGTCAATGGTGATTTACTGCCAGATTTGTTTGGTACTAATTATAAAGGGGTGCGGTCGTATTGGATATCTATACCTGCTGATAAAAGGTAAAAATATTAATTAATGCAGAAATTAAAAAAAAATGAAAAAGCAATTCACTTAAAAACTTATAATCGGAATTTTTTTTAAAAAAGAGAATAAACTTGTGTTATTATAAAAATTTTTAATGCTAAGATTGTTATTAGTTCCCAAGCTCACTTCACAGAAGATGCTCAGTTTTATACAGATATATCCACAACACTTGTTATCCCTCAATCAAATGCTTTTGTAGATATAACAGGAGATCAACATGCTGGTAAAAAAAGACTTTTTTAATTGAAAAATTTTTGACAATAATCTAATCTAATTGTGTTTTGCCTTACAAGTTGTTTGCCTTACTGTCAGTTAGTAAAGTTTTTCCATATTCCTTAGACTTGGTTGTTAAATCATACAACAATGAGACAAAGTCAATAATGATTGAGATTTGGACTCAGCAAACTGTTAGCTTTTTTGAATTTTTCTTTTTTTCCAAATATTTTTAATTACAAGGTGTCCAGATAGGTTGGGTGAAGTTTAAAAAGTGATATAATTTAAAGATAAAAAATGTTCAAAGAGAGTTTTATTTTTTACTTTCAATATACAGACATTGGAAATATCTTTACTAAAATTATGTTATCTAAATGGTGCCTGTTACATCCTTGGCACTATTCTAATCTTTACTGAAGATTTCTTAGGATAAAGTTAGCAAAAAGTCTGAGATACTGAAACCATTTTTGTTGAGATATTTTGCTTTAATTGAGGTAATATCCTTGGCTTATTTTCATTCACTCTCTCTTTAAGAAATCTCTATAAGAAATAGTCCAGATTTGTTTGGTAGCCAGTTAACATCACTTCTTTGCAAAATCTGCTTATTGGGGAATATCTTCTTTACAGCTTCAATTAAGTTGTTTGAAGTGCTATCATCTTGTTGAAACCTTGTTCTTGAACTGAAGCAATTAAGTATTTGCAAATATGGAGCTAAAAAATATGAAACAGTCTTGCGGTAATGTTCATCCTCTATGATCTCAAATAAAGAAAGGGTCAATTATCCCTTTAGTAGACATTACACCCCAAACAATAACATTAATGCTGTGAAGCAAGTTTCTGTTTGGGGCTTTTTGCTGAGTAATTTTTGCCAGTAATGGCAAATTTGCTTATTTACAAGACCATCCAAGTGGAAACTAGCTTCATTGCTAATTAGTATGTCAAAGTCATTAAACTGCTGAAGTATAAGCGTTTTGAAATTCAATCTGTGATTTTGATATGCATTAAGATGTATTTCTTACTTTAAACTGACATGCAGAGACAATTTTTTTAAGTTCAATGCTTCATTTCTTTTACTAACAGGCAATGTTGATTTTCACTTATTGATTGTCTGACATAATTATTTCTTCAACTCAAATGGCATGTGAATGACCAGTATTTTAAATTGTAATGGTGGATCCTGTTGATTCAAACATTCTAATTCATTTCTAAATAATGTTCCAGTGAAGTTTTTTTTCTCATAATGAGGGCTGTGTAGTAATGATAGAATTAATGCATTGGTAATATGCTCTAATACAAAACACACACTATTGGCCAGTGAACAGTTCTTCTACTAAACTTCCATGAACTGAGCTATTTAGTATTATATGCACCTTACTTCTCTGTCCCATGCATCTCAGTTATAACAAAAAAAAAAAAAAAAAAAAAAGCACTTACGATTACTGGACACCTTACATTTTAACTTTAAATAGTTAAAAATATATAATTATGAATTACTTCAACTTCTTTTTATTACACAGATTTTTGTGGGTTCTGTTATTAGGGTAAAAAGAACCTTTTATTTCTGAAGGCGTTTGAGCTGGGGCTGACAAATATCAAGTATGCTGGTCAGATGTCATTTGGAGACTATGGTAGGTAGATTGAAAGGTGATGGTGGATTATTAATTTTGTAACTTAATTGAGATGTTGTTTAATGAAAAATCAGAATTCAAAATAAAATGTTTTTTTGCTTATAGCTTTAAAGCTTTTACATAGAACGAATGCTAAACGAACACCAAACGCTAAAGTTATGATGGAAATAATAATCCTAATATTAAAATCTCAAATGTAAATAGAATACTGCTGATAAAAAGCATTTTCTTTTTTTTATAGATAGTGATGGTGTAATTGACTTAATGCTCCCTGCTTGTTTAACAGACGATTGTTCTCACTCTGTCCTATATGCTCGTACAATGAAATTAGCTTATACAAATAAATCAGAAGATGAGATACAAATTGACAGCAAGGTAAATCTTTTTACTAGTACATTTGTGACATGCTACTTTGAAAATTTAAAGGTAAAAACATACTTAAGATTTCTAATCTTACAAATTTTATGAGAAATTCTATGTGTATCAATGTGTAATTTTTCATCTAATGATGAACAATTATACATTGTTACACATAAAGTTTTTCATAGAATTCTTAAGATAAGAAATTATTTCATCATTGAAACATACAGGATATTTTTTAATTATGACATGAAATGTCATTGTCAATAAACATTCAAGAATATTTATTAATGATTTTTTTAAAAGTATATTTCATTAGATATCTATTAATAGTGGTTTTATAATAAATTATTTTTAAGAGTTAATTAATAGTCTCTAAAAAAACAACCTTAACAGTTTCTTGGCTACCTGTATCATTCAATGATGAACTTTGTATTACATCTTTTGAGCACTCACATTTTGGCTAAACAAGACTAAATCTCACATTATTTTAGCTAAATAAGACTAAATCTCAAATCATTTTTAAAATTAGATTCATCTCTTAAAGATTTCAATAACATTAGGGAGCTCTTTATTTTACTTTACTGTTCTTAGAAATCATTAAAAATGATTTTTTTTGGTTTTATTGTCAGGTTCTCAAAATATTTCAAAAATCTGATTGGTCATTTTCATTCCAGAATGTTTTTATTAAGTTAATAAAAAAAAAAGTATAAGAAAATAGACTCATGAAAAACTCAAATATGATTTATTATTTAACTATTTATGTGTAGAAATTCAAATATCTTATTTATACTTATGTAATGTGTATTTCAAAAGATTATTTGATAAAAAAAATTTTTTTTAAAAAAAAAGCAAAAAGAAACAAAAAACAGAAAAACTTTGTGGACTTAAAAAATTTTAAAGAGTATATAATTATATTTCATTTTAACAATTAGTTTTAAAAAAGTTCTATTTATAAACAAAAAGTTTCAATAAATGGAAATTTTGAATAAAAACTTAATGCTATTTAATATTATGTAATAAATGCTCAGCTTCATTCTGCCATTATCCCACTATCACCTCTTATCACCATCTCTTCTGCCACCATGTGGAGTTCATCTCTCCCATCAGAAAGATGATAGGCCTCCCATTTGAAAGAGGGTAGGATCTTTTAACACTAAACAATTGTATATTTTCTTATTGATATTTTAGTGGGTAGTTGTTATTGACAATACGTTTGGAGATTGGCAATTCCCTTTGCATAAAATGAATGGTTCAGACAAAATTCCTCTGACACTTATAATAGGTGAGTTTATTTTTAGTTCAATTTTTATTGTCTTAGTATAAATGAAGCTTTTTTGTTTTTTTAAGCTAATTTATGTTAAATAATAATATTTAAAATAGCAGTCTTATTTATGATTAACTGCTACAAGAGGGTCATTGATGTTATTGTTTTTATTTTCCACTGCTGTAACTCTCACTGTGATTTTTTAAATTTCAATTAGATTAAAACTTGCCATTTGAATTCTAGGGTTAAATTAGATGCTGCAAATTGAAAAAGTTTAGCAAGAGACTTTTATTTAAGATTAATAATACGTTAAATAAATGAGTTCATTGAATTGAGAAGCTTCAGGTGTAGGAAATATTGCATGGTAGATTGCAGAACAAAAAAATTTCCATCCAAGTAGATGGAAGTGTAAATACTGAAAGTTGTATGAAGAAGTTTTTACACGGTTTATAGAAAAAAAAGTCAGTTAAAGGAGACCATAAAACTTGTTTTATTTAACAATAAATATTTAAGTAAAAGAAAAAGAAAAAACACAAGTTAACGTTAATAATATACTAATAAATTTACATCAATTATTTTAATTATAACAATAATATACTTTTATTTTTATAACAATTATTTGTACAGGTGACTATTTATTGGACGGAATGATCGATGTTGTCATGATACTTCAAAACAAAAAAAGGTTTTTTTATTTTTTTGTATATTAAAAGTTTCTTTTATGCAAAAAAATAACTTTTTTTTGCAACATTTTACTTTTGTTTTAGTCTAAAACTTTTTGCTGCAAATCTAATCAACATTCCCTGCTCTGATTCTAAATTGACTGGCTGTGAGGGTAAAAGAACATTCTCAGTGCAATATGCTATTGTAGGTTGTTTTTTTTTTCCTTATCTGTTATACTTTTTTAAGTGATAAAGCACAATTTGTTTAACATAAAAGGTGGCTTTTATTGCAAAACAAAATGCACCTTTTTCTTGTATCCAGAACAGAGTAACAGTTGAAATTGGCTTTAATTATTTTTTGCAACATTTAACTTTTGAAATTGAATACACTTCTTTTCTCTATTAAAGTAGTAAAATAAACAAATACTGAAAAATATCAGTTGCATAAGTTAAAATAGTAAAGTACACAAATGCTAAAAATGATCATTTATAGTTAACTTATATTTTATACCAATAAACTATAGTTTTTATTATTTTAGTAATCCAGGTTAGATGGGTTTGAAAGTGATAGGTCCCATCTTTAGATTATATACTTTTCCTATTTTAGGAAAATAGCTTTATTATATTTTTAGAGTTCAGCTCAAGACCCTGTCTCAGTGAGTTTAATGGATGTATATGAGAATGGAATTCTTGATTTTTTGATCACTTGTCAAACTGGCAATAGTTATGAGACAAAAATTTTGAAAAATGAACTCATAGTTGATGCTGCTTTCCTGAAGGTTGCAGGTTCAATCATATATATGCCTACATAAATAATATATGAATGTGTGTGTGTGTATTAGACTTATATATATTAGATATTGACACTTAGTGCAGGATTTCACTACTTTGTTTGCATTTATGCATCCTGTAACATACTTTTACATCCTGTAACATACTTTTACACAATACAAATTAGCTAATGCCATGAGCACTAATGTGGTATGTGATTAATAAAAACGAAAATGATATTACCTAAAGTTTCTTTAGTTATTTAAATCGTTTTTTTTTTTTTTTTGTACTGAAGAGATTTCTTATCTTTATTTTCATTTTGAAGAAAAAAGATTTTAATTTTTTTCTTAAGTTGTTGGTGGTATTTGCTATACAGATTGCAAATGTAGCAAAGGATCAACGGTATGAAGTTACAACTTAATATTTTTTGTTGTTGTATGTATAGAATTTTGAATTAATACAATTTATACAATATGTTTTAACTGCATTATAATAATAATAATTTTACAGAATGATATTTTCTTTAGAGATATGGAGCCCATCAGGTTGGAGCTATGATTGATATAAAGACAACAAATACAGATGGCCACTTGATGGTTGTTAATGGTTAGTTTCTAAATTAATTTAAAAATTTGAAAAATGATTTAAGTTTAAACAATTTTTTTTTTTTTAAGCTGTTCAGTTAGCACAAGCAGGACACTTTTCTCTCCAGCTTCCCTATGTCATTTTTGGGTTGGGAAAATCTCCAAACTTTGTGGATGAAATTAATATAGGAATTCCAAAAGGTGATCAGAGTGTAAGTTAAAAATATTTCAGTTTTTTTATTTTATGCCTATAATGGTTATATTACATATATTATCTTATACATATAATAGTTTTGTAGCAGGGAAATGTTGCATTTCTTGAGATAAAAAGTATGTTTTCATTTAAAAATACCAATAGCAGCAACTTGTCAGGTCAGAGAGGCCAAAGTGTTGCTTTTATTGGAATTTTTTACTTAAACTAATAGATGATTGTGTAAAGGATATTTTCCTGTCGTGATAATATGCCAATGACTTTCTCATAGTCATTATGTTGATGGTAAATTACTAGCAAACTTTAACACCGTTTAAAGATTATTATTATTCACTTAGAAAATCAATTTACTTAAGATTTTTTTTGTATTTATAGGTAAATAGAGTTCATGAATGGGTGGCAATAATACCAAATGCTCAAGTAATTGTCATTCCTTATCCAAAAGATTCTCCTGCAGAGTAAGTTTGCAATATTTTTCTAGATTTTTTTTTTTTAGTTTCTAAATAAATGTATTTAAAAAAAAACTTATTATAAAACATTGAGTTTTTTATTTATTAGCTGGATGACTAAATTACTTGTTGCTCGAAGCAAAATGTTTCTGCAAACTGGAGGAGTTTTATTAGGTACATGCCTTCTGATTGCTGGAATTATCATCATCTTACATGTGAAAGAAAAGGTTATTCTCTTAATGATCTAATTTCTTTGTGTTCTGTACTATGCTGTTTTGCTTTGTGCTTTGTACTATGCTATTATGTCCACACACTTTAAATCATTATTTAAGGTTTTTATGCATGCATCTTGGAAGTCAGTTTGTTTTTATAAATAATTTTATTTAATTTTTTTTTTTAAGTTGTAGATTATGCAATTAAAATAGTTAGGTGATTTAAAGGTTTTTTTTTTTCTTTTTACGCACAGAAAGAAGACGAAAGGGAGAAAAGAAAAGAAGCACACAAATTTCATTTTGATGCTTTGTAGATCTGTGAACTTCCCAGATGTCAAGTCGTTTTTCTAGTCTTTAGACTACCGATTGCTAGAAAATGGGGTTTGTCAAAAGCTAGAAAATTGAGATTGCTTGATCAAAGATTTTTCTTTGCTGTAGATAAAGAAAACTTGAACTTCACATTTAAAAGTTGTAGAAAGTCTTTGTGTAAAAAAAACTTCATGTTTTTTTGTAGCAGTCATGTTGTTGCAATACAAAATTTTTGAACTATGTTGGAATAATTTATGCTTTTTATTTATACATATTTTAATATTTTTCTTTGTCATTATTTATTTATGAAGTTTCTTTAACAATACATTGTTGAATTGTATCTATTACAAAATTTCACCAAAATGTATTTTATTATATCTTTCTATAATATTAATGTATAATTTAATAAATTTGATTTATAAGAAGAAAAAAAGAACATACTAGGATTTTAAATAAATTCTTATTTAACAAATTTTATTTCTATATTAATTTTTACTTGAATTTTTTCTTAGTAGAAACTTTTCAGGTTAGGTATTTATAAACACCACATTTCTTTTGAACAATTTACTCTGTTTTCAAAGTCTGTGTGTGTGTTTTCAGTCTGATTACAATATTTGTAAATAGTTTCTATGGTAATGTCTTGTTTCAAGTTTCACAGTAAAATTTAGACAAATTTTTGTAAAGAATTCAAAATATTGCACTCTTTCAATTTCGTTATCAAGATTTACACATAACTATGATTCTCACACATAACTATGATTCTCAGACATAACTATGATTGTTTGTTTAATTTAATCAATTTATGTTTATGGCTACAATCAAGATGTAGCTGAGTTATGATTATGTAATCAAGGCGTACAATGAGTTATGATTATGTAATCAAGATGTTTAATGAGTTATAATGATGTAATTAAAATGTACAGTGACTTATAATTATGTGATTAAAATGTAAAGTGAGTTATGATTATGTAATCAAGATGTACAATGAGTTATGATTATGTAATTAAAATGTACAATGAGTTATGAAGACTATGGAGTAGCTAACTACAATAATGATGATGATTACCCTGGATATCCTGGTAGAGATAGCAGTGATGAAAGTTATTCTGCTCCTAATGAAGAGCTGGATCAAGAGGAGTGGTCTGAGGAGCCCATGGTAAAAAAAATTTAACTTTTTTGTATTGTATCATTTTACATTTATCATCTATTTATGTAAGCAAGCTACCTAGTGATGTTTTTTTTATTAGCAACCTAGTGATGATTTTGAATACCAAGACAATCATGCAATAGTAAATGAATGCAAAGAAGAGATGAGCAGTAAAGATTTCATAATGGAACCTGGTGTTTCCTCTTGTGTAAAAAAGTATGTTTCCCTGAACTCTCAAGTTTAATTATTAATCCCTCTTCAGTAATTTTGACTAATAGTTTAATAAAGAGCTTTTGTCTACCTAATGTATGCATGAACAAAGGAGATTTGATACACAGATGAGATGGCACGGTATATATGTTTATATAAAATGCACTAAAGCAAGTTTTGAAAATCAGCCGCCATCTTGGTTGACCCAAAACATTTTTATATTTAGTGCGGAACTACGGAGAAAACATAGCTGATGTCAAATCAAAATATTGAAACAAATTGATAATTCGCCAGTTATACTTTCCAGGTTATATTATACTACAATGAATTGTTTGCTAATCATTATCTGGTTTAGCTCATTCTAAAATATATGGAATACTGAAATAGACATTCAGATAATTGTATGTCAACACAAAATTAGCAGACACCATGTTTTACACAGTATAAACGTTTCTTGTGGAAATAAAAACAAGTGTTTGTGCGTTGTTGTTTTTTTTACCAAAGTCAAATGGCTAATTAAAGATGCACATTGTCAAGTTTAAATTAATTTCTTTTTAAGTGATTTCACTGACCTGTAAAAATAACAAAATCAGTGTGCTGCTGTCTACTCACTATTTTCTTTCTTCCTTTCAGCCAAGCCGAAAAATATTTCTCAGCATCCCAGTACCTGATTTGCAAGTACTTTTCAGCAATAGCTTTTATTAACAAAAAAGATGATTTTCCATTGGGCTACACTCTATCATATGATTAGTTAATGAAGAAAAAATGTTTACATACAAATATATTTTCAATATTGACTGTAAAATTGCATGGCACCTTACATTTAACAAGGATAATGAATCATTGCTGTAATGTTCTACGTTGATTTTGAACAATTTTTTACACAAAATGCAAATGTCAAGAGCATCTTTTGAGGGAAATATCAATGCACCTTTTGTTTTCAAGTTAATCAATGCATATTGTTCATTTTTTCTACATGTATTCAAGTTATAACTTAATGAATATATAAATATGTGTGTATGTATATATATGTAAATGCATATGTATACATATCACTATTATAACATTTATATATGCATTTATATACATGTAAATATATATTTGTTTAAACTCACAAACTTTTAGTTTTATTTTCACAAAAATCTTTCATACTATCTGAAATACATTATCTACATGTCTATTTTAGTATTCCGAATGATATTGGAATGAACTGAAGAATACTTTCAGTTAGCAAAAAATTCTTTACATGATAGTATTAGTTGCCAAAATTAAATTGATCAATTTTTCAATCATTTAGTTGCAATAATTGTAATTTTTTGATTTGGTTTAACAAAGTTTGAATTAAAATCCTAAGTGCCATGAAATTGTTTTGGGTTAACCAAGATGGCGGCCAAATTTCAAAACTGGCTTCACAAAAGTCACGTGATGCCATCTCCTGTTTATTAAACCTCCTTGCCATGAACTTATCACAATTTACTTATTCAAAGGTTTCTCGATGCGGGAGGTTACCGTGAAGATTTTATTAATTTACTGGCAGAGAATTACCATGGGACTGCTCAGGTTGCTAATTTGTTAGCTGATTGGCTCATTGTTGCTGGTGTGTTCCCTTGTTAATAATTTTTTCCTAAAAAAATTGTTTGCTTAACACATGATGTAAGCATGTAATGTTTTGATTTATCAGGGGCATCCGTTGAAGAAGTTCAAGAATTGGTTGAAAAACATCTTAGAGATCTAATTGTCAAGAACTTTGATCCTAAGAAAGCTGATTCAATTTTCTCTGGGCAGGTATTATTATGACATTGTTGACTTTAGTTTCCAATTTGTTACTATATAAATATGCAATTAATGATTATGAGTTAATAGTTATTTTTTTATTTATCTAATATCAGCCACCTGGCTGGATTGAGGAAATGATTGCTTATTCACCATGGAGATCAATGTTTTATGAATTAGCAGATAAACACCCTGACTGCTTGATGCTCATCTTCACCATCAAAGTAAATCTTCACTATCTTTTACCTTTCTTTAAAGCTTTTGTTTTCGCTGCTTTTATTGTTATAAATTTTTTTTTCCTATTTAATTTTTTTTTTTTAATCCCAGCTGATAGCAGACTCTGGTTACCAAGCAGAAATCGGCTCTGTGTCATCTGCTTGTACTCAGTTGGAAGTGTTTTCAAAAGTACTCACCACTTCTATACTGAATTATTTTAAGCAAGGAGCTTCCAAAAATGATATTGTGGTTTGTGCCTAAGTATCTTTGTAAATTATTTTTTGTTGTTTTTTTCACTCTGTTTTGAGGTTATACAGTATTCATCATGATTAATCATTCACTGTCAGCATTCATTCACTAGTCTTAACAGCTTTGCAAATAATTGATAGATTTTAAAACCATGTGTAATTTAACAAATCATTAAATGGAGTTTTTAATGGATATTTTAACAGTTTAAAAGTCTGCTGTAAACTTCCAGCATAGAAACTTAGATAAAATTACATCATTTGTTGTTCTAAGTTAATCATACAGTTATGTTTTTGTAAAAATTCATTTCTCTAAAATTTATTTAGAAAAGTTTGATATTTAAAATTAATGTATATTTACTTATTAAGTACCCTACATCATTTTAATTGTCAAAAAATTTTAAAGATAGATAAAGTAAAGAGTAAACAGATAGAAAAGAAAACAAATTTTGTGATCTTAAGTGATTTAATATTTGATCTTCCAAAACTATAAAAATTTGACCTTCCAAGACAAAAATGGGAAATAACTCAAGAAAAATTTATGCTTTCATACATCAACAAGAATAATCAGAAAAAAACAGTTAAAGTTTGCACTGGACTATGTTGACTAGCCAGAATCCATTTAGAGAAAATGTCCAATGGTCAGATGCATTAAAGTTCAATATCTTCAGATTTGATGGCCATTGGCTTCAGATTGGAGAAATAAGGAAGAATCTCTGACTTTAAAAAATTTAAACCCTATGGTAAAACATAGTAGTGGAGAGTTATGGTCTGACATTCTATGGCTTGGTTTGAGGTATCTTCAGGTATCTTTAAGTTTATCAATAAAATCTTGATGAAGGAAGTATATCATGGGATCTACTATGGGTGACCCAACAAAATAATATTAAGTAGTAATATATAATTTTTGATTAGTTTCTATAAATAAAAATTGAATCACTATTAACAAACATTGCAGAATTTATGATACTAAATTATGCGTAACTAGCTGGAATACCCAGTGCAATGTGGCAGGTTTTCCAGCTATTAAGTATAAAACTTTATTGTATTAATGCAGTTGCAGCTATGTAGTCATGTTTTTGGGAACTAAGCTACATTATTTTAATGTAGCTTTTTTGCAACAAACACATCGATAAATTACAATAATATTCTCTCCAAACAAAAACCTGTCTTTTCAAATTTTCTTGTTCATTTATGCTGTATGTTATTCCAAAAATATCCCTCAAAAGTTGTCATAAAAATCTGCTAACAGATATTTGCAATTTTTTGGTTTTCACTGGTAAAAATTATTAAAGTTATTAGCTCTGTAATCACCTCCTCACGGGGGGGGGGGGGGAGGAATGGTTGGAGGGCTGGAGCTTGGTTCCAGCCATAAGCTACCTGAACTTGGAGTCCGGGGAGAACTAAACTTGGCCTAAAATCTTCCCAAAGAAAAATTAGATCTGTGTGCAAAATTTGTTGAGAATTAGATCAAAACTGTGGATTCATGTAAAGATCACATCCACATACACATACAAGTTTTGGGTTTGAAATATTAGATTTACTAAATTTGTAATAAAATTGTTTTTACTCAAGTAATACTTCATTTAATGCTTTAATGAGTGACATTTTCTAAAATGTGTCATTAAATTTTTAAAATTAGTGAATTATTTGTAATGTTATTGAGCCTCAAGCGAATGCATGCTGTCACTAGAATTAATTTTGAAGGATATTTTATTTTGAGAAATAGAGTACTCATTGGGTATCCACAATGAAATTTGGTCAGTTTCAAATGAATGATTTAAAGAATTATAATGATTTTTAAGATTTTCAAATCAAAACTGTAATTTTTTTCTTAACACCATCATGTGCCATCTTGTAAAAATGCTTTTTGTACTTTTTTTGATGCATAAACCCATTTTTTCGTCATATCCTCAAGTGATACCACTAGTGTCATTTCAAAATTGATCAGGAGGACTTGATGGAGCACTCTTCAGGAGAATGGGATATGTTAGCTGATTTTGGAAAAAAATTTGCCTTGTTTTGTTCCTACCACTCAATTATCTTTGAGTAATAAATTAATGCTAAATCAGGCCAGAAAGGTGCAGATATGTAATGAGTCTTGATAAAAGGCAGCAATCTCTTTTTCAGACACTTTTATATAGATACCAAATGTCAGAGTCTGCTGAGTGTAGAATGGAGGATAATCGATACCACAACTTCAAATTGCCAGATGAGGTGTTTAGAAGCAAAATTTCTGAGTGTGAACATATTTCAATTTGTTTTTGACATCTTTACCTTTGAGTTTAAAGTAAAATTGTTGTCTGGGAACTTGTGCGAAATCCTTTTTTGACTCAATTTTTAATAATCCATAATGAGGCATTGATTTTCTTGAAGCAGCAATTTGTACAATTTTCTTGAATGCTGAATACCTTTCTTGCTGTCCAGACTGTGTTTTGGTTCTGCATTTTTTCACTTCCTAACTTTTTTGGATAGTTTTTGACTGTCTGAAGCATCTGATGTCTCCTACAGTTGATTTTGTAATGTTTAATTCTTTTGCACTTGCAGAATGTGAAGCTAATTGATATTTTAAGTTAAATTGTCAGACTTTTTGTAATTTAAAATTTCACTGCCAGATATTACAGCGACCAATCTTTGTTTACATTTTGCACAACAAAGTAAATCTAGTTCACTGAGGTATTTATGGTAAAAAAATCGAAGTAAATTGAACATGTTGCTATGAAGATATTTTAATTTGAACTTGGGCAGATTTCATCACGGATACCCAATATCTAGAGTTTCTAATAAAATTTTAGAGAAACTTAAAATGTAAATTGTATTTTTTTTTTTACATACATATATAAGTAAAGTATCCATTTCGTTTTAGAAGGTTTGCTGTCATAGTAACCAACTGTATATTTATACGCAATGCTTATTGCACAAACTAGAGGAAAGTCTTGAGACAGAACAGCAACGTGTTTGGGTTAAGAGACTAATACAAAATCTCGAAGATGGCGCAAGAAACAGGTGACAGAATACAAATGAAACAAAAGTTCACCATTTAGTTATGTTGAGAGCAGAGTGCAGAAAAAAGACAAAAACTGCATATTATAAAACATATATAAAAAAAAAGCTTTAAATATGTTAATGAATAAATTGTCTTTCTACAATATAACATTTTTTTTTTCATATTTTTTCTAGCATATATTTATGTTAATTATATGATATTTCTATTTAGTGGTAATAACATATGGCACCTTGTTTTAATTTTCTTGGGATGCGGAAAGTATCCGCGACTCTTCTACTCGCTGCTGTCGCTGATGGGGAGAAAAGCTTTAAACCCTGGTGACGTCACTGTGGTACTTTAAAAATTTTAACTTTTGTGCGATTTTAAATGTGCAATTTTAAATGTTGTGCGATGCTTGTGTTCGCGTTATTCTTGTTATTAGTTTACACAAAAAAAAAAATGTATTTTTCAGCTGTACAAAGCATATAGTGGGTCAGAACCGCCTCCTGTTAGATTTCTGCAAATTCCAGCACTCATAGGTAATCATCAGTTGTTTCTTTTTTTCCCCTGCATTTTCATAGGTAATTGTTGCTGTTGATAAATTTTTTATACAGTTAATAAAATTATGTAAAAAGGGTTGGAAAGGTCATTCACTCACATTTGTTTGGTTTTCATTTTGAAAATGAAATAAATTGAAATTATATAATTTTGTAGAAATGCTAATATATGCCATATTTACTCCTGAATCAAGTATGTCTGCCGAGAATAAACCAAAATACCTTTTTTTGCTGGCCTATGCAGTGTCCGTTTATGAAGTCTGGAATGAGGTACGTATGAGTATAGATGTGTGTACACTTTTTTGAAGATTAATTCATGGATGTTTGTATGTTTTTATAAGTTTAGTATGTTAGTTGTGTATTACTTCCAATAAAACCTAGCTTAACCTTTTTTTTTTTAATGAAAGGGTTCACGGGATTTGTTGTATCAAGACGAGTTAAAGCCCACCTTACTAGCAATCGAGCGTGTTCACTCTATCTGCACAAACAACATCGGAGTCACAATAACGCAGTCTTCTTTTGATATCACTACTCTTTTCCAATGTATTAGGTAAAGTTTTGACGACAGGGCTACCAGCTAAAGATTAGAACAATTCCGGACTCTTTAATTAGATACATATGTGTATTTATGAATATATGTATGTAATGCAATGTATGTATCCGGAATCGTACTAACCTGACGTTGGTAAAACTTTTTGATCATAATGTGGTCAAAGAGGGTTACCAACTTTTGATTGTGGTAGCAATTTAACTTAAATTAATTTAATTTTTTTAATTTATATAATATAGATACCCTGTAGTTTCGATTGGTTTGTTAAAATGGATAGAATTTTGTATGTCAGAAAAATACTACGAAAAAGTTATTACTGAAGCTACCCCAATGCAAATCATTCTTCTAGATGAGGTTTGTAGATTGCACCTAAATTGTTTTGGTAGATTATTGTGACCCAATCTTATTGTGGAATTCTTAAAATCTATTGTTTAGATGAGCAACAATCATCCGTTACAGCACGAGCTCATTATGAACCTTTTGCAGCTTCTTTTTGAGAAGAATTATCCAAAACTCGATACCCTTGTGGAGGTACTATTATTGTTGTTAAAAATTTATTTTTTTTTTCAACTTTTTTTTTTTAATGATTTAAATTTTTTTCAACAATTTTTTAACAGTTTTTTAATATAATGAATTTAACAATAGTAATGAACATTTATTTTGTTGAAATTTTCGTTAGCTGGAATTTAAAAAAACATTAGTGGATCGTATGGTACACATTTTGAGCCGTGGTTATATTATTCCTGTGGTGACATACATGAAAGATTGTATGAATAAACAAGTAACAGATGTCTCTCTTCTTCGACATTTTGTTGCTGAGGTATTTTTTAAGCATTTGATTTTTTGAGCTCTGTTATTTTTATTGTCGAATGTTCCCTAATAAAAGCTTTTGTTTCGTACATTTCGTTCATTAAGTAATCTTAATGAATGAAATGTACGATTAATGAGAGGAAAAATATTTATAATTATCGATCAATCATTAGTTTTAATCTGTGCAAAATTATATTATTACTGGAGTTATCCTCTCCCATATAAATTAAGTATTATTTCTTGTTAATTAAAAACTTACTTAAAAAAATTTCATTCACTGAAATTTTTTATAAAGTAATTGAAAAAAATGTTTAATAAAATCCATAAACTCTTTGATGTTCATCTTTTCTTTCACTGATATTAAATAAAAGTGGAGTGGACTCTTAAGAAGGATTGATATTCGATTAATGTGTTTCCTGCAGGTACTCGAGATGATTGGTCCTCCTTATTCGAGCGATTTTGTGGCTTGCATGTTGCCTCTAGTTAAAAACGAAGAAATCTCAGCTCTTTTGAAAACTGCGGATCAGCAAGATGATGTTACAATATTTTTAAGTACTGTTTTTATTTTCTTTCTTTTTTTTTTCTTTTTTTTCCTTTTTTTTTTTCGTGTTCATAATAGTTTTCTTATCTCTCTTCTTGTTTTCTGTCATCTTTATTTTTCAGGTCATCTCTTTTTTTAGGTCACTGTGAAATTGTATGACTGGATGCCACATCGGAGATTGCGAACAATTTCAGAGAAGAGGAAAACTAATGTTGGAAAAATTTCCAAGCATTACTAAAAGCGGTGCTAAATGTTAGTAAAACTGACTTTGTTGTAGCCAACTCTACGGTAACATGTGCACGCTATTTTAATCGGAAAAGTTCCTTCTAATGTAATAACTAGCAAATTATTGGGTCATCTCTCTCATTTATTTGTCTGTAATTTTTGCCTCTGAATTCCTTTAAGAATGGTTTAACTCGTTCAAAGCAGCCATCATGAGGTTCTGGCCTTATATTTAATATGTGGCACATTAAAGAGTAAAGATCGATTGTTTTAACGCACCATTGTTTATAACCGACTCGAAAAGAAGGCCCGCGTGCTAAAAATGCCGGGTTCATCGTGGCCTCAATATTACTATAACCACGCTCACCTCGTCTCCATCTTCCTTTGTAATAAGATGGCATATTTTCATTTGTAAAAACTGTCCACCCTGGCTTTGGTAACATAAGAATATCGCCTACTCTGTTACTGTTCTTAATGTGGAAGTATTCCGGTATATCTTCTTTCAAATAGACCTGAAAGTTTCCCCTTTTACTCTGTTTGCTCAGTATCTCGTACACCGGTTTTTTTTTACTCGGTTTTGTAGTTAAGAAAACGCTTGTCATTCCATCGACATGTTTGATGTATTCTTTCACGTTTAAGTATTTATCAAGTACAATCATTTGAGTATAGTTGGCGTTGACGGAACCATGATCACCTAAAAATTGAGAACAGTTTATGCAAACTCACTCCTAGGATGTAATAATACGAAAATAGACTTTAAGTTCGAGGATAAGTGCTTAAGAGCATATCATAGTCATTCGCTTTAGATGTCGATATTTGCTACGCTCTGGAAACAAGGCTGTACTTTTAGTGAGCCTAAGTGTGGTTGAGAAATCAATACATTAAAGCTATGACATGGTCATCGTCTAAGTCGCGTGGCATATTTTTTATCTCCTGTATCCTCTTGCTGTTTCATATTTCATTATATGCGTAAATTACTTTATGAAAGAGTTTTAAGGTTTTTCACAATGATTATTGCAACTACGTGGTGTGTTTGATGTGACAGAGATGCGCCGATTTTTTTTTTTTTTTTTTTTTTTTTTTTGCTGAACCCGAACATTCGGTCATAAAATTTTTACCGAAATCCGAGCAGTTCGGCCGCCAAACTTTATTATTTTGAAATTATTTGGAGTATTCAAAGCAACGATTGAAATGTTTTACATAAGCGAAAATAGCCAAGTTTCATGATTTCAAGACTGTTTAAATGACTTCGAGGCTGTATTTGATACAAAGATTTTGTTTAAAAACTAATTGTTTTTTTTTTTAAAGAAGAGTTTTTAAAAAAGACTAATGGAGGTAAATTTTTATATAAGATGGCTGTTTGTGGTGCAAGAAGTAAAAATTCTTAAGGAATATTTCTCTTAACTCTCACCTCTAAACACAACTCAACACAAATTCAATCTCAGCTTTTTTTGATGAAAAGAAAAAAAACTATAAAAGAACTCTTACCCACTACGATAACGTTTACAATTGATTGCAAATTATTCTTGGTCAGTAATTTTTGTACAAGGCCTATATTCCTATCTACAGATGTAATAGCCTTCTCAATCAGCTTCTTTCTCTTTATATTTGTCTTATCAGAATCTGGAGAGACTATGTGTGCAACTTTATCTACCGTTTCTATATGCAAAGCAACGAATGTGACGTCGTTGTTTTTTAGCCAATCAACAGCTTGCTTTATACGCTCTTCAACTGGCATTATTTTGGGACTCTTTATATTTACAACTGCACCCGCATTTTCATCGACACGAGAATACTTCTCTTCTGGGAGATATGACGGTTGCATTCCGCCGTACTTTACCCGATATCCTGGCCAAAACGATACTCCACTCTGATGCCCTTGTCTTTGGTTGGTTATCCAAATCGGAGTGGAATTGTTCCACCACCCTGGATCAGAGTCTCCATTAAAGATCAGACCAGATTTTGAATCTCGCATCGTTTCACTAATCATTCCGTGATGTTCTGGATATAATCCGGTCACTAGACTTAGTTGATTCGGCAATCTTACTGTTGGGAACACATTAAACACAAATTCTGTAGAAACGCCTTCTTTGACAATTTTGTTTAAATTTGGTGTGCGTACTTTACTGCGATAATCCCAACGAAAACCGTCTATTGAGATAAGTAAAACCTTTTGTTTCACTTTTTTAGAATGTTTTTCCATTAAATGGCTGCTTAAACTGCGATCACTTTGGTGGCACACTTTACGAGTTGACAAATGGTTGTATAAGATGCTGCCGGCAGCCGGCTTTTCATCAAGCTTAACCTTGTGGTTTAAATTATATCCTTTAAACAGCCAATCAGTTTTATTAGTGTTGAACATTTCATTTTCTTCAATTTTTTTATGATAGTGGTGTACGCTTTTGTTGTTTCGCTCCAGCTTTTTGTTGTTGTCTTCGTAATCTTTGAAATTTCCGGTTGAAACAAACCAATTGCGAGTTGCGTCACATAAAGAGGAAACATACAAAACAACGAAAATAATATTTTTATGTCGCATCATAGTTTTCTAATCGTAAACCGATTGCCTACATGCGTATGGATTTTACTCACTGAAATAAGTTGATTTATGCCTAATATTTGGACGAAGCGCACATTTTCACGGTTTATGGATTTGAGTACTGCAATCAAAGTAATGAAAACACAAAAAATTCGTTTGTTGAGTTTAAAATTGCAGGGTTTGCAGTTTGTTTCGTGCAAAATATATTTAAGCGTGGTGTTTGAGCTTTATGTACCGTTATGTTTTTAGCAGTTTTGTGTCGTTGAGATTTTTTTAGATTTTTGACTTCGGATTGATTTTATTTTTAAACATTTTTCTAAAGCTAAGCCAAGTAAACTTTGTAACGCCATCAGCAACATAAAAAAATGAACGATGAACATCGCATTCAATTTTGAAGACGATCTTTTGATCATCAGAAAATTGAAGTTTAATTTCCTCGATTCTAAGGTTTCCTCAAATCTGAGGCTTTTTTAAATCACATAAAAATGTGAAATCGTCTACCGTCAAATTCACAACTTCAAAAAGTTCATCGAAAAATTCGCTTTGAAAAATTTGGTTCGCTTTTTACTAGTATTAAATTTTAAAGTTGCTACTTTGAAATTTAAAACTGGTACAAAGCGAATTGTTACTTTGGTAAATACAATACTTTGTTACTTTGTTAAACACAATACAAAATATTAAAATGGTTGTGTGCTTCTGTGTTGTGTTTTAATTGCATATCAACCATCAAAATATGTTGTAGATGGACTTACAAATCCATAAAAAAACCATCATAGTTTCATTTTATGTATTATTATGCGTAAAGTTCTTCAGTCCCCCACGAATTTTTAAAACCCCACCGCATTTACACTCAGCTTAAGTATCCTCAAGAATCCTTTAAACTATAAAACACTGATGCTTTAAACCAATATTTGATCTTCCGAAGTATCAACTTTGATGGCGTAGTTAATGCTGCTAGAATTTACTAAAACTATTGTTGTTTTTTTGTTTTTGTTTTGTTGTTTTTTGTTTTACATAGTATCCCCATTGCTTTTTAATAGGTTAGGCCATGACTGTAATGAAGTGCGTAGAAACTTTCTAAATTTTGGAAAAAAATAAAAAGATAATCTTCAGTATTTTTTATATTTGGAAACAACCACTTTTTAAAAAAAGTTATTTGTGCAGGTTCAGCAGCACGAATGATCAACATCAAAAAAAAAAAATTTTTTTAAGAAGTTTAAAAAAACGAATAAAAAGACGTCTTTTCAGTTTCAGAATTTCTTGAACTGCCAAAAGAAATAAAAAGAATTGAGCGAAATGTAACAAAAAATCCAAGTAAAAAAACGTTTAAAGAATATTCTGAAAAAAATCAAGAATTAGTTTGAACCTTAGTTCAATGTTGCTGAAAGCTCAAGAAGAGACTTGCAACTACGCTAAGTGAATACGCATCCTTACACATTTGGATCAGTATTAGCAATCTTGGAACAAAAAAAATCATACCATAATATCATTTGGGTCATTCTTCTTTGATGGAAGCAGAAATCATAACTTAGCAGAATAAACTGTGGTTGCTCAGTTACTGATGAGGCATATTTATTTGTAAAAGTTTGAAAATTGTTTTCAACTGAACATAAATGTCTTATAAATATTTGCATATAATTTATTTTAGAAACATCTAGTGATGGTGGTAATGGTGACTCCGTGGACACGCAATGGTTTTTTACTTTTTAAAATTATAAGAGACGAAGTAAATAAATAAAACACAAGAATTAACTTTTTTTCTCCTCGATCAAATAAATTAATCAAAGGATAAAAAAATGAATTTTTGTATCGAAGTTTTATCGAACTACGAGTAATTAAAAAAAAAAACTTCTCATTGCATTATGGGTAATTTCTTCCAAATTTTCTCGCTTAGAAGGTATTTGTAAAAAGTGTTTAAAATTTTAGATTTCCTACGATTTGTGCACATTTAAATTATTAGGTTAATGCAGTTTGTTTTCTGTATTCTGTTTTTTAACTATCAGGTTTAATTGTAGTTACCAATCGACGATTCTTCAACTTGCTTGTAAAATGCATGCGTTGTAAGCTACAATCTTTTCTATGAGCAATACCACAGTAGCAAAACATCAGCTCCAAAACACCTAAAAATCAGGTGGTTTAAAGTAAACTGGAATAGTAATAATTGGACCATGGAGTCCATAGAAAGGTACACATAGTATCAGGGAGTAAACCTTGATAAATTTCAGAAATATTTTCAAAATGCTAATCCTTGTATAAAATGAGGACCATGGTTAACCTTCCATTCTTCTTTTTGATGCTTTTTTTTCCTGTACTAGACTCTTTAGACTTCCCCTTGTAAACTTTATGAAGAAATTTGCATGTAGTTTACAAGCGCTCTAAACGGGGTGAGACTTCTGTCTGACTTTATGAATTCTTTCCATAATAAAGATGATAAACAGGAATTTCTTCTTTCTTCCTACCCTAATATAGATAGCTTAATATTTTAATAGCTTTGTAGCAGACTCACATTCTCATTTTAAAATACCCACAATCCTTTGTGTTTAAGAAAATATTAGTTCAGTTAGTCACCATTTTGTTTAAAAGCATGGCGTAGTAGTTTTTATACATCTTTCGACTACTTTTTCATTAATTACTAGTGTCAATTGTCTTGATTAACCAGATACCTTAATTGGCTGAACTCGTTTAGGTGTAATTGCTTTAGACCTAGATCTGTCAGCTCTATCAAGATATTTACTTCATTAAGCATCAAACGACTAATCGCAACTTAATTTTAGGTTTAAAATTAAAAAAATATAATAAATTATTTCTAATATCTCAGAAAATAAAGTTACTACCCATTTATACGCTTCATAAATAATACCTGGATAAAAATATTAAACAACGGTATTTTTGACTAAAATTAATACTGTAAATATAGTCATAAATAGCAATATATAACTGATAATCATCAAAGGGGCAGTTTAAAAAAACATCGTTCAAGATGAGCAGTTTCATGAACATTTTTTCATGACGAGTAAAAATTACTTTTAAAGAAACGTAACCTAATTTTTATCCTTAAAGTAACAAATTATTTGTCAAAAAATTTGATTCAATAATTCATGCATCTTAATCTTTTTTAATAGTTTACGATGATTTCGGTATTTTTATAGAAACACAACCTAATTTTTATTAGGTTACGTTTCTTTAAAAGTAATTTTTACTCGTCATAAAAATAGGGCAGTTCCCTATTACCCAGCAAACATTTAGTCTAAAAAAGACGTCTTAAATATGTCTTTTAGACGTATTAGACGCTTTTTATACTTCTAAAAGACATCTTTTTTAGACTCGATGTTTGCTGGGTAACCTAATAACTAGTGACATAACTTTTTATAACGAAGAAGTCCCGCAATTATTAAAAGAACCGAAATACCAAAGATTTTCTATTTTATTTCAAACTGCATTTAAAAACTTATCTGTAAAAGAAATTTTTACATGAAAAAAAAAAAGCATTACAATAGCGAGCCTCGTTTTACATCTTTTTTTTCACATTAGTTAATTGTTTAGAATCGAGTAGAAAATAAAATCGGTTATAAAATGGTAGGTTTGAAGCAGGAAAAGTTTATTATTTTATCATAGACTTCATTTTATTATAACTTCAAACCATAGAAAAAAATACTTTTAAAAAAGGTCGAACATTTTTTATAACTATCTTAAAACATTTTTTATAAGGATTGTTGATTTTATTTTCAGTCGTTTCATCATTCAATTCAATTAATGTTAATTATATTTTTGCGGTCGATTACTTTTACTTACTTTTATTTATTTACACCTAAATGATTACGAAAAATTGATTACGGAACTGTTGTATAAATGACATCATTGACCAGCTCTCTAAGTTTATCACTGCCTTTTTTGCAATAAATCCATTTGAAAATTATAAAGTAATTACGGGCATTATCCCTTATGTAATCTGTAATATGCTTCGCGTTTACATTATTTTAGCAAAATATAAAAACTACGTGAAAAAGCATAAGAAGTTTCCCATAAGTTTGAAACCTGTTAAAAACTTTTGTAATGAAGTTTAAAGATAAAATATTGTCCTCTCAGCGACTTATAAAAATTCTCTTCGAGTGGGTCGTGTTGATTTTAGAATCTCGTTTGTGGTAAGAGCTTTAATTAGCGTAACATATACTATTGTTTTGTAAACGTGTAGAAAGTTTATACTTTGCGCTGAATATATTTAATATTGCTAGATGATAAAATAAATAATTATATATTTAACATGGTTTATAACGCATTGAAGATAGCTTGTTAAGGAAGCCACTGAAATATCTTTAGGTTTTTTAACTTTTTTTTAGGTTTGTAACTTTTTTTAAACTTTAGGAAATTTCTAATTGTTTTGGCGCTTTGGAGTGTGACTACTTTGATTTACTTCAACTACGAATGCAGCCGTTCAATTATCATAGGGTATTTTTATTTATTTGACTTTTTTTTATTTCACTTAACTATGGACAGTTTTGTTTACATATTAAATGTAAAAGTGCTTCGTTCTTTTTTTGAATTCGTCGCAATCAAATTTTCTTGATGGAAAAAAAAAGTTAAGCGTTCAACTTCAGCGGAGGTTTTGTAGAGGCTATAGAAAGATTCTTTAGATAAAAGATTATAGAAAGATTCTTTAGATAAAAGATCTTCATATAAATATCTTTCATAAGACGATTTTTTTTTATCTAAAGATGTTTGTTTAAGAGGTTTCTACTGATTTTATGTGCAACTTCTACTTTATAATCAATATCTTCATTAATATATTTTTTTCAGAATTTCTAAATTCGCCATCTTGTTATTAAATCAATTATAGGATATCATTTTTATACTAGCGATGTTTATAACAGCAAAACATCACTGTTTTAGAAAATTATTAAAATTATTTTAAACATTCATTGTTATTTAACTTTAGAATTTCATTTTTGACACAAAGAAATTTTCAATAGAGTGAAGGGTTCTCAACCCAATAATAAAATTTCTTATTTTCTAAAAAAATGTGAAAAAATGGCTACATGCAATAACTATTTTTTTTATTTTATTTTTTTCATAATTCAGAAACGCGTCATTCTATGTAGGGGTTCAAGAAAATATGAAAAGGATGAATAACAAAGTGATTCAGAATGAAGAGAGGTAGCTCTTGTAAAAAATTAATCTAAAACAGCATTCATCAAATAGTCATACCTTGTATACTCTAATAATTTTTTAATACTAATACTAATGCTTATAGATTAAATATACTAGCTACTAATTTGTATTGACATTTACAGATAAACAAAAAACAGTTTTACCAACTATTGATAGCTTTTAGCATCTTAATAGGTAAAAAAAAAAAGCCATTTTTACTTTTAAGGAGCAACACTCTCCGACCTATTCAAAACGTAATTTTTCTCAAAACGCATAAAACAGGATCTTCTACAGTGACAAACATTATGCAGAGATACGCTAAAGCGCACAAGCTGAACGTCGCTCTTCCACGTTGCGACCATCGATTTTGCTATCCGCATAAATTTAACAAATCGTTTTTATATCTGCACAATGAAAACGAGACTTACAATATTCTATTCAACCATGCTGTATTTCATAAAGAGAATATGTTAAATATTATGACTGGTCCTAATACTAAAGTAGTGACTATTATCAGAGAACCGTACTCACAATTCGATTCCACAGCACAATACTTAAACTTTAGAAAGTTTTACAACATAAGCAATGAAACGTTGTTACTTGACGGGTTCTTTCAAAATACAGACAATTTTTTAACAGAGTTTCTTCGATCTTCCGACCTCACTGATGGAGCGGGTACTTATTCTCTCGCTAAAAATCCAAACGCGTTTGACCTTGGTTTTGATGTGTGGAATGAGACCTCTGAATATATTGAAAGTATGATAGATTCTCTTAAACGAGACTTTAATCTTGTAATGATCATGGAGTATATGGAAGAATCTTTAGTGCTGCTAAAAAATGAGATGAATTGGAATTTGGAGGATGTTGTATTCTACATTCATAATGCAAGGAAAGTTAAAGACAAAAACACTAATGATGTAAAAAGAATTAAGGATAAAATTTTAAACTGGAACAAGCTTGACGCTGCAATATACAACTATTTTAACAGAACTTTTTGGATGAAGGTTCGGAACGCCCCTCCTGGATTCTATGAAGATGTTAAAAAACTAAAGGAATGGAACCAGCATTTAGTTGACCATTGTTTTTTCTTTAAACCCAGTAATTTATCAGCTAATCTGTTTAAAAGATACGCTTTGTACCAAGGAAATTTTTGCTCAGATTTTTTAAACGAAGATTTAAATTTTACAAATTGGTTCAAAATTGAAAGATATTTCAATATAGAGAGGAAAAAATTTCGTGTAAAATACTTCGTAGAATCAAAAAATATTATTTTTTAAAATTAAAAATTAATTTATAATAATTTATGTAAATTTTATAAACTATATAAGTAGAACCTAAAAAAATATATATTAATATAATTTGAAATGTATTATATTACAAAATGTCTTTGATTCAATTACATATTTTTGAAAAGTTAAAAACTTAAACAGCTTTTTCTCGACCGATCTTTTTTCCTGATACACACACACAAATATATGTATGTATGTATGTATGTATGTATGTATGTATGTATGTATGTATGTATGTATGTATGTATGTATGTATGTATGTATGTATGTATGTATGTATGTATGTATGTATGTATGTATGTATGTATGTATGTATGTATGTATGTATGTATGTATGTATGTATGTATGTATGTATATTTAAAGTATGGTTTTTATCTCAGAAATACAACTCAAAGTTATAAAACAATTAGGAAAAGTAATTCAAGTTTTTGTATTTTCAAGTTTTGTATTTTTAAGTTACGTATTTTTGTTGTAATTTTATTTTGCTTTTGTAACTTTATGAAAACCATGAGAAAATGCTGTTAATACTTTTTATGGATTCTTTTTTCATGTAACCTTACAACTAATCACCCTTTATCCCGTTCAATATTCTCCATTTGAGAGTTGATTGCTGCAACTATCACGTCATATTTTCCTTGTGAAATATTATGACATTTTTATTTTACCATTTACGGTAAATGTCAAGAATAATCGAATCAATGTTAAAAAGGTACAAGTATATCAACAAACTAAATTTATAATTTTGTGTGCAAATGAACTTGTATAAAAATAGCATACATCGTGAAATTTAAATCGACAAAGAGTACGGTTGAGAAAAACGGATTAATCATGAAAAGGGTGTACAGTTATAAAACTTGTTACGTACGCATTTACGCGAACTCTCATGCACTTCACGAAAAAAATTAAAAGCGTTGCTAAAATTTATGAATTTTTTCATTGACCTCGAATGTAAAGCATGACGTTTCCGTTTAACATAACCGTTTTTATCTCTAACTAAAATTTCAACGTCTTAACATAAATGTCAGCGTCAAATAATTATTTACATAGTATGTTAATTAGTTCCTTTGCGTCATTAATTACTGTGACATTTCATATAAATTAATTTTGCTGTTCAATAAATTTCAATAAAATTAATTTAAACAACAAGATATCTTCCAGTGATAATGAAACATGCTGGATAAAATAAATAATACTGAACTGTTTAGTTTGTTTGGATTTAAATTAAAAAAAAAAAAAAATTCAAAAAAAAGAATTTAAAACCACTGAATACGAATAAAACCTTTTATAAAGTTTCATTTCAGCTGTGAACCACGTTCATTTTACGCATTTTTTAAAAATAAGAAGTCGAGACTTTCGAGGAAATTTAACTGGTTTGAGATTAAAAAAAACAAACAAACAAATAAGATGACGTGTTGATGACGCAAACCATAAAGATAAAACTATTTAAGATAAAGAAGCCCAAAAGAAATATTTTCTTAGAAATATTACAAAACATTCTCAATTCGTAAAAAAAAAAGGGATTATTTAGTTTAACAATATAACCTTTCATATAGTATACGAACCCAGCAAGCACACAACGTTAAAACAACGTTGAAATAACGTCGATCAACATTATTTCAACGTTGTGTGCTTGCTGGGAAGCAACTTACTGTTGATAAAAAAAAAAAAATTAAAGTGATTAAGGTTTAATGTGGCACCGCGCGGTTGTGAAGTTGATATTGTAAATAGATTATTTGCTGTCAGATGGTAATACAGTAATAGTAAAGTGAATTCACTAGTGTCTCAGGAAACCTATTATAGTTCCCCCACAGGACTAGACTATGTAAGAGCATGATGTAAGCCTGTAATTAGCTTCACACAAAATTACTTTGTAAATACCATTTGTTCTGGTGCAAGGTAAAGACACAAACTGAATAAATTCCAGAAGACCCTGCTGTAATATACCTTTTACGTTTTAGACTACAATACATGGAAAAACCAAATTTTTTCTATTGAAAACTTTATTTTGAATGCTATATGCAACTCTTTAAGTTTGCATAGAATAAGACGCTTTTTGCATAGTGTATGCTAATACTTAAGTAGACTTTTCTTTCCTACCATTTGTCTTGCAAACTGATCGTCACGATAAAAATTGGCTACTTCTATTAACGTGTTTTCAGTCTAGATTTTTCCGTTTTTGGTATCTTGAATTGATAAAATCCTTATCTTTTTTCCCAGTCTCGTGTTATACCTTTGAATCAAAGTATTTAGCAGCATAATTTCTGGAGCAAGTTGAATTACCAGGGGCTTCGGTCACCAGTTGAATTTGGGTATTCCCTTAAAGTTTTTATTTCATATTTAGTTTTTTCACTTAGAACATTTGAAGGCCGTGGCATTTTCATCTCAGTTCTGTGTCACAAACACCTTGTACCGTGTACAATAAATAGTTCCATGTACAATGTATAGTTCTGTGTCACTAACACCGTGTACAAGTATAGTTCCATGTACAATGTATAGTTCTGTGTCACTAACACCGTGTACAAGTATAGTTCCATGTACAATGTATAGTTCTGTGTCACTAACACCGTGTACAAGGTTTTGTTCGTATGTTTTAATTTTTTTTTTCTATTTTTTTTTTGTAACAGACGTTGGTCGTTACAGAATGCCTGCTGGTGTCCTGAGAAAAATGGATAAAAACTGGAGATTTGGAGTTTTATTTTTTAGCACCTTTTTCGGCGTAATTACAATTGAATGGTAAAAGATAGGGTGCAGTATTTGTTTAAACAACTCAAAACGATTAGAGTACATGTATGAGCATATATACATGTATAAGACAGTATATCAACAATATTTGCTTTGATCGCTTTCTTTTTTCGAGAAGCTAATTTTTCTGCTTAAAACAATTTTAAAATTATAGAATATCAAGAATATATTTTTTTAAACACCTTTTTTTAGAAACAATAACTGGAACTAGATGAAGTTTTGCTTCAAGAACAGTTAAATACTCAAGCGTTAAAAATTCCAAACTCAGCAAAGTACACATTATTATTAGACTACAATAACGACAAATATTATTCTTCTGCACAAAGCAGTTCACATAACCTAAAAATGTTCTTGAAAAAAACAACACAGTTTTATCGCCGCTTCTCAAGAGACTCCTCCTCCAGCATTCCCAAATCAATTCCCAAAACACAGTTCATCTTTTACTTCACTCCTAGAAAGATCCTCGCACAAAAAACAGAAAAATTAAAAAAAAAAAAATTCTAAAATGCAACGTTTCACCAAAATTTTGCTTATCTTTCAGAAATAACGCATAAAACCAAAAATAACATTCGCTTTTCAATAAATTATTGCTACTAATTACATTTCGTCTAATGGAGTTTCAAAGATGCAAATGACTTTGCCAGTTCTACAGCTTTATCTATTTCTTGTAACTTATCTCCAGAACCCTGAGCAGAGATGGGTTTACCACCACCTTTTCCACCGATAATCGTAGAAACCTCTTTCACCCATTCGCTAGCCTTTAAACTCGTACTATCAACTACAACCTTCGAAATATAATAAACAGTTTAATACAATCAAGTTAACACCTGTCATTTATCAAATATTTTTGTTTAAAAAGTCAAATTATTTCAAAGATTAAACCATAAATTTTTCCTTAATATTCACATCAAAAAGTACCGGAATGCACGAACTTCGACTTTTTGATGGAGAAAATTACCGTCCAAGTTCAGTAAAAGCTTGAAATGTAAAGATGATGCTGGACTCGCGGAGCGTCCAGATGATGTGACAACACTAACAACATTAAAAAAGTGTGGAAACTTTGATGGACCGAAGTTAAAGCGGTGTTGCAGGAGATGGCTGACATCCTAAAGATTCCCAAATACAAGGTGTATATTTTGTACGCACTGTTGCGTATAAGAAGACTGTTTTCCAAAAGAGTGACGGGTGTTGCTCACAATGTTGCTAAAACAACGTGCTAATGACTCTGAGCACTACAGGGATCTATTTAGGCGGAATAAACAATTTTTTTTGCATAGACACGCGTTAATGGATGAAACCTGAATTTACTATTACACTCCAGAATCAAGACAGTAGTCAGATGAATGGAAAGAAGGGGGTGAATGCCGAAAAACAAACCACCAGCCCGAACAGTTCTTTTTTGGGGTGTGTGAGGTATGTTGATCAATTATCTGGAAAAAGGAAAAACCATCCAATGTATAGTACACAGGGTTATTGGATCAATTGAAAGATGAAATCAAAATGAAACGGGTAATATAGCGGAAAAGAAAGTTCTCTTTCACCGAGACAATGCACCAAATAACAAGAAGATGGTTACGGTAGTAAAACTAAATGAATTGGTCATCCAACTACTTTCCCACCCACCTTTCTCTCTGAACCTGATTCCCAGAAACTGGCATGGTCCAGAAAAATCCGGCCACTTTTAATAGTAAAATTAAACATGACAACTAAATCTTTTTTACTTTACAGTATTATTTTATCATAGCGCATTATTTCAAGATATACATAGACATTTAAATGTTAGGTTATTCTTGCTCCCAAAGAAATAATCTAATTTTTCGCTTAATACGCGCCATTAATTTTTGCACAACTTTTTTTTGTCTTGTTTTTCTACTCTATTCTAATTATCACGCATTTTCTGTGCGATTATGAACAATTTTACCCTTCTTCTTTAAATATCTTTTCATTATGGCCCAGTATTTCTTGATTGGACGAAATTGTGGAAAACTTGGTGAGTTCATGTGCTTAGGAACGAGTACGACGCCATTTTTATTATACCACTCAATTGTCGTTGTAGAGTAATGTGAACTAGATAAATCAGGACAAAATATAGTGGGACCTCTATATTGTTTACAGCAAACACTTCTTAAGAAACCCTTCGATCTATAATTTACTGTCCATTGTTGACTATGCTACGAAAACTTTACTCGGTTGTCCTCAACTACAAATAAATTGTCATATCCTCTTCTTACTAAATTTACCCGCTGAAACGTACTTTAGCGCAACCCTTCCACGATTAATTGCCGAGTAGGATTTTTGACTGGGCAATTGATTCGAATCACATTTTACGTAGGTTTCGTAATCTTGTACGTTTTTTCACTTGAGCACTTTGTTTTTCTGGTTAGGATACTTAATGGCACGATATGCTTTAAAGACACATTTTATTCTTGCACGTCTTGCTGTGCTTCTATTGATTTTGAACTTTTTTGCTCGATCATAATGACAGCCCCGGATTTTTTTCAATTGAGGTCTTAATTTTTTTCACTGATTTTTTTTAATCAACAAAACCACTCTTTCCTCCAGTACCAGGCTTTCTTTTGATTGATAGTTTCTTTATATCGTCTTAAAACATCAACTGTACTTCGCGGAACTTTCAATTGTTTTACAATAAGTCTTTTAGAAGTCTGAGGATTTTCAAGATATTTGTGCAAAATTTTTTTACTCGAAATTTTTTCATTTGCTGACATTTTATTTCTAATTGAGCGCAACTAAAATGCGTCAATCTATTTAAAATGTGCATGCTTTGGCCGTTATTTAAATGTTAAAAAGCAGTAAAATATTAAATTTTTTCATATTTATTTTTGCTATCAAAAGTGGCCGGATTTTTTCTGGAACATGCTTTAATCTATTCGCAAGTTTCAAAAGAATGTTCCAGGAAAATATTTGGCACGAATGAAGAAGTATTATCAGAAACTGAAACGTTAATTTGGAGATCTCGACAAATCCTTCGACAAGAAAGGCATCAAAGTGTTAGAAAAGCGTTTTAATGAATGAATCACTCTTCAAAGAGACTTGAAAGGTTGATTATAAAAAGGTTGTTAATTAAAATGTTAATGAATAAAGAAAAAAATTTGCGAAGAAAATCATTTTTTTTGTAACTGGGGACTTTTTAGACTGTTAGTTATCAACTTTATAAAACTCAACAAATCCTAATTTTCTTACTTGGGGCACTTGACACAAGTAAATCACTGTGTTAGTTTCGACATCAACAGAAAAAAGCATTGCAGACAAATTGGGAGCAACTGATTTTACACTTTTTAGGGCAGCATCTAAAGCCTGGAAATCAAAAAAATATAATTATTTCTAAGGTGTTAATAAAATCGTTTTAAGTAATTTCATAATTAAAAACTGAATAGTTCAGAAAATAATACCTTCGCATTGCAGCCATCTTCTAGCCGTTCAACAATAAATGGTTCATTTTGATGACTTCTTGCAATTTCTGCAGCTCTTTCAACAACCTTTAAACAAATATAAAATTGCAAAAAATTTGTAAAAAATTCAATAAGAAGATAAGGTTAACAAAAAAAAAACAAAACAGAAAAAAAAAACCATAATGAAAAATATTAAAAGTTCATGCTACAACAATCCCTTACTCTATTCTGTCTAGAATTCTTTTCGTTTCGCTCAGTATCATCAAGACTCTTTTTAATGACTTTCAACTTCTCTCTTAGTTCGTGTTTACTCCATGCTGGAATCAGTGACTCAGATATTTCCTAATCTCAAAAGATCACACAATATAACAAGCTGAAAAACTAAAAAAGCTGTCAGCTGATTCAAAATTTGTATGAGAAGTACGATTAATTGATTTACAGATTTTATAAAAAAATTAATTAACTAATTCATATAGGCAATTAAACTGTCGATTCAACAAGTAACAAGAAATATAAAAAAAAAAACATAATGAAAAATGACAATGGCATTTATTTCAAGAATCATGTATTTAATTTTTAGCATATGCAAGGAAGATTCAGATACTTTATTAGCAGAAGTAAGAACAAGAATAATGAAACAAAATCCTCAATACTCTCTGTACTTCAGTATCCAGAGGAATAGAAAAATAATTCTTATGAAAATTGAGAAACAAGTATTTAAAGATAGAACTTAAACCAAAAAAAATCTTGATAAAGAATTATGAAATGGCAACAAAGCACTTGACAAAAATGTAGCAATATTGGTACAGATTACTGATACAGTAAGTTTGTAGAAAAGTTCTAATAAAAAGTTCCAAAAAAAAAATTTTAATGTCAATTTTTACCTCGGTTATTTTTGCAATTTGATGAGATAACTGCCTTATGTTCAGTTTATTGTTTTTTTTCTGTTCATCAACAAGCTCTGAGAAATTATGTAAACTTGAAGCTAATTGGTCAGCTTTTTTGTGAGCCTAGAAAATAAGGGGAGAAAATAACACACAATTAAAGCTGAATGAACACAGGAAGAGTGTAGTTAAAATTTCCTTTTAAAAAATCCTTTTTAATACCTTCTGAGCATCAAGTCCAGTAAGAGAAACAATTCTGCGTATACCTTTGGAAATTGCTTCTTCTGAAATTATTGCAAATTCTAACATATCGCCTGTTTTTTTTAAATGCCTAATGAAAATAAAAAAATAGAAAACTATAAAAGTTCTTAAAATGTTATTAAACAACAGAAATAATTTACATACGTTCCACCGCAGAACTCCACAGAAGTTTTATAGCCAGCTTGAGGGTCATCAATTAGATCTTTAAGGTCATAACCAATTGAAATAACTCGAACAGGATCAGGATAGACCTTAACAGTAAACAAAAATAAACATCTAAAAAACACTTCTTTTTAAAACAAATAAATCAATGTTTGTTATCTTACAACTCATTTTGTGCCCACACATGGTACAGCACATAGCTATTAAGTTATAAAAATCTTTGCAGGTCTGATACAAGTTTATCTTTTTTTTTTTAACTAAATACTAATTACTAAATTCAGAATTATTTAGGTCAGTAATGTTTTAAAGTAAGAATCTTAGTTTTAATTTAAAAACCTTGTTTAAAAACTGTAAGAAAAAATAATAATATTAAATAAAGAACAGGAAAAAAGATCTTTTTGAACAACATGGAAAAAAATTTTACAGTGAAAATTTTTTAAAAAAAATTTTTAAGATATGGGAAAACTTACAATAAACTCATGAATTCTTACAAATAGTTGCTTTTTGTATTGCACTCATTGGAAACTAATATTTACTTTAATACTTTACCTGATTGAAATTGTCAACCTACACCTACCTGAATCAAAGCTCAGTGTAAAAGTTTGGATCAGCTCAGCACTTAACCATGAATATCTCATCTTCACTGTTTATCTGAATAGCATTTTTACAGGAGCATTATCTGGAGCATTATAATTTATAACATGATTGGTTTTCATTTGTTGGTTGGATATGCTTTCCAGCTATAAAAGCTAATGCTTCAATTAACCTGATAAATAGATAATGAATTTACAATGCTTATAAAATACCCACCTCATCAAATATAGCTCGTAAACCTTGAATATCTTTAGCAACAGCCAAAGAACTTATATTAGCAAAGACAGGTTGGTCTTGTTTGATAATTCCTCGAGTAATTTCCTCTGTCAATTTGACTTGATCAGATGATAAAGCACCCTTTAAACAAGGATTGACTTTTTTAAAATAAAAACAAAAATATCTTATTTTGCTTTGACATTTTTTCTAAATATGTAAATTAGCTTATTATATATAAAACTTACTTTAGCTGAAAAATCAAAGCGAAGTTTATCAGGAGCAACCAAAGAACCTCTTTGATCTGCATCATCAACAAGAACCTTCCGCAATGCAAAGTTAAGTATGTGAGTAGCAGTGTGATTGTTCATTAGCAGTCGACGTCGAGACTAAAAATAACAGTTTTTAAAACAATAAAATTTTAAATAACAACAGTCCCCCCTCCTTAAAAAAATCATTGCTTTTCTTTCCGCATCACCTTTGAAAAAAGAAGCAAACTTTATCAAAAAGCTTTAAAATACAGATTAGAAAAATTTAAAAAAATACCTCATCAATATTACACATAACTTTATCACCAACTTTAAGTGTTCCCTCCAAATTTCCCACATGTAAAACATAACCACCATGAATCTGAACATCATCAACTGCAAATTCCACATCCTAAACAAACTTTGGTGAGTAAAAACAAACAAAAGGTTTCTGAGTTTTTAAAACACATTTATTTTCTATCTATTTTTATTGAGGCTGCAATATATATTAACAGAGAAAGCCACTATTTAAATACAAATATATATATATATATATATATATATATATATATATATATATATATATATATATATATATATATATTTATATATATATATATATATAAATTGTAAAGAAATGGGAATAAAGAAAACCTCTTCAACATTGATGTACCCAGTGTCAAATAGTTGTCCACCTTGCTCAGCATAAAAACAAGTTCTGTTAAGGAGAACACCACACCTTGAATTAGTGACTGCATCAACAAACTCTTTATTAACTCTTAAAGCAATTACAATGGCTTCTGTTGGTTCAAAAACTAATTAATAATTAAAAACAAAGTATTAATTGAGAATATTACTTTAGTACTAAATAAGAAACAAATTTTTTAATAATTTTTCAATCAAAAAAAAAAAAAAAAGACTAGTTAAATATTTCAAAATATATTACAGTTATAGTCGTAAAAACTACTTATATTTTGCCATTATATCAAAGAAAAATTTTTTTTAGAGACAACAGTTATATAGGTTTATTGAAATTTAAATCTAATCGCTGACTTCTGTTTTAAACACAATTTAATTTTGTGTATGGTTACTGTGGAAAATATACAGATTTGCATTTGTTAATGTTAGATTTATTTCACATTAAAATAAGAATGTATCTTAGTAGGCTGTTAAATAAAGTTTGCCACACACAACTTCTACTGGAACTGAAAGAATGGAACTTTTTTCTGAACTAGTGGACTTTATCTCAAAAGATATTGTAGAAAATTGACATAAAAAATTGACAGCAGTAATAAAACCATGGGCACAAATATAAAGTTTTTTTTCAGAAGAAAATCAGAAAAATGCATCTTTTTACTTTTTAACCCTGTTTTTATTTAATGTACCCAGGATAAAAGCCAGAACCATATAAAAACCTGGATAGAAATTTTATTTAAAACCTGGATAGAAATTTTAAAGTATGTTATCAAATAGCATATAGATTACAGAAAACATTCTCTAATCTACCTAAATTTATCTTATTACAAAAATTTTAAGATTGTTACCAATACTTAAAAAAATAACTTACCATAGTTTCCATGCTCATCTTTATTGTAACTATACTTTGGAGAATCATCAGTTTGAACAAAACCTTTGGTTTTCAGTTCATCTAGAGCATGAACATCTAAGGTATAAAAATCTTCAACACCAGAGCCTTTTGCACGAGCCATTTCCTGAACAGTTTAAAAAAAAAAGAAGAGTTAAATGAAAAACAAAAGTAAACGTTTAATCAAAGTTATAAGACTAAATAAATAAAAATAATGTAAATACTTCAAAAAGGGTTTAAAGCATAAAAACAATTGAGAAAAACTTTTACTAAATTTAATAAACTTTTAATTACTTACTTGAGCTTTAACTTTTAAAACTTCATAACTATTCATATCTACTTTTAAGTTACGCTCTTCAGCCATAAGAATTGTAAGGTCACTTGGAAAACCATAGGTGTCATACAACCTCCAAGCAACATCCCCTGCATTTGCACAAAGTAATTTAAAATATAGAATAATATAAAGTACATACAAAACAGAAAGTAATTGATTATTACCATTTTTGTCTTTCAGCTAGAAAAAATAAAAATTTCTTGGGTAATTTTTGCACTGAATTGCTATCATAGCTTTACAGGGACCAACAGAATTTATTCATTATCTCATATTATGCTAGCATATTTTGCAATGGGTGAATCAATTGTTAAAATATTTTATGCCAACAGAGAAAATTGAATTGGTTTTTCTTACTTTCTAATCTTTGGTATCCCAAACCAAGAACTTATTGATACGAATAAACAATTAAGACCAGCTTGTTATACATAAATTATATAAAGATATAAAGATACAAAGATACAAAGATACATACATACATACATACATACATACATACATACATACATACATACATACATACATACATACATACATACATACATACATACATACATACAGTGTCTACAAAAATTATCCGACCAAACATTTTTAAAAATATTTTTCCTAAAAAAAGTGCTGTATTTTCCTAAATTTAGACTTTTTGGTAAACTCAAGATTAATGAAAATAAAAGAACATGTTTTTAAATAGATTTTATTTATTTTAATGTAAAATATGAATCACAAGGTTTTCAGTCTTAAAATAAAGGAGCTTAGGTCGTTTTTTTATTGTCAAAAAAATATTCGACCAAACACATTATTTGTTTCATAACAAATTATTATATAACAAAACAATTATTTTAATACTTTGTTGGGCCTCCCTTTGCTTGGATTACAGCTTCTAGACGTCTAGGCATTGATTCAACTAAAGTTTTGTTTCTTCTGGTTGAATCTTTTCCCAGGCTTCTTCAATTTGCCACTTTGAGGTTATCTTTTTTGGAAAATGACCGATCTCCAATTTTTCAGTCTAAAATTTCCCACAAATGTTCAATTGGATTAAGGTCCGGTGATTGTGCGTGCCATTCCAAGACCTCAACATTATTTCCAGCAAGCCACTCCTTGGTTTTAGTGGCACTATGCTTGGGATCGTTATCTTGCTGAAATGTAAAATCAGATCCTAGCCGAAGTTTTCGAGCAGATGACTTCAAATTTTGCTTTAATATGTTTCTGTATTGCACCTGATCCATTAAAGTATCAATAAATTGGAGTTTTCCGACACCCTTCCAATCCATTGATACCATCACGTTACCGCCGCCATACTTGACAGTTCCTCTCACGCAGCTTAATTGGTAGGCTTCTCCGGCTTTTCTCCAAAATTTTTGGGCTCCATCAGATGACTTTAAGTTGAATTTCGATTCGTCGCTCCACAGGATCTTTTTCCAAAAACTTAACGGCATGTTTTTGAACTTCTTAGCAAACTCCAATCTTCTTTTCATGTGTTTCTTACTCAAATATGGTTTATTACGCACAAGTCGTCTTTGAAATCCCTGGTCTCGGATACAATTTCTGATTGTCTGATGGGATAATTTGATTCCATAATTCTCTTCAGTTTGCTCAGCCAGTTTTTGAGCAGAAATGAAGCGATTTTTCTTGACTTGTATAATTAAGTTTCTATCAAAACTCTTAGAAGTCTTTTTTTTGCGACCCTGCCCTTCTTTTGTGGCTGTTGTTCCGATCAAATTATACTTCTTCATTATGTCGGATACTGTATTATGAGGAATTCCAGTTTCTTGCTGCACCTGACGAAAGGCTTTACCCTGATTGACTAGATTAACAGCTAAATTTCTCTGAGAAACAGTCCAGTGACGTTTACCCCCCACCATTTTACTTAAAAAAACATGAAACCTTTTTTTTATACATAATTTTTTTTTTACTACAAAAAGACATTAATTGTATAAAAATTTGCTAAAATATTTCAACAAATTTTACATAAAATTAATTAAATTAATTTTATGTAAAATTTGTACCTAAATATCGCTTGGTCGGATAATTTTTTTACAAGCCTATTCAATACTAAGTTTCTCTTAGGACAAATAATAAACCAACTGAAGCATGAATAAAAAAATATGAACGCTAAATAACATGCTATTCCCAATAGAATTAAAATGACGGACAAAGTAAGTATCGCTTTTCATTGTTTTTAGTATAATTTAGAGCATAAACATTTTTTTTGGGAAAAACTTGTTTGGTCGGATAATTTTTTGAGACACTGTACATACATAAATGAAGATACAAATAGTGTTTCCTATTTTATGTAACTGAAAGAACAACTTAGAAATAAAGTTAGTGATATTTAAAACAAACCTTCAATAACACCATTAGTTGTTCTATCAGCAGCTCTATTGAATAATCGTCTTCCTCGTGCAAGTGTTTTTAAAAACTGAGCTTCTTCTTCGTTAATGATGTCTTTAATCTTAGTAAAGTTTTAAACATTAGAAAACTCTTCTTTTTTTTTATTTACAAAGATTTTTCAAAAAAATAATTTCATAACTATTTACATATAAAAGCTTAGAAATTAAAATATAATTTAAAATAGATTAATTTCAAAACAAAACTAAAACTCAATTTTTATATCTGAACATATGCTAAAGTAATCATATGATGAAAACTGGAAATATGAATCACTGATAATTATCAAACTGATAATTGTCTAACAATAATAATAATAATTGGTCTTTAGAAATACCACATAACAAAAAGAAACACAATCTTACATTAGATTATAACAGTTAAAAAAAAAACTAAAAACTATTTGCATTAATTATAAAATCTTATTATGTTTATGACAACAATTCATGTGAAACAAAAAAAATTTAATCAAAAATAATTACTGTTTGAGGATCTTTTAAGATGTTTGGATAAACACAACCTAAAGAAGTGCAAACAACATCCACAAGAGATGCAAAAACACCAGGTTTGCAATTAAGCTTTTCTGTAGCAAATCGAACAGCTCTTCGCAAAATTCGTCGCAGCACATATCTAAGAAGTATGTTTGTTTTGAGTACTAATAATAGAAAGTCTAGTTTAAATAGCAATACATTATCATAGAAAAAACTTAAAATGCTTGCCATGTTATATATAAGAAACAATAAATAAATATTTTATTTATTATTTTTTATTTATAACATTCTCTATTTGAAGAAAGAATGTTTTGAAAATAATATTTTTTCAAATAGAGAATATGAAATACTTCAAAAAAAGCTGTTTAATTATTGTGGAGTAGTTTCATGATAAGAATATTATTACACAGACTGATATTAGAAATTGGGGTTAATTTACTTTAAGAAAAAAATTTTTAATAGAGAAACTCATTTAAAAAAAGTTACCCACCCTCTACCTACATTGTCAGGTCTACCACCATCTGACAATGCTACTGTTAATGTACGAATGTGATCAGCAACTACTCTATATGCCATATCAACACCATCTTTATCCTCAACACCTACTAAACCAAGGTAGGGTTTTGTACCAGTTAGCTATGTGTTTATAAAAAAAAAATATTTAAGAATGGTGGTATTCATAGAGACTAAAAGTTACAGAAGAAAAATAACAAAATAATACTAAGGTTTTAAAAAAAAATTCCAACATTTGTATTATAATATTATAAAATGTATTTAATATTCCTAAATATGTCTGATGTCTAAAACTTTACCTGATGGATAGCTTCAAAATAGGGTGTAAAAACATCTGTGTCATAATTAGACATTTTATTTTGAAGTACAGAAATTATTCTTTCCAATCCCAGTCCAGTATCAACATGTTGATTCGGTAAAGACACCAATCTTCCATCAATTTCCCTAAATGTAAGAAAAAATAGTGGATTTCATAAGATAATTATCAAAATGAAGAAAAATTTGTTATCTTTTAAACTGAAGGTAACTTTCCTATAGCTTTTAATTTCTGCTTTTACTTTGAGTGATAAACAAAATATTTTAGCTTTTTTTAAAAATATCATTGAAAAATGATTGTGTATCCAATGCTTGGTCTAATGACAATTGGATGAATAGTAACTACAGTAAATGAAAGTAAGTTTTATATTCTTTGGTACTCTTAACCCAGACAAGATTTTAGATAATTAATTTTATATGATGCAGTAACAAATAGAAATTCTAGGATTTATTATTTGGATTAGGCATCAGTATTTTACTTTTGAACAATAAAGAATAAAATACAAACTTCTATATCAGTCATTTGAGATTATGCAACTTTAAAATAACCTTATACTTCAAAGAATTACATAATAGATAATAGACCTATTTAATAAAGTCAGTTTTATTTAATTTTTTTGAAAATAATAAGTTTAAGTATGAACACAAATTTGTACTAAACACAATTATTTTTAACATGAAGTATTTGAATACCAGAAATTTTTGTTATAAAAAAAAAAAAAAAAAATTCTTTAGCAAAACTCTATATAATGACTTTTTTAAAGAAGGAGAAAAAAAAATTGGTCCATCTAAATTAGTTTAATTAATTTGCTCTAATTTTTATGACAACCTGTTAAATTGTATAAACACCAAGTTCCAGACTTCTAAAACATCAGGTACATCCATGTTAACTAAATGTGATGCATCTCTACCGCCAATCCGATCATAATGAAGCTCAGAGCATGGACCACATGGACCAGTTTCTCCCATTTCCCAAAAATTCTCTTTCATTCCAAAAGGTAGAACATGATTTGGAGGTAATCTAAAAAGAAAAAAGATCATAAAAATATTTTTCTACTAGATTCTTTCTTTATTTGCTTCTGTTTTTCTTATTACAAAAAAAAATTTATTATTAAAAAAATTTTATGATGAAAAATGGAATTAAATGTTTGCCCTAAATCAAGCCAGAACTGCTTGGCTTCTTTATCTTCAGGTACACCATCTGCTCCACCAAAATAGGTGACATAAATGCGTTCTTTTTCCAAGCCCCAAACATCAGTTAAAAGTTCCCAAGACCAAGCAATAATTTCTTTCTGAAAATTTAGCCAAATTAAAAATCTTTTAAGTGTTATATTGTTGCAAATGGATCTTCTAGTGTATGTTTAATATATAAACACTAAAGCTAATCACCTTGAAAAAGTCACCAAAAGACCAGTTCCCCATCATCTCAAAAAATGTATGGTGATATACATCTTTACCAACATCATCTAAATCATTGTGTTTTCCACCTGCTCTGATACATTTTTGAGAATTAACAACTCGTTTTAGTTTTGCAAAATCACTATTTGGATCTACTGTACCAAGGAAGAGTGACTTAAACTATAAGCAAAGTTAAAATGCCATTAACAAAAATTACAAATACATACATACATACATACATACATACATACATACATACATACATACATACATACATACATACATAAATACATACATACAGACAGACATACATATACACACAGGGTGATCAGACCAAGTGTAGACAAATTTTTATTTAAATAACTTCACAAAAATAAGGAAACATGATTTAATTTTTTGCATAAATAAAGTACATTACTCTACAAATATAAATGACAAGTTATTTTTCTAAGTAAATGCTTTTAGCTTTTACCACTTGTCTTAATCTCTCTGAAACCTGATTAAATGAAGCATGGATGGTTTTTATTGAAATTTTATCTCAACCTTAATTTAACTTTCAGCAATGTTACACTTTGGTGAGAGGATGAACATGTATTGCTTTCAAAATACTCTAAATAGCAAAATCCATTACATTTAAATCTGGTGAAGAGGGAGGTCAAAAATCCTTTACCCAGAAACCTGCTGTATTGACCTTGCAACAATCTTAAAAAATACATGTAGTATGAGATGTGGCTCTGTATTTTTGAAGAGTGATCTCAAGTCTCTTTAAACATACTATTGATTTTATCTTAAGCAGAAGATGTATTGATTTAACAAATCAATCACTCCTTCAACATTTTTAAGTAAACATGTTAGTTTATTTTTATCCCCTCTTCAATAAAGATAAGGGATGTTTTTTTACCTGTTGAGGTTACACCTGCCCAAACCAGTACAGATGCTGGTTTTTAACACTGATAAGCTATTGGCTAAATCACTGGGATGTCTTCTTTTTGCTGAGTGTAAACCCAGTTGCTCTGATTATTGTGTATTATTTGCACTGTAAATAATTTATCATCTGTCCACAGTACTGGAGGTTGAATACTATCCTTAAGTCCAAAAGAAGCTCCATTCTATACAACTGCTTTGCTTTGGTGGTTCTTACCTTTAAGAGAGCAAATTCAGTTTCTCTAAGATGTTTTAAGATTTTATAGACACCAGATTAGCTAACATGAGTCTTGAAAATCATAAAAAACTCACTACGTATTTTCCAGTTTGAAACAGCTCAGAAACTTATTTTTTGATGGTGAATTATTTTTTACAAATTCGATCTGCAAAACGTGTAAAAATACTTAACATGAGTATGAATTTTTATTGAAACACAAAAATAGAAACAGAAAAGAGTTAAATAACCGTCTTATTTAATAACCGTCTCTTAACCGTCTTAAAATATTTTCTACGCTTTGTCTGATTACCCTGTACATATATATACATGTATATATATGTACAAAGTGATATGTTCATGGCTGATATGTTCATGGCTAATGGGTAATATATTCATGCATGCATGTATGTATCTATGAATGTATGTATGTATATATGTAAAAAAATGAGAAAAACATTAGTTTGAATTGATTTTTGAAAAAGGTCGCCCATTGTAACAAGTTGACCCTTTTAACATCTTGAGTAATGAAGGATAATATGAAGTATGAGGTAATAACATGATAAATATTATAAATTCAATAAGCAAAGTCACTGAAACCTGACTTAACATGTTAAACATAATCATGCAACCTTTGAATAAAAATAGTAACGGACCTACCAACTGCAATTGATTTAATTCATAAATAAGTTATTAGCATAAAGTCTTATGCTAATTGAACTCTTCATTATTTCTTTATTTTAATAGATCAGTTTGGTAGGACCAACCAAATATAAAATGTCTGTTTAGCATATCCAAATTAACTTAAGTATAACTAAGCAACTATTATATTTTGGAACACTTAAAAAAATATATCATTATTTGACATATTGATTTTATTAAAGACTGGTTTATTTATTAGGATAACATACTATAGGAGTATCTACCTGGTTCATGCCAGCATTAGCAAAAAGGAGAGTAGGATCTTCATGAGGAATCGTTGATGATGAAGGCACAAATGTATGCTCATATTGGTTGACAAAAAAATCAATGAAGTCTTGCCTCACTTGCTTGGCAGTTTTTTCAGCCATTTTTTCTGAACGATAAAGCGTTTGAAAAGTTTTATTGCTACTGCTACGTGTCACAAATTTTGAAGTTATCTTAAATATAAAGTGTTTAAATGGAAATGCTATGGGCAACAGCATTAAACTCTATCGAACCAGGCGAGTAGTTAAAAAAAAATACAGTCATTCAATTTAGGAAGTTAGCTGAAAACAATTCACAAACATTATAAAAGGACCATTCCCAGTTAGTTACAACCCTACGCGCTTAATAGTGATTGAATGAACATGCTTGAGCGTGGTAAAATTATTAATTTTGCCGAATACTTTTCTGTCTGTACTTTCGCTTTCCTTTTAAGGCTAGTTTTCACATAAAAAAATTCTTTGATTGGAAAAAAAAATCAAAATTGTGTTTGAATCCCCGAGATTCTTAAACAAATTCGGAAACAAAAAAAACTCGTAATTCTTTTTTTGAAGTACGTTGCTGGATGCTTTTTTGACAAGGATTATGTTTTAAATTTTTTTCGTGGAAAAGTAAAAATGAGCTTAAAAAATATTATTTCTTTTTATTTACATGTGAAAGAGGAAAATATCCATAAGACCAATGAGTCAACTAAGCCAATTCCCTGCTTCACTAATTATGCTTAAATAACACTTAATTATGCTTAAATAACACTTAATTTTAAACAGCTGTTTTAAGCGCAGCAACTAAAAGTATAAATTAAAAATTGATATTGTTTTTTAAATCAAAATAGGAGAGGCAGGCCATTCATTAAGGTTTTATCAAACTAAATAATTGCAGGAAAAAACTCTTTTATTTTAAATGGATTGCAATGCCTAAGAATATTGTTTTGAAGATGGTTTCAACGATTCCTCTGTAACAAATTTAGTTGTTACAGAGGAATCGTTGAAAACCAAATATATGGCTGTTGTAAAGTTTTCAATACCTTGAACTTATAAGAAATATTTCCTTCAAGTCGTTAAATTTTTGGCACCGAAAACTTAAAAAAGCCAAAAAAATTTTTGATGTTTTTTTAAAAACGAAATTTTTCAGAAACAAAAAACGTTTTTTTCCGTAATAAAAAGTCACGTGATAAAACTCCCAAATGATTGGAAACACAAGCACTGTAAACATATCCAAGAAGTAAAACATCAACACCCTTGAGAATAAGTACTTAGGGAAAAGTGGGCACAGTGAAACACAGATAAACACAGTAATTGGTTAAACAAAACTATTCCAGCGCTAAAAATCAAAACATTTATTAGCCTACAATTAACTGTGGGTGCATTACAAACTTACGCTTGTTTAGTTATTTAATTAAAAGTTATAGGGTAGGCAGACTAAAGTACAAAAATAAAAAACTGATATTTTTTAATCATTATTGTAATTTATCTAACTTTCGTCAATATATAACAGCAATGCGAATTTTTAAACCAACGAAACATACAAGTGTTACTTTAAAAACTTAATTATCAACTTGCCCTTTACTATTCGTTTATTTCGTTTTTGAGTCTCTTCAATAAAGTTGCCGTTTTCGACATGTGTTTTGGTCTGCCGACCATAAAACTAGAAGGTGGATTAAAAAATTAGACTAACAAATTGGACAAACAAATCTCTTATAAATGTAAGTGAACGTAACTTACTAATTAATAAACAAGCGTCAAAATTCCAAACAAAACTTTTATCCTTTATAGTTGCCGAATGGTAATCATAAAACGGGATGGAAGAGAAAAAATCTCTTAAAAGAAAACCTCAAAGTGCACAAATATTATCGTAAACATGCAGCATTGATTTTAAGCATATAAAATTTTGATTAAGCAAGCCCAGTTTACATTGCCCAATTCAAATTAAATTGTAATTAATAAATACACTTCGTTCGGCAAAAAGTTGTTTGATTTTTTTCAAATGATCTAAAATCAATTTTACCGGGATCTTCCACACCGAGGAATGAAAAATGGACTCTTATAACATTAGGGAACCGTGCAGTATTTAGATCACCAGGTAGTTAAAACTTTAAAACTAAATTAGTTGCAATGTATGTAAATGCTCAGGAAAATCTGAATTAATTTGATTGTATTTCTTAACTCCGGGTTTTCTCATTCACTCCCTTGCGCGATTTGATCATTCAGCCGTTTTTAAGTTTTTACTCGACATTTTTAAGTTTTTACTCGACATTTTGCTTTTTTAACATCAGAGCAAATGGTTAGGAAAGTAGCAGTCTAAAAAACTAAGTCTAAACATAGAACACAGGATAAACATAGAACACAGGCTAAACATAGAGCATGTCTAAACATAGAACACAAGTTATAACTTTTAAGTAATAGAAAAATGTGAGTTAAAAACTAGATTTTTTGATTTAACCAGCTCAAAATATCTTGTAATTGCTTTACCCAACAACGAAAGCATGAAAATTACCCAACAACGAAAACATGAACATTCCCAACAACGAAAACATGAAAAGTTACCAAGAGTTAAATTTTCTAGTCATATTAAATTCATATATACATATTATTCATAAATATTTGTCATAAATATTGTTCATAAATAGTGTCAGGATTACAAGATTTAAAAAAAAAAATACTAGAGACGAAATTATAAAGACAAAAACGTTACATAGACAGACAAAACGTTACAGATGCAAGGACAAAAACTAACAGAACAACTTATATTATCAGTTTTCAAAGGTTAAATGCATCACATAATATCCGAGAAAACCCTATATCTAATCTGGAAATCTCAAGAATCCGTTATATTATGTTTCATTAGGTTTTCAGGTTTTCCTTGTTTATCTTTTGTAAAAAAAACTTTTCTATCTGGATATTTCATTTCTCTATATCGTCGATGAGAGCGCTTAAAATGTTGCCGACGGCGCATGGCATTATTGTCCATTGTGCGCTTCCAACTGTCAAATTTATCGCGCCTTTTCACTTTCTGACGAGATTTCCCTAACGACTCACAATAACCGAAGTCAAATTGTCCTTTCACAACATTTTCTTTAAATTGAACAGGTATGTTGCCACGTCTGTAGTACCTACTCACTACATAAGTACAAAACAATCCATCTTCCTCAGAAATTGCTTTCCCAATTCCCATTTTAGAAGTTTCTTTCCATACCATCTGGGAAAAAGATTCGGTACCAGATTTTGGCGAATCCTGAGCAAAGCTGTAGCCGGGACTACAGATTTCATTGTACCTAAAAACGTTTTTAAAAAGAACATTGAATAAAATGAAATAAAAGATGATTATAATGATTAGATCAAAATTTATTAATATGATACCATTTTCTAACAACTTCGTCTCCAGTCATTGGTATTCTGTTTTGAGAGCAACTTTTGGCAAAATTTTCTCCGTCGTTGCTATTGCTACGCCTTAAAGTACCTTCAGTAGAAAGTTTGGAAGCATACATTTCCGCTTCTATACATAAATCCTCATCAAGTTTTATAGCAGGTGCTCCGTGAACGGCTCGAAATTTATTGTGCAAATTTAAAGCCTCTTGTCTAAAATCTAAAATAAAAATTAAAAATATGTTAACAAAAAAAAATTAAAAAAAAAAAAAAAAAAATTAACTTCACGTTCAAAGAAAGCAAAAAAATGAAGTTTAAATTTTTGAAAGACAGTTTACCTTGTATATCTTGCGTAACTAGGCGTTTCGGTAAAACTGTTTTAACAAGATTATTGCTTTGCTCCTCCTCAGGGGATGAAGCGTAAACAGCTCCCAAACCGTCGCAATAGGATTTAGCATCGTAGTCACCTCGTACTACATTCGATACGACAGCAGTTTTGTTTTTTGACGGGAAATACTTTGCAACAACGACACTACATTTCTTATTGTCTCTATAAAAAGTAGATCGAGCAACACCCAGGCGAGTTGTATCTTTCCATACCACCTGCGTGAATGGAGTGGCTTTTTCTTGCACCCAATCGACTCCAAAAATATAAGACGGAGAGCAGACAGTATCATACCTAAGTTTGTTAAAAAGTTATACCCTTAAAAAAAAATCCATTGAGTAAATAAATACTTAAAACACTCAAAATAAAAAAAAAACAGAACAAAATTTTGTTTTTTTTGTTCTGTTTATGAAATTACCAAAGCATGGTTGCATCTGTTCCTGTAAGTAACTCTCCTACGTCTGCACCTTTACAAACCTCGGCAATATTTTCGTCAGCTAAGGCCGGAGGTTCATACTTAGGAAATATACCTTTTCCTAAAGTAAGAGCAGATGAATTTAACTTTCTAAATTTTATTCAGAGCGTTTTTTCTAAAAATTATTCAACTAAAAATTGCTGTAGCAATTATGTCACCTGCAATGAATTCAGCTCTTTCTTTGGCTTCCGATGTAAGCTTCTTATCGAGAGTGAGCGGAGGAGATTCGTGAAGACTTCGGTAGAGGTTATGAAGACTTAGAGTCGACAATTCAAACTCTAAAAAAAAATTTAAAAGCCGTAAGTTGCGTCTAAAAAAATTCTTCTGTTTCAAAAAAAAGAAAAAAAAGAAAGCAATCTCAACAATATTTAGCAGCTTAAGTAACCTGATACTTCACTGTCTGACGAAGAGCCACCATCCAGAGCGGTTTGCAAACTGCTTTCTATCTGGGTATCTTCCAGTTTGTTTTCTGACTTTTTCGACATTCCGGATACTTCATTTGCTGAAATACTAGTCGGTAAAAGAATAGCAACATAACTTGGAACAATTTTCACGTCGTCAGAGTTTGGTGTCAAACTTAAAACCTTTGGTGAAACTGCAAACGTTTGTCTTCGAGTTTCGCTTCCTGTTTCTTTTTTCTTATTTAGAGGAGATCTACTACCTGCAGATACTTCGTAACTGCTTTTCTTTTTAAGAAGACGATTGCGCAGCGCTTTTTCTCTTTCTGTCAGTTTTGTGGAGAACTGCACATTCTTACCTTTATATGGATTTAAAAACATATCTAACAGGTGATTTTCGTTTTGAAATTCGTTTTTTGCATCAATTTTAGAGTTTTGTAAGATGCTTGAATGAGTTTTTTCTCTATTATAGACATCATTCTCCTCATAACTTACGTTCTTTGTGTCTTTAAAAGCTGATTTCTCTTTTTTAATACTAGGTACGATATAATCTTCAGATATAAGAGAGCTGTAATCATTTGATTCTACATTTGGCAATTGCTGATTTAGGGTTTGATCCGGTATGTATTCCAACTGAATCTGTGATAACGGTTCTGTACTTTCTTCTTTACTTTTTACGCTGAAGAGAACAAAGTCGTCTTTAGATGAGATTTCTCCTCTCTTATTAGACGATAGGCCATAATGAACGTTAAAAGGATTTTCAGAACTAAACTGTTTGCTATGAAAATGAGAAACTTGCTCAAAAGGAGCCACTGTTTTTTTTATTTTACTTTTTGTTTTATTTGCTTTATAGTTTTTGAGCTCAAAACGTTCAACTTTTAAAACTGTTCCATTTTGAGAGGTATATGGTAATTTTTTAAATTGCTTGTGATCTCTTATGGACATCGGCATAATTGAATAACTTGAAAGCGAAGCTGGAAGGCTAATTTTAGGTTTAAGAACTTTGGACCGCTTACTCCTATTATTTTCTTTGGTATTGGATCTTGGAAAACCAATACCAGACCTCTTTCGAGCCAAATTTAAACATTCACGTGGTGACCGAAAATGACCTTGCAAAACATTAGCAGCAAATTCACCAATAAAATTTCCTGCAGGACGATATCTTGCTACAACGTATGTACATAACAACCCATTGTGAAATTTTGAAGCACGGCCTATTCCAAACTGTCGTGAGTTTTTCCATACAACTTGAGTAAAATGACCAGCTTTCCCTGGTAGCGCAGAAGAAAAGTCATAACCAGGGTCACACACTTCTCTATACCTAAAAAAATGAAAGTTCCACTCCTTGTTCAATGTGAGATAATTATGAATTTATGTATTATGTAGGTAATTATGTAATTATCTAGGTAATTACGTAATTATGTAGATAATTACGCAATTATGTAGATAATTACGTAATTATCTAGGTAATTATGTAATTATGAAACAGTTGAAAAATCATTTAATAAAAGTTTAAATACTTTACCAGATTGTAGAAGCTTCCTGTCCTGTCATGAGTTCATCTTTACTCCGGCAAACAGTAGCAATATTTTCTCCGTCTTCTGTATTGGAATGACGCAAAGAAGCAGCTTCAGCAATTTCTTTGGCATATTCGGCTGCCTCTTTCGACATTCTTTCATTTAAAACTAATGATGGCGCATTGTGTGCGTGTCTGTATGCATTGTGGGCATTTAATGCTGACAACTGAAATACTTGAATTTAAAATTTTTTAAAGATTAATTATGTTCATCAGACTGAACAGGGCCTCAAACCCTGCTGAAAAGCACACGTAATGATACTAGGATGAAAATTTAAACATAAAAAGATACTTACATGAAACATCACCTGATATTGCTCCATGAAAAGCTTTTTCATTTTCACTTCCACATTTTGTTGATAATAAATAAGGTGCTGCTTGATCTGGATTCTCAGAACTAATCTTACACTCCACTTTTACAGATATAGCAGGTGAGGAAGACAGATCATCAGAATCTAAGTTAAACCTATCCTCCTCTGACTGATGATTGATATTTGCAATGTTTATATCATTAACAAAATCAGGTTTTCTTTGATTCAAGCTATTTTCTTCACCATTTAGTTTTAAGTTACTAGTAGAATCATGAGTCTCACTCTCAAGTTTAGACTGCAAGTATACAGATTTTAAAGGTCGCTGAAGAACATTTTCAGATTTAATTCCATTTGCCATTAAATGATAACTTTCCCTTGGATTTTTCAATCTATGCAAAATTATCCCACTGGTCACATCAGTTGATGATTCAAATTCATGATGCATGTCTCCAGCTAAATCTTGAGTCAATGAATCTATTTGCGAATCATTTTCTAAATTAGCCATTTTTAAGGAACTCTGAAGTTGATCTTTAAAATTTAAAACTGACGTAGGTTTTTTTTCATTACTTTTTCTGTTTTTGTAAACATCTTTGGCGTTATTTCCAGATTTAAGTGGTTTAGAATTTGATTTTAATTCTTCTGATGTATCAGATCCCTTTTTATTATCCATATCTTCCAATTTTGCAGCAGGATCATTTGGTCCTCCAGGAACATTAATATTTACTTCAGGCAATTTTTGAGTTGACAACTTTTTAAATTTATCCTGAAAATCTTCTTTTTTTGGTTTGTCATCTCCAGATAATTCAAGATCACCTGAATCTTCTACTGAATCAGTGGCAACCATTGGCTTTTGTTTGGAAACATGTTTTTGAGTTTTTCGAATAGTAGGAAAATTACTTGATTCTAGGCGAGTGTGTTTTCTCTGAGATGGTGGTCGTAAATTTAACTTTTCTTCATCAACACGGCTATTTGGATCATTTGGACCACCCTCCACTCTAGTATTTACTTTTGGAAGCTTTTTAACTTTTTTTCGATCCTGAAGCAACATTTCAATATCAGCATTATTTTGAGATTGTTTTATTTTATCTGATTTACTTTCATTTTCTGACTGCTTTAAAAATAGTTTCTTGCCATGATCTAAAGGTTCTTTTGCTTGTTTTTCAGAATCTAACTTATTTCTAATAGCAGTCAAGTCCAAATCATCAATTTCAGGAGGACTTGAATAAGAATCCGGAACAAAATTTCCATCTCTGTTTAATCCATTAACACTCTTGGTAATGCCATTTGCTTCCAATTCATCATCAGTATTTTGAGATATGTTGTTTAATACAAGATTAGGATCTCTGGCAGTCAAGAAAGAGTTTTCATAAGAACTCTTTGCTGCTTTAATGGGATTTTTATACTCTTCGCTGTTAGCTACTGGTGCAGCCAAAACAGTAGAGTTAAGCATTTTATACTTTTGATCTTTGATTAAATCAAGCAAACTGCCATTTCTAATCTTTTTTAGAGACATGAGCTCAACTTTTCTTGAACTAGGTATTGATTGGGTTATTTGATTACTTGTACCCTTGAACTCTTCTAAATCCAAACGATCTTGAGAGATCTTATGAACATGATTTATTCCATTTGCAGATCCACCTGCATTTACAGGTAAACTTTGCTTCATTTTATCGAGATTATTTACTATTAGTCCACAGCAACCACTGGAATTATGTAGCTTAAGATTGCTTGTGGTTAATTCTTTATTTATATTTTCTGTTACTTGCTTTTCTGCATCCTTAAATAAAATTTAAAGATAGTGCATGTATTGTTAGATTTTTGATGATTAGATAGGTCATTAATAGTTTGAATTTATCAATGTTATAAAAACAATGTTAAGTCAAGTAAACCAGGTTTTTGAGATTTTAATGTTATAATGTTAAGTACTTTTAAAAAATATACCTTTAAAGACTTTAAAAATTCCAATCTTGCCAAGTTTTTCTCTTGTGCCACCATATTTGCTTTATCAATATTTCTGGTTTCAAAGGTCACCAAAGCCTCTATAACGTCATGGCATGTTTCTTTTTCATTAAAGTTTCCTTTTAGAACATTTTCGTTATAAAACATGTGATTATTGCCTTCAGGAAAGTACTTTGCAACTATGTATGTACATCTTAGACCATTTTGCATACGTGTTGCTTTTGCCATACCAAGTCTAACGCTAGAGGCCCAAACAACTTGAGAAAAATGTCCGGTTCCAGAACACTGGGAAGTCTTGTTGAAACAATGGCCAGGAGAGCACACTTCTCCATACCTATATATTTAATATGAAATTTAACAAAAACAATTATTGTTAGAATTTTAAAAAGGCATAAAATTGAAAAAATAATTTAATCTTATACCATCTTATAACAGCTTCCTCTGCAGATATATCATATTCACCATCATAACAGCCTAAAAACAAGTTTTCTCCCATGGTTGAGAAAACGCCAGGTATTAACTCTAAGGTAGGATTTTGTCTTAAAGACTCATGCTTCAAATATCCAAGGTTGGTAAGTGAAACAGCATGTCTATAAGCTTTAGCAGTAAGTTCTTGATCCATTTCCATTGGTGGAGAACCATGTATTTTTCTAAGTTTGTTATGTGTACTTAACCCAATTCGCAAAAATGCTAAATCATCTATTACACAACAAAGAAAAAGGGTAAAAAACTTAGCATACTATTATAATTTATTATCAACATCATTGTTATCATCATCATGATCATTATTATTATTTTCATTATTACCATTATTATTATCATTATAATTATTATTATCATTATTATTATTATTATTATTATTATTATTATTATTATTATTATTATTATTATTATTATTATTATTATTATTATTATTATTATTATTATTATTATTATTATTATTATTATTATCATCATTATTATTATTATTATTATTATTATTATTATTATTATTATTATTATTATTATTATTATTATTATTATTATTATTATTATTATTATTATTATTATTATTATTATTATTATTATTATTATTATTATTATTATTATTATTATTATTATTATTATTATCATTATTATTATCAACATTGTTATCATTATCAGTATCATTACTACTAGTATTATTACTTGTTATTATTTAAAACATACCTTCATAAAATCCTGTAGCACCAATATGTAGTACAACAGGACTACCAAAACTAGAAAAACTAATAGATGGCCATGGACCCAATGTTTGAACTAATTTGGCATTTATGTCTAAGGAACTAGTCATTGGTCTTGGGCTGGAAATAACAAGGGGAGTTGGTGACGCACTTGCTATTGGCTTATATGGCTCTAACCCAAAAGTTGGTCTTTTTGATGGTTTTTTGCTTTCTTCATTATTTAACATTTCATTGCCAGCAACTAGTTTATTATCATCTGCTTGCTCTTCTTCTCCATGCCCCTTTAGACCTGGTGGTGGTTTACGAGGTGGTGGTTTCTTTACTTGCTGTTCCTGATCCTCAGGTTCAGTATTACTTGATTCACTTGAGGACTTAGATCCTTCAAGATTATTATTTTCTTCTGCTTTAGGTTGATCAATTTCTTCAGGATTATTGCCCGGCTTTTTATTTTGTGCATGTTCATAATGAGCTAAATCTAAATGGTTCAACTTTTTCCTACCTTTCTGCTTAGGAGCAGACTCATAAACTAAATCTTCAGGTTTTTTCTCACTTTCATTCTGCTCAGTCAGAACATCAAGCTTTTTCTCTGTTGGTTTTCCTTCTTCATTGATAGGGTTTTCAATTTCACCTTCTTTTTCAAAACTTACTTTTAATTGTTTGTTTCCAGTACTCAAAGGTTTTTCCCTTGACAAATTAAATTGATCAAATTCTTTTGAGGATGAAGGTTTTTTACTGTTTAAGTTTTCAATTAAAGATGAATTAGCAATTGTGTGCAATATTAAATGGTCTCCTAAGCGAATTGCTTTAAAATTGTCCAGTTTTAATTTATTAGAAGAAAGATATTTGTTTAAGAGAGCAGATTGATCTTCTCCTTTAAATTCATCACTATGAGTAGAATTTTTAGACAAACTTTGAATATTACTGCTAACTTCATGAAAACCTAACTTTTCATGCTCTTGATTCTCTAGTTGGTCATTTTCGTCATAGATCATTTTATTGTTTTTCTTTGACTCATCCCAAGCCTCATCGTCGAAAGGTAATTTAATAGATTGATTTAAGTTCTTTGTTCTGGCATTTCTCCGTATAAATGTTTGTGAGGGATGAGTGTGTCCTCCCTCATCTCTATTCCAAAGTAATACCGAAGCATCAGAATCTCCGGAGATATTTTTAAGGGAAAAGTCTTCCCTTTTTAAAGCTCTGTTACTGGGAATAATTGTATCCTCATTATCATCCATTTTTTCATTACCACGAACAAATTTCAGCTTTGGCTCATCATCCAACTCATCTAATGGGCTTCCTTTTAAGTGTGATGGAGCTTCAAGAGCTTCTAAAGAAATATTTGATTTTCCTATCAACCCTCTAAGGCTTAAAAATTCTTTTGAATCATAGTTATTAGAACTGGTAGCTCCTAAATCATTATCTTCATTTGGTGGTTGATCACCAGTAATGACCTTAAGCTTGTACTTCCTAGTTACTTTATGAGAAATAGGCTCTGTGTAATAATACTTTGACACTTTTTTCTGTTCATCATTCTCAATTATTTGTTGAAGAACTTTCTGTGCCAAATGACTTTGTTTTGCTCTTTCTAATTGAGACTCCATGTTTGTTTTTTCATCTTCATTAAGTGAACTTTTCTCATTGTAATATTCCTGATCAATATTTTCACTTGAATCATTATTTGTTTTATTAGCAGCACTCAATTTTTCAGCTGCAAAAACAAACAATTTTTCTTTATCTTTATTGCTGTCATGTTTTATTTCTTCATCCTCTTGAGAGGATTTAATTTTTTGGGGCTTGTGTTGGTGAAAGTGATTAACATATTGATCTGATTGAACTTGTGATGAAGATGAAGAAGTGTGTTCTAGCAAAGAATCACCATCATCATCTATTTTTTTTATAGATGCACAAATTTTTCCATCAAAAAGTCCCTCTACCACATTTTTTCTAAACCTTCTAGGAATGTTGCCTGGAGGATGAAATCGAGCCACAACGATAGTGCAAGTCATTTTATTTTTCTTTGTAGTAACTATTCCAACACCAAAAAACTTTGTTGACTGCCAAACCATTTGAGTAAAATGAAGAGTACCTAATGCTTGATCAGCAGTAGGTTCCTCATTGAAGTTGTACCCTTTCTCACAAAGCTCTTTATACCTAAAATAAGTTTTTAAAACTTGTACTTGTTGTAATGGTGATGATCTTGCAATTTCAATACAAAAACATTTAGGAAAATAGGAAAAAACTTGCATCTCAAAAAATCAAAAAATTAATATAAATAATTTATACCATTTCACCACTGCTTCAGAGCCAGACATGAGTTTATCATGTGGGTCACAATCAATCGCTAAATTTTCTCCTTGGTCAAGACGAGTAAGAATAGGAGAGCTGATTAATACACCACCATGCCTTTGAACTAACTCATCAGCATACATTTGAGCATCTTGAGAAAGTTTTTCACTTAGTTGTAATCTTGGAGCAAGATGAATAGCACGAAATTGATTTATTGCCATCAAAGCAGATTGTTCAACAATAGATGGGTCTATCAAATCAAATAATAGTAATTAGATTTATTAAATTAATTATTCATAAAATTTAAAGAAAAAAAAAAAAAGGATATAGAAAAAAACGAAATAATACTCTGAGGTCTCAAAGAAATATCAGCATCTAGTAACAGATTAGCATGATCAGGCATTAATTTTAATCTGTTTTCAAAACTTCCAACTTCTTTTTCCTCTGGGAAATCCTTTTCTGATTCTTTTTTACTGCTGTTATTAGAAGGCACCAACTTTAGTTGATCTTTATCCATAAAAGTTGAGTCGGATTCCATTTCTTTATGGTTTGTTTTTAAAAAACTTTTGTCATTAAATTTTCTGAACTTTGGCTTCTTTTTATCTTTTGATTCTTTAATTAATTTTTTTGCCTCCTTTAAAAAATCTTCACTAAACTTTTTTAGTTCTTTCTCTTCAATTTTTTTATTTAGTTCTGCTTTTAATAATTGTTTTTCATGAACATCTTTTAATTTTTTCAGCTGATAATTTTTGAAATGACGCAAAAACTTATAGGCTTTACTGTTTTCTTTGCTAGAGAGGAACTTTCCTGGTTTTTGTTCCTCAAAATTTTGAAACTTACTTTCTTTTGCATCAACATTAAACGCTTGGTTAAGCATTCTATTTTCTATTTTTGTTTTGCCACTTCTTACATTTCGTTGATCTCTGTCTAAAACCAAGGTGTTATCATATAGATGGTCATGCAGACTTTCTATATTTGAGTCTTGTGCAGTATCATGTACATTAAAAACACCATTTTTTACTGACTTACTACTACTAGTTAGTGGAGCTTGTAAGTCTTCCCAGTTAAAAGATGTAGCTATATGATTTGCAACAGCATTAGCTTCTCTGTTGCTGTCTTTGATTTCTTCAGTTGGAATTCTTTGTACTTCCTTTTCTAATTCCTTACTATAAGTTTGCAATGGAGTTATGTTTGGCTCATTACCAGTCTTCTCTGCATCCTTATACTTTGCTGATAATGCAGGATCATCTTCTGTAACAGATTGAACAGATTCATTGCTATCAACGTTTGCTTTCAAATTATCTATTTCTTTACTTGATGATAATTGAGAATGGTCTGGGTCTTGAATACTATCAGTATTTGTTTCAGAAACATCATTTGATTTTACATTAACAATAGCTGAAATCTCATGCTGATTGGAGTTTGTATTGAAACCATTAGTAAATACTTCTTGTTCCTGTCCATTATTAGAACTTAAACTATATGCTTCGGTATCATGATCACTTACTAATGCTTCCTGATTATTGGTTGAAAAAGGTTTATCATTTACTTCCAACTCTGTGGTAGAATATGATGCTGAGTTAGAATTAACATTAACTTCATCAATATGATTGTTTTCATGAATTTGTTCCATACCAATTTCATGAGACATTGGACTGTAAGAAGAAACATATTGCTTTGAGTCTACATTGTCTTGGATTTGTAATAAACGCTTATGCCCACTATCTACAACATATTTTTCAGGTTTTATTGATAACATCTTGCTATTTGCATTTTTGTGGCTAAGATTACTAAATGATGAATCTGTCTTTTTCTCTAACTGAGATTGAGTTTTTACATTTGACTTTTTTGATTGATAACTGTCAACATTCTGAATCTTATCAGTATCTAAATCATGAAGCTTAACAACAATATTACTTAAATAATTTTCTAAATCACTATTATCATTATTTTTTTCCTTTTTTATGCTTAAATTACGAGCAGGTTTTTGAGCATCTTTAACAACAAAAGCATTCAAATCATTTTTAGTGGAATTCTTTCTTATATTTTTAGTTGTAAAATTAAACTTGTTAGCTTGGTTCAATTTGACTTTTTTTGAGATTTTGGAACTTGTGCTAGCAAAAGGTTTTTTGTGTTTTGCTCTGTTTGAATGTTTTGTTTGGTTTGAATGTCTAGATTTAAAGTACTTGTTTATTTCATTTTCTGCATCTTTCTTATTCAAGTGAGAGTTTTCTAGACGATAAGAAATTCTGGATTTTGGAACAATAAATTTTTTAGCACCATTAATATTTGTTGGAGATTGGTTTTTAATGTTGTTAAATAATTTTAAATGCAATAAAACAGTACTGTTGCATTTTTTCATAATAGCAGGTGGCAAGGTACGATTCCCAAATATTTTACTAGTTATTTCTAATGCTTCCTTAGTGCCTTTTGCTGGTAACATACAAAGAGGGACACCTAAATCTTCCTCTGAAGTTTCATTTGATTTTGGTAATAGAAGTCTCTGGCGCACAAGATCTGATGAACTATCCATAAATGTCTGATTAACCTCTCCATTAAAAGTTTTATACTCATGCAAAGCAGGTAGAACTTGTTGGTCAATGACAGGCATTCCTAATACAGCCGGCTGGTCCAAAACAACGTTATTATTTAATGGAGAGTTATAACTAACCCCTTCACTAGTCCTAACTAACTGGGACTGTAGGTGGCTATTATCTAAATGTCCATTATAATTCTCCAGTTTCAGTGAATCTTGGTAATTTATACTGTGAGATAATGGTACATCTGGTGAGACGAATAATGGTTTTGTAACCAAGTTAGTAGTTTGCTGGACAGGTTGTTGGGTAAATAAAGTTTGTGCCACATTTTGGTATGGTTGAGAAGTTTCTGCTTCTTTTTTCAATGTTGATTGCAGTGCAATTTTTTGAACATTTTGAGTTTGAATTGGGAAAATACTCCCTTGATTGTTGATGATAAATGAATGAACTGGAGTGGAAGCAGAAGAACCGTCTTCATTACCAAAGCCAGGAAAAATAAATTCTTGTTTCTTTGCAACCTCAAGGCTTTTATTTTTTTCATTAGAACGTTTTTCTCTTTTTTCTTCATTAAAGTACAACTTTCTGGAGCTATATTCATGATCATTATATTTAGGCTCCTCTTTGAATCCTCTTTGAATAATTGTTCTTTTATAATTTCTATCAGCAGAAATCTGAGTATTATTTTGAAGAACAGAAGAGAGCACTGATTTTCTATTCAAATCACTTACAGTATCATTTCTGCTATGCCTCAAAATTTTACTTTTAGATTGAGGTTCCTCATCAACATCTTCGCGTACTTCAAAGTCAATCTCAATATTCTTATTAGAAAGACCAGAAATTGTAAGTTTTTGGGGTGGAGGTGCGGGTAACTGATTTGTTTGTAGACTTGGTAAAATTAATTGTTTCAGTTCAGTACTTTGTTGGTACCGCATTGGTATAAATAAAGCTTGGGCTATGAAATTTTCAGAAACATTTTGTTTTTCATCTAACTTCTTTTTGTTGAACTTCACTTTAATTGAATGTTTTGACCCTTTCATTGTTCTCACTGATCCTGATATAGGCGATTGATGAGAAGCCCGTGCTAATATGTTTCGACTAAATACATTAGATTCAAGTGAGTTACATTTCTCTCTTGAAAAATATCCCTCCAAAACATTTTCTCTGATTTTATCAAGATAGTTACCAGCGCTTTTATATCTAAAGAATAAAAGAAAAGACTACTTTCTTTCACATGTGTTTGTAACTTGTAGGGTAATTATGAAAAAAAAGTAATTTAAAAAAACACAAACTTTGAATTGCTTTTTGAGTTTATTGGCTAAATATTTGTTACAGCATAACAACAAAATGTTACCTGGCAACAACATATGAGCAGGAATCTCCATTAGGGTGATTAGCAACAGCTAGCCCTACACCAAGTTTATCTGTATCTTTCCAAATAATTTGTGTAAAATGCCCTGTGCCAGGCTGTTTAGACACATTCTTAAAATCAAAGCCAGGATTACATATTTCAGAATACCTTAAAAAAAATAATTTTACATATAATTTTAGGAATAAAAAAAATTGAAGATTAGATGTAATGAAAAAATGTTTTGGTTTTAAAAGAGTTACAAACCATTTAGAAACAATATGCTCTGCAGTTGGAAGCACTCCTTCTTTGGTGCACATTTCAGCTACACTTTCTCCTATATCGGGTCTATCTTTTGGGTCTGAATGAGCAACGGAATTATGCTTTGCTACATAAGCTGCATATGATTGAGCATCTTTACTTAAACTTTTATCCAGATGCAATGGTTTTACTTGATGAATACTCCTAAATTTGTTATGCTGTTCAACCATCTCTTTACGAAATTCATCTAAGTCTAAGAATCAAAGCAATTAATGAGGCAGTCAGCAAAACATTAATGTAATATTAATAAAACTGAAACAATTACTTCTTAAAAAATTTCAAACTGACAAAGAAGAAAAATGAGAAAATTCTAAATCTTTGGGAAGTGAAAAGACCTTTTAACCTTTTGTTGGGATCAGCTGAATGTATGATGATGATGGCTCAGCATTTGTTAACTTTAAACCAACACTATCAAAGAATGTCTGCAATACATGTCGTGTAGCTGGATCACTAGTCTTTGGAGATGCTTTTTCAAGAAACATCAAATCCACTAAGCCATCATTTGTAAGCTTAGAAATCCGTAGACCAGGAACTGTTCTTTTTACTGGCCTGGTTGGTCTCATCCCAGCTTTAAGAAATAAAATATCAACAGTATATGAAAAAAAACTTTAAAAAAAGCTTTTAACTAGACTTAATTATAATGAAATTGTAAATACTATTTTAAATGCTGTTTTATGGATTGTAAATTTATCTTTCCTGAAAAAAAAAAGTAACATATCAATGATGTGAGCTAGGTTACGGCTGTTTTTATGCAAAGAGCCCATTTTTTACTTGTATTAAGTTGTGCAAATTTTTCCTTTAAACAATAAACAAAACTGGTTTAGTCTACTTCAGTTTTATAAATAGTTTTATAACTTTATAAATAAATTTACAGTTTAAAAATTCTTTTTGAAGCATAATGAAAAAGTTTTAAGAGAAAAGTAAATTTCAGAAATAAAAATTCACCAGTACGCGACAGTTCATGTATATCAGCCTCTTCATTATTTGGTATTCTTGTATCTGTCACTTCTTGGAATACAGGAAGGTCTTCTTCCTCTGATTCTCTCCCTGGCCCTGTGTGCGTGAAAGATCGCTGTAAGGTGTTATTTTGAGTATTGTTGATAAAAACCATAATATCTATATAGAAAAATACCAATAAGTTTAAAGGCATCATTTCTTGAAAATAAGAAAAAAAATCATAAAGCATCTCAAATCTTATATGTAACTTTATATTATATGACGTTTTGAGAAGTTTTGGATATTCCAAATTTTAAATTTGGTCCTTGAATACAAAAAGATTTAGAACTTTATTTAAAAGACTCTTATGTAAACAAAAAAAGGTTATTTACAAATTAAAAAAGTCCAAACTAGAAAATCTTGACGATTCTTATTTCTACATTCTTTATGTAAAGAAACACATTTTTCCCTTTATGCTAAAATATTGAATTTGAGTGCAAAAAAGGGAAATTATATCAAAAAATGGAAAGAGAAACGTGAATTGACTAGGGGAGAGAAAAGAATAACTTATGACAAAGTTAATAAGAGGACCAATTAAAAACACAGTGGAAAAATTTCAAGTTTGTACTAAAACCATCAGCATGTTATTAAAGTTAGCCCAAGAAAGTTCATCATCAAATGTGTGTCAAGAAATTGTGGAAAGGTAGGTTGTAAAAAGAAAGATTACAATATTTAATGAATGAAGGAATGTTCCTTGTTGTTCTAAAAGTTGATCCAGAAGCATTAACTGGGTCATTGAATGTTTTAAAGAAATCTTTTTTGTTATTTTATTTGAAAAAAAATGTAATCACTTACACAAGTTCACATACACATGTGATTCACACACAAGTTAATTTTATTTTTTTAAATTACCTAATGTTTTTTCTATAATTCTTTATGAAATTTTAAAGAAATCAGGATAGTACTTTGGGACTAGAAAAATAGAGAAATTGTATTTAAACAGTATTTTGGGACAGAGAGGATATAAAGCTTTTATACCAATATAAAATTTTTTTTCAGTTTAAATAATATAAAATCTAATATCAAAAAAATAATCTTTTCTGAATTGTTTTTTTTTTTTATTATTGTTGTTTTTTAACAGACATATAAATTGCATAGAATTTAATATTGATTTATTTAGTATAAAAAAATATAGAAGAGAAATCATAGAAAAAAACTAACCTGGTTTTTCTGCTAAAGACTTATGTACAACTTGTGGAACACTATTAACTATTTTAGCTTCAACTGCAGTAGCTGGATGAATAAAAGCCACTGGCATTACTGAGGACTCTCTTAATACTGATGCTGCTTTAGCTTCTATGTCATTTTTTACAATTGTGTTGTTTATTTCATTAAGTGTCTTCTCTGCTAAAACTAATGATGAATCAGACTGAATTAAGTTGCTTTCAGCGTTTTCATTGTTTTTAGGATTGTTGTTTTCTTCTCCGATATCTTCGAAATGTGCTATGGTTTTTAAGTCTTCTTTTTTTTTGCTTTTTTTTGTTTGAAGTTTCATTTCATTCTTTACTTTAACAAAGTCAGTCTTCAACTTATTTGGAGAATTTTCTTCACTCTCTTCTTTATCATTATTTAAAGATTGCACTTTGCTTACTTTTTTATTAATTTTGTATTGTATCTCAGCATCACTTCCCTTCTCAAACTTTGGCTCTGTATCAAAATTTTCATAATTACTTATTTCATCATGCAGTGCCTTTTTTGGAGGATCTGCCAACCCCAGTTTTTCAACTTTTTTAGACAAACTAATAATCTTACTGCTATCAGTTTTAGCTGTTTTATCAGAGATCATGATTGACTGATCAGATGATTTACCAATCTTATCATTAGAATTCATTTTTAAATGTTTAATATGCTCTGTTCTTTCAGTACTGTTTATTGGAAATTTTTCAAGAATCATAGGTCTGGTTTTCTCAGGACCATGGTAAACAGCATTGGTTGTTTTTGGTTGAGTTCCTAAAGATAAACTTAAAGAAATATTATTAACTGCAGTTGTACTATTAATGGCTCCTGCAGAAATTAATGGCAGAGGTTTTAGTTCTGTTTGTAATTTTTCAGTTTTAAAAATATTCTTGATAGAATTATCTTTTAAAGAAGTCTGTGGTTCTAACTTTAATGAAGTATCTTTATTTGTGTTTTCCTTAAGAAGTTTTTCACTTTTAACATTATGATCAATGCTTGAACTTATAATTGTGTTTGAACTATCTTTAGAAGAAATGTGCTCTTGTTTATCTAAATAGTTCACAGGACTTTCTCTATTAATTTGGTTTAACAACATCATTTTCCCATGAGTACCTGCAGTATTGCTTGAGTTATCTTGCTTGCTACTACTGCCTTTCATGTTAGAAACTTCTGTATTTGTAGCTTTAGGATTAAATTCTGTGTCTGATGAAAGTTGATCTGGAGCATGTGGATTAACAAGAGTACCTTCTTCTTTGGGTCGAGTTCTTTGCTCATTTTTATACTCAATGCTTTTAAAATGAGAAGTTTTTGGTCTCTCTGAATCTACACTTTTAGCAATTAGTTTTCCTGAGGCATCATATTCATCACTTATTTCTGAATCAGCTAAGTTTTTTACTTTCTTACCAAAAACTCTGGATGTTGCATCTTCATCTTTACCAGCAGTATCATCATTATTTGTATTATCTTTTTCTGGCACTACATCTGCATCATTGTCATCATCTTCATCATCATACTTCTTCTTTCTTCTTTTTCTCTTTTTCTTTTTAGATGGCTCTCTCCATAAAGATGCAGTTGCCTCAAAACTTGGGCTTCCACCATCAACATCTGAGCTTAAAAATCTCTCCATAAATGCAGCACCACGATTTCTATCTCGTATTTTCTGTTCATCACTTTTAGCTTTAATTCTTTCATAATGACGATGCATTTTTTCAACATACTTGTCATGTTCAACATCAGATTCATCTTTCTCTTGATCTTCTCTTTCACTTTCCATTTCATGAACTCTCTCTTTCAAAGGACTCTGGTGGTGAGTATTTACATTTTCAGGGTGTGTGAGTTCAGAATCATCCCCATTGATAAGAGAACTATGTGAAAGATTACTTAGTAGAGGACCCTTGTGTTTATGTGGTTTTGGAGAACTTAAATCTAACACACTTTCACTATTACCAGGCTTTTTATAAGATGCAGCATCATCTTCCAGATCCAAGTCTTCTTCTTCTTCTTTTGATCTAGTTGCTAAAATTTTATCAGTGGATTTTGCAGAATTTCGCTTTGTTGCAGAACTATGAATTACCAGAGGATACTCTGCTGATTTTGAAGATTGTCGAACCTCTGGATTGATTTCAGGAACTTTGGAACTTTCAGTTAATTTTTCAGGAGTTAATTTTGCATATTCAGAAGAAAAAGAAGAATAGTCTTGATTGACATCTCCTATTGGTGCATGCTCTAGCTGTATATTGTTAGCAGATTTTACAACATGATCAAAATAATTTAAATGTTCTTCACTCTTGTCTTCTTTATTTGCTTCTTCCTCACTCCTTGTTTGCAATCGTTGTCGATCTTCCTCTGTGATATCCTTCATTTTATTAAATATAGCTTCATGATTTAAAAACTTTTCCTTTTCTTCTGGTCCATTTTTTGATGACTGCTCATTACTATTGAAAGAAACTGAAAAAAAAAACCATTTAAATTAAATAGAGAAAGCTATGAACTTAGTAAATATAAGTTTAACAATCCAAAAGTTTAGTTTCCTTTAACAAATTTTTCTAAAATTGTGATAATAGTATGAAAACAAAAGTTAAATTTGAAAAAAGAAGAACCTGAAACATGATCAGCATCTTTGATACACCTGTTAACACAAATCTTTCTGCTATCAAATTGGGGAACATTTTCAGCAAATCCATCTTTAGTTGCTTGAGGTGAGTATCTTGCAACAATGTAAGTGCATAAAAGATCACCTTTTTTTTTAGTAGCTCTACCCATCCCCATAAAGTTAGTATTTTTCCAGACTAGTTGTGCAAACTGTGTGATTTCTGGTGAAAAATGTGCAGCATATTTTTCATCTTTACAAGCTTTGTTATACCTAAAAAAAAAAAGCAAAAGTAAACAATAACTTTATTTTACAATTATAAAAAAATTATTATGAAAATTTAGAATATTGAATCATATTATTGAACATAAGCCAAAAACAAACCAGTAAGAAACTGCTTCTTTAGCAGATAATATTGATCCATCATCTGAACATCGAACTGCAATGTTTTCACCTTGTCCAGGACGATCACGAGGGTCAGAATAAGAAAGTTTTGGTGCGTTAGCCAACACTTCAGAATAGTTTTGTGCCTCATTATTTAACATATTGTTTAACTCCAGTGGGGGCGTCTGATGAACTCTACGATATGTTTGATGTTGATGTAAGCCATTTGCACGAAACGAACTTAAATCTAATAAATTGTTGTTTAGTTTAATGAAAATAACAACATTTATTTGTAAGCTGTATGCATAGTATTAAAATCTTTTATATTGTGAAAATACTATAATTGAAAACAATCCTCACTATTTATTTAGCCATACCAAAAGCCGATATCTTCCTTTAAATTAGTTATAATTATAATCTTCATTTAAATAAAACAAATATATGCTTTAATACATTTATAAATAAACCATAGGATAAATAAGAATGATAAATATCTTTAGCTTACCATCATCTTTGCAAAGTGGATCAATAGAGTTTGTACAATTTGCTACTTCTGATAGTTGCACAGGGTCACAATTAATTTCTTTTTGAGGCTTTAAAAGCATATTATCTTGCATATCATGCTTAAACTGCTTTGTGGGTCTTTTGAACTCCTCTTCCTGTTGTTTCAAACCAAACTGAGAATTATATTGTGGTGCAAGGATCTTTTCTATAAGTCCATTATTAAAAGAACTATGAAGGTAGTTGTTGTTCTCATTATAAGAAGGAGCAATTTGGGTTGATGGATGAAACGATGGATAAATTTGACTATTAGTTTTCGTGAGTGTTGTTCCTTTGGGAGCATTGCTCACAATTTTCCCTTTAAACATCAAGTTAAAAGAAATACTAAACATATAGAACTAAAATGGGCACGTAGAAAAATAAACATTAAACAATAACTTCACATACCCACTAACATTTCTTCAGAATCCTGCAACCCTTGCATATCTTTGTATTCCGCTGGTATTGGATCATCATAAAGCATTCTGTTGTTGTTACTAATTTCCATTTGGTCTAAAAATATCAAATAAAAAGAAAAGTTTAGAAATGTTTTTTTTTTCTATTTTTGATAAATAATATAAAAATAAATACCACATAAACAAATAATATATATAAAATTTAAACAAATAAAATATAAGTAAACAATAAATAAATTTAGTAAATGTAATAGAGAATTTATTTTCAGCTTTAAACAAATGTTAAGGATACAATTGATTATCGTATTTAGTTTTTAAAATAGAAAATGTTTAATGTTCTGAAAGATATTTTTTAGTAATAAAGTAATGTGTTGAAACAAAATCTTTTCAAATACTTGTTTATAATATGTGTAAAAAAAAAACTTTATGACTGTTTTTACAAAAATGTATCTATTTTTGAATTAACAATTATTACTCCTTTTTTTTATTGCATTTGAAAAAATGTTTTCTTAACACACTTAAAAGAAGTTAATTGAATCAGCTTCTAAAACTCTACACCTCACAACAAACAATTCAAAATGATCAAAAATGGAAAAGAACTTGTTTTATGCTTTTGACATTAAACTAATACTTAATTTTGCAATTTAATCAGCTTCTTTAACCCATTTTTAGAACTAGTGTTTCAAAGAAGGAAATATATGTTATGTATAATTGATATTGTCAAACACCTGACAGGAATTTTAAGATTACTAAATTAGTAAGTTAAATGATGTAATTGCTAAACAAAACAAAAGTCCTAAGGGATTTATATCTTACTCTCTCCACTCTGCTAGGCTTTTGGAAAAGAGCCGTAAATGTAATAACTTGTATATTTTTTCTTTTAAGAACGTTGGGAATGATTAGATCACCAGAAAAAAAGGTTTAACTCTCTGCTGCTCCATTTAAAAGTTGTGCAAATAAATTTTAAAGTTAAAAGATGAAATTAAAAAGATTGTTACATACAGTAACAAAATCATGTTTCAAAAATACTCTTCAAGGAGATTACAAAGAGAAAATGAAGCACTCCAAAGAAAGCTATTCATTGTCTAATAGAACATAAAGAACAATTTTAGGAGCTAATGTTGGAACTATATCCAAAAAAAATTTGATTTTTGGTCTGAGCGGGCATCTGAGACCATGCACTACAACTTTAAACAACTTTATGAACAAGGATACAAAGTTTCAAACTGCTACAAAGACTTTGAAGCCAAAGTGTTGTATAAATATTTACAATAACTATTGTGACAAATTGGATGCAAATAGATAACTAAAAATGTATAAATTTTGAAATCACAATCAACCATAAATTAAGCTTATATTCATAAAAGATAATTATAATATATACAAAAGTTTTTAATTTACTTTTAAAAACTTTTAATTTAGTTTGATAGCTAGTAAGTTTATTGTGAATAGTGATGATAACTAGGATGTTGTTAGCAACAAGACTCGATGTTTCACAAAAAATATTTATGTTTTTCAAAATTCTTGTTAGATGATTTAATATTTTCAATTTTATAGATCTAGAGACCAATTAGTTTCAGACTTTAAAAGATTCTTTAATGTTCAAACATTTTGCTAGCAAGTGAAAGCTACTAACTCAAAACTTATAAGAAGTCAAGTTATTAAAGACTATGAAATAAACTTAATTAAATATCTTAAAATTATAAAACACTTACTGATCAGATCTGGATCTTGATTGGCTAGATATTGCTGTGAATTGTAAGTAGGAAAAGAAGACTTTGCTGAGTTTAGGAAGTGATAAGGAGCTTGTGAAGATTTCATTAGAGGATCGTCAAAAAAAACAGCTGATGATATTCTATGATCTCCAACAAAGTCTGAAACAGGTTTTTGGTAAAGGCTAACCAGAGTTTGTGCTGGGAACACTAGCATATCTCTCTTTAAGCCTCCAATATCCATCCAATGTTCATTAATTTGAGGACTAAATATTTGATTTTTGGGAACGTTATATAGAGTTTTGCCATTTTTCTTTAATATTGAATACTTTTTAACACCGTTTTTAGGTGTATGAATATTCAACTGCAGATTTTTAGAGTCTTGGTGATTATTAGTTAATTTTCCGACAAAGTGATTTTTTCTATGCGATTTATTGAGCTGAGCATCTTCGAGATACAACACTAAAATAGAATTCAACGCGCACTTAATAATTCTGCTAATTCCTCGAATTCAACAAATGAAACTGAAAGCGTTTGTTTCAAAATAAAAGCGAATGTTTATCAATGCAAAAAATACGGTGACGAGTTGGAAGCATGTATTAATGTAACTTAAAAAGGGTTTCAACTTAAATATCATGCGGTGAATAATAAATTCATCAATTTTTAATATATTACTGCTGAAGAAATATTTCAGACGGAAAGGAAGAACTTTTTTTTGAAAACATTATTTAGGTCTAATTCCATAACATTAATTTGAAATATTAGTCAGAAGCTATAAGTAAATATAATATGAGTTGATGTTTATCAAATTAAACTTTGAAGAATTTCTCACGTAGAAGGATGAAAAATATCTTCATGATGTTTGGTTTAACGTTGTTCTCCTCTAAGCGAAGGAAATGTTCGGCGAACCTACAAAATAATATTTGCAGTATTCCATATAAAAGGTTTGTGGCATATTACATTCGTGTTTGTAGCATATCATACAAACACAGATTTATACACGCTATCTATCAGGCATGTATATCTGCTGTAAACAAAAGCGTCAAAGATATTTTAAGTTTTAATTAAAGATATTTTCAATTACACGAAAGAAGTTAATTTTTCACATTTCTAAGTATCGAAAAATTAAAAGTTAAAAAATTAAAAGTTAGCATTTAATTTCTGCAATATTTTCTAATGTGTCAACGATATAAAATAAAAGGTGACACGACCATACCTTTTTCCTCAAGAAAATTTCTCGACCATACCAAAAAGTATTCGGATGCAAATTAGTAGCAATTTTTTTCAACAAATTTTATCGGTTTTGTGTAATTACCTCCATACAAAAAAAAAATTAATTAAACAAACCGAAGATTATTAGATTTCTTCGTTTTTCTGATTAAATCAAAATTTAAATTTTTAATAATTAAATTCACTTAAAAGTAATTAAGCTTATTTTCTAATTATCAAATATTTGGCGTACTGATAAGAAAATAATCAGCTCACCATGAGTGGTTTAATGATGCGTGCAAAAAAGAATTGACACTCAGCACAACAAGTGTAACCATGGGCATCGTCCAAAAGTTTGTTTTCCGACATGTTTATCTGGTTTGATACAATTTAAATAAGAAGTTTACCCCCGGGAAAGAGAATTTGTTTAAATTGCATTTGTCGGTTTGTTTTCTTGACTTATCATTATTGCTGCTGCTGCTGCTGCTGCTGCTGCTGCTGCTGCTGCTGCTGCTGCTGCTGCTGCTGCTGCTGCTGCTGCTGCTGCTTTTAATGTTGTTGTCGTGTGAATGTCTCTAAAAATATATCTTGTTATGGATATCGTACATTTAAAATATTACTTTTGATTGATAAGATTATTGTTTTTATTTATGGTAGATTAATAGATGTTGCTCAAAATGAGATTCATAATGTTAGATTAATGTAAATAAAATTGAAAAAGAAAGACTTTGGTCTAAGTTTGTGGCTTAAGAAAGATGGATCTTTTAAATAAGTAAAAAATGTTACAGCTAAAAGATGAGTAAAAAAAATGTTCGTTTTAATGGATTGTTTAAAAAAATCTTAGTTTCAGTGGATTGCTTAACAAAAGTGATTCTAAAGTAAAGCAAGTTAGTTATTTTGACTTGCGAAGGGTTTTCATTTTACAAAAAGATGGTATAGATGTTAATTATCAAAAAGTTGATTGGATAAAGCTACAAACAAATGTAAATATTTATGAATATTTAAATATAAAGGTTCATAACCTTTTTGAGATAAAAGTGTAAAAAAATAAAAAAAATATTTAATACAAAAAAAAACTCTTACACTGTGCCGAAAAAGCTAATTAATCATGTAAGCTCATTGTAGTTATGTTAATTATAATTTTTCTTTATGCAAAAAGAACTGGTTCTTTATTATTTTTCTTTAGAAATGTTGATCCTTAATGTCAGTAATACAATTAATATGTTCCAAACTGGCCATACCACTGAAGCATTCTAAACCATAACTCCTTTTCCATCTCCATAAGGAACCGTACCTAATGATTTTGCTTGCGCAGGCGAAAGGATCATTTTTCTGGTACAAAATCAGTTTTAAAATCTATATTTTTCTATTTCTTCCTCTTTCACTTCTAAATCCGCGTGATTTATATTTTGAAATTAATTCAGGATTATCAATCATTCTTTCACGAAATGTGTTAAAATATTTATTTCTTGCCATTTTTCTGTTTCTAACATTCAAAGATAGTATATTTTTTTATTGGCATTCTTTTTAGTTTTGCCAGACAGTGTATGTATTTAAACTCAACTTCTTATTTTGATAAATTACAAAAGGGATTCTCAATGGTTTCTAGAGTACGTGGGCTCAAAGATTTGTTTACAAAGTTGTCTTTATGAAATAATGAAACGTACGTTTTTTCCAATCTCTTTTAAAATTTTGTCTACAACACGTGGCAGTATATGTAGACCAGGAATATTTACAGGTTCTAGTATTTTTTATTTTTATCGCCTGTTAATAAATGGGGATTAACAACATTTGTATACTTCTTTGCTTTTTTTAAATTTGCACCATCAACCATCGATTGGTCGTACAATCTACACAAAGATTCTATAGTACAATGATCAGCTTTTTGAAAGTCAGAAGATGACGTCATGCGATACGGTCAAGGGTGCTTTGATGTTGCAGTTTGTTTTCCAATCATTTGAAGAAAACCCTTTAGATCTTCAGATACTATGTAATCTAAGGATTAAATGTTCAACTTATACAAAATTAACCGCAAACTATGGTATTTTTTGTTGAATGAAGGCAAAATGGCCTATATACTAGTTTTGTGGACGCTTGAATCTTGAAAACCTTTGTACTTATATCCGTCACACTTGCTCAATTTCTTTGGAACTTTATTATTTTTTAGCTCTGGTTTTAAGGTTATTGACAGTGTAACTTTAAGGAATCCCTGCCCTCCATCTACACCTAATTTGATATTAGCATCATTTGTTCCTTGACTGCTATGATGAAGTACTATTGCTAGAGGCTCTTCAATGTAATTGCAATACACAATAGGAGTATCTTTTTCTACCAACTATACATCCATAAAAAATCAAAATGAATGATACAGATTGCAATCTAGTTATCAAAAAAATTTTTTTTTGATAATTGTTTACTTACCTCTTTGCTTTCATTTAATTCTAATAGCAATGGGAGTTTATCACCATTAAATAATTTTCCAGTCGACTCGTTGTTCTCAGTCAGTTTAATATTGAAACCAGATTTCACACTTTTCCGTCCAGCTTCACCTGCCAGAAATTGTGCAACTTCAATCATGTTGCGATATACATAATTACGATTATATATTATGATTATATATATATATATAATTGTATATATATATATAATCATAATGAAGTTATTACAAAAATTAGTTTTAAACTCATAACAAAATTATTTTTAAAAGTTATTTTTTTTAAGCAACAAAAACTTACCTGACATCTAATTTTAATTGAAGTTTGTTTAATTTATCTAAAGAAAAGAAAGGTGTCTTAACCTCAGTCTTTCCGAAAGAGACAGTGAGTTGCTTTGGACCAAAAGTTTTCAAAGCTAAACTGTTCCCTGAGTCATTTGTGCTTAAATCTTTCTATAGAATTGGATAGAACTTTTCCTTGCGTTGTTGGAGATGTTGATTTTACAATAGCAGTCAAACCCTTTTGTTTTTCTAATTTTGCACAGGGATGTGGAATTCCTTGTCCCACTTGGGCATACCAATCTTGACAAATTAGTCTTTCAGAAGGTTTATTTGAAACATATTCAGCACCTTGATGAACAAGTTTTTCCAACACACATTCAAACATAGGGGCCAATACTTTTTCCATTTTTAATTTGCGCCCATTTTCACAAAAAAATATTCACATTTTCTCCCTCTGATAAAACTCTGGTATTCAGGTCTAAATTTTATACCATATGTATAGCAACTATAATAACTAAAATAGCGTAATTAAATTTTAACTAAAGTAAATTAAACATCAATATAGTTTTAATTATCTTCATAACACAGCCGCATAGTGAAGTGACGATCAGTCCCTGCAAGCTTTTTTCTACATTTTGAGCAAAGCATGGTAGGAAGGTCAGAGTTATCCGCTGAATAATCATTTCAGAATATAGTTTTGATAAAGTTTGAGAAGTCATTTTTCTTTTTATTTAGACTTAAATAAGTTGTTTCAGCATTATTTATTGGTCTTAAAGCTACAAATGCAAAATTTTTTAACAAAATCACCATGTTCTTTTGAATGTTTAGGCATTTAAATGAATGCTTCAAATAAAAAATTGTGATATGGATTGATAATATTGGCATGATATATCGGTCATATTAATCAAATGTCAATATAATAACCACAAACATGCTTTCAATTTGTATGTCAACGCGTGTAAGGAGTTATTATGCAACTATTAACAATTAGCAACCTCTAGCTTTTAATAATTGTAAATAATTAAATGTTACTTTGCTTCGTTTTTATTTCAATAAAAATGTAAAATGAAAGTAATGAAAATTACATATCCGCATGTAAATTTCAATGTTAAACAAACATTTTAAAATATTTTAAAAGAAGAATTGATAAATCTATCACAAACATTTCTGAAAATCTAAATACAGGGGCATAAACATGATTTCGTGGTGTTCGAAACGATCCCGCGAAACCCACCTAGGGTATGGTTCCTAAAAATCCATTTCAATTTTTTGCTTGTTTTATATTAAACTAAATCAAAGTTCATCGACAGATTTCAAATTACATCAAAAAAAAATTTTCGTTTAAAAGTTAAGACCATTTAAAGTTATTTCAGGGGGTAATTTTAAGCTTTTCATGGTTATAAATCTTAAACGAAAAGAGATTTTTTGATGAAATTTAAAATATGTCGATGAATTTTGATCTAGTTTATGATAGAATAAAAAAAATATTTTTACAATTAAAGGAGACGTAATTCTAGGAAGGGGGCAATTAGGGGTCAGGGCGGGGTTGGTTTAGCCCTAATTTTTTGCAAGTCATCCTAATTCGATACCAGTATCAACATACTAGAAATTTGAGTATGCCCCATGCCTCTTAGTTACCTATCTTGAACAACAAATTTCCTGGGCACTCCCTAAAATATGTAATTTCTCCCCAGGCCCCCACTAAAAATCAAAAAAAAATTTCTGGGGATGTGTTGCAAGGTCTTATAGCATGTTCCTATGCACCGTGCACTTTTGATTTCAGATAGTCCAGTGAATTTTGAATTTTATTTGTGGGGAAGAGAGTTGTTTTGAAATTCTCGTGCGCGCGCAGATATCTTTTACAAAATCGAAATAATGCAGTATATTAGTATATTTATATACGAGACAGCATACCTACCTAGCTATTCTCTAGTTATCTGATTTAAAAATTAAAATTTACAATTTTTTTTTTAAATTTATTTTGATTATAGAATTATGTGAGCTAATCTGGTATAAAACTATTGCCTTACTAAGTAATTCACCTTAAATCTACTTAGTTGAGCATTATGATCATAGTCTATGAGCTAAATTTATCAATCATATGGTTAGGGAACTATATTTGGTTCAGTCTTAAATGATATACTTCAATTGGCTTAGTTAATTCAATTGTATAGCAAGCTATAATTTGTTTGTAAAAATGGATATTATAAGTTTTAAAATTATTACCTTCCTTGATTTATTATTATTTTTATTTTTTAAACTGCATTAGGGTGTAACTAATATATGCTAGTCATAATAAACCATTCAAGAGAATGGCAGAAACACCTGCGCCTGGGTTCAATGCTCGTGTTGGTATGCGTGTTGAAGTCACAGGAAAAGATCAAGTTGGTAAGATATTTAGTAACTAAAGTTGTAAACTTATTATAAAAAGTATAAAATTAAACAGTAATTTTTCCTGAATCACTTGGTTTCATTTTAAATTTAAGGAAATTTTGAAGCATTAGCAACAGTATTCTAATCTTAAATATTGTACTTTAAAGCATTGAGCTTATCCCTCTAACTACTGATATTATAAATAGCTTAAATGATGAAGACATAAATAAAGTAGAAAATGAAAACTGGATTTGTTTTAATAAAATTTGCTTTCTTGAAATAACTAAATTACTAAACATGAGTTTAAGTTTATATGTAAGATTTCCTTTATTATATTAATTTGCATATTTAACATTGAAATTGCATATAAAATAAATTATTAAAATAATCTTAAAAATATTTGTATAAATACTACTAGTAAAGGTTAAATACAGACACTGAAAAAAGTTTTGACCACCAGTAAAATTTTTAATTTTTTCGTGTTTTTAAAACCCTGCTATATTTACTTTTTTTTTATTTATTAAATTTTGAGAGTTAGAGTTTGCTGTTAGAAAATGGTGACTTTGTCATTATGATATCCATCACATGGATATCATAATGATTAAGATACCAATTTTACGCATTACATTAATACAGTGTCAAAAATGTGTTCCTGTAACTCTCAAATAGTGTGTCAATTTTTAAAAGATTAAAAATAAAAATGTTAAGGTTTGAGTTTCAAAACATAACAAGAAATAGAATTCATAAAAACAACTGCCATATCAAAAATTTATTTTCTATGGTCATTTAATATTTCTTCTCATAAGTTAATATATTTCAGTTTGTAGTGTTCCTGAGTCTTGTCCAGTAACTTTTATGGTTACTCTGGTTGCTAAGCAGTTGTTGAGGCTAAAATAACATTTCTCAAACTTGTTTTTTACAACACAATTTTACCAATATTGCACTTGTTATTATATTTAGTTTCTTTAAATTGAGCATATAGTTTTATGCAGAATTTGGTTTAAAATAAACTTTCACCTATTAAATGATCATTATTATATTGCTCCAATCCTTTTTTTCTATGTCTCTAGGTACTATATGCTATGTTGGTATGACTGCCTTTGCTGCTGGAAAATGGGTTGGTGTTGCCTTAGATGAGCCTAATGGGAAGAATGATGGGTCAGGTATACAGATTTATCTTAATTGTATAGATTTAAAATTATAATAATATTTTTGGTCGCTCCAAAAAAGCTAGTTATTTTATTAAAAATGTTTAGTGCAAGGAAAAAAGTACTTTGATTGTCCTCCAAATCATGGTATATTTGTTCGCCAAACACAACTTGCAGAACTTGTTAATGATCAGTTACAGGTAACTTCACCGAGAACACTTATACCATCAGTTTCAAGTGGATTATCAAGTCCTAGGAAACTTGCGTTTACACCCTCAAAGGTTTGTGTGAATAAGAATGAAAAATAGGAGAGCAATCTGTTACAACAAATAAGATTTTTTTTATAAATGTATAAAAAAAAAGTACAATGAAAAGACCCAGTAAGTTCTATGGACATATTCATACATACATACATACATACATACATACATACATACATACATACATACATACATACATACATACATACATACATACATACATACATACATACATACATACATACATACATACATACATACATACATACATACATGTATATATACATATGCATGCATGCATGCATGGATACACATGGTGATAAAATATAGAACCCAAACAGAAAAAAATTCAATTTTCAGTAACTTTGTTTAATTTGACATCTTCCAAGATCTGATTATGATCTTTTTGCTCTCCTATTTGTGGTGACTAACTTCTTTTACGCATTAATAGTTCTGTACTAATATTTTGAATATTATTCTTTATGTATAAGCAAAGAAATTTTACATATAACATCCAGTTTACACTGAAGAGCATACAAATATTTCTTAAAAGTTCAGGGTTTGTTTTGCATAAAGAAATTAGAAACTTTTTTAAAAAACTTTTTCCCAACAGAAATATTTGTAAATGTAAAAGTTTTCTGAAAATTACTTGTATATGTATTAAAGTTACATGTTTATTATCTTTACATGTTATGTTTAACATAATGTTTTCATGTATATGTATTAAAGTTACATGTTTATTATCTTTACATGTTATGTTTAACATAATGTTTTCAGTGTTTTGACTTTTTTTTTTAAGAAATTTAAATAAAATTACTTTTCAATCGCTTAATCAATTTTCTCTGATTTTAAAATGTTTATTTCTATGATTTATTTTATTTTCTTTTGCTGTAACTTTTAATGTAACGCTTAAAGCACATTAAAACAAAAACTAACAGAGAAAGAACTAACGAATAAAAACACTAACAAATAAAAACACCACAATGATCACACAAACTCTGGTGATATTTTCTCTAGCATTTATTTATGAAATTTCTTTTATTTATAGATATTTTTTTGTAATCTTGTGTCTTTTTTTTCTCTTTTTTTTCTATGTTCTCTAAAAATATTAGAGTTCAGGCTTACTGTCTGGTCAAACTTCCAGTCTGAACACACCTAAATCTGCAACTTCTGTAGAAGCAGTTTTGCCTCCTCCTTTAATCCAGAGTGACTTGGAGGCATCTAATGAAACACCTGTAGCAACACCAAAATCAGGACTTGCCAGGCCTAAAGCAGTCAAAATTGCAAACTTAGAAGAAGCATCTAATACACAAAAAGAATCTAGTTTATCTGGAAAACTTGAGGCAGGAAAACCGAAGTTAACAACAGGATTTAGTATACAGCGACCTGCCCTAGTATCAAATCAATCAGATTCTAACATTCAGATTGATTCAAACAATCAGCCTAGCTCCAACATTCAGCGTCCTAGTTTTTTATTAAAGCGTGGATCAAATCCAGCATCACTCACACCAGAGATGCATGAGGATTTAAAAGAGGGTTCCACTTTGGCTGATTCATTTCAAAAGCAGAATTTAGAACCCTCAACTCAAGTCCATCGTGTTATTGCTCAACCAGAAGAGTTACTTGAACTTCAAAGGAAATTGCTTGAAAAAGAAAAAGCCAATTTGGACTTGGAAGAAAAGTTAAATGTTCTCAAACAAAAGAGGGTTGCGGACCAAAACAAAATCAAAGAAATAGATAAGATCAAGATGCAGAATCAGCAGGTATTTTAATTACTTCAAAAACTACAGCATTTGTGCTCATCAAATCTGATTTTCTTGCTATGTTTTTTTTTCTCTGACAGCTTTTGGAGTATAAGGCAAAATGGCAAGAATCCACAAGAGAGTTACAGATGCAAATTAAAGCCCTACAAAATGTAAGTAAAATCAGTGGCATAAAAAGGCATGTTTTTCTGATTTAGGCTTTTATATATAAATAAAATTCAGAGGTCAGGAAAATAAAAAGCCTATAATAAGTAGTTCTAAATATATACTTTTAACATTTGTTATTTCTCTAAAGTGTAACACCAGGTTTAAAGATCAGGATTATGGTTAATAGTGAAAAATAGGTTAACTTCAAAAAATGGTTTGCCTTTAAAAATAAAAATATTTATTAATCACCTTGATGTTTTAATACATATTTTCCAAATCAAGTTGACATAAGTAGCTAACAGTAATTTTAAATGCTAAAAATAACCAATTGTCCATAGTATTTTATTTTTTTATTAGGAGGCTCGTGACACAGATCATTCAAAAGGAGAAGACGAGCTTAATGAACTTCAAGAAGCAGTTGAAATGGCTACTCTAGATAAAGAGATGGCAGAAGAAAAAGTGTGATATTTTTAAAGATTTTAAGTTAAAATTATTCTCTTAGTATCAATCTAATGTTATGAACAAAATATAATAAGATAATATTTTTGAAAATATCTAAAAATAATTTAGATATTTATAGTAGTTTTGTTCTTATAATTTCATTAAAATATACAATAAGTTATTTTTATAATCAAAACTGTAAACTTGAATTATCAGAATTTGTCAGCCTCAGTTTAATGAGCATTCTTCCTATCATTTTCCTTTTAGTGATCATCCTCCTTAGCATAATCAATTTCATTATTAGAAATTAATCCTTTACTTAATATAAAATGTAATTTTTTTTTTTTTGTTTTTTTTTTAAAGTTAATTGTGTTATTTATTGCAGTACGAAAGTTTGCTTCAAGAACATGAACAATTGAAAGAACGTCATGAAGAAGTCACATTAGAACTAGAAATATTAAAGACCGAAATTAGTGAAGGAGGTAAATATTTATTATAAACTATTTTTCACTTTTATATCTCATAAATTACTTATATATGTCACATATTATTAAAGTTATTATAAATGTATTTAATGGTTTCTTGCAAACTCATTTGTTTCAAAAGCTTTTTAAACTGCTGATTATAAATTAAGTTTTGAGTTTAGTTTTTCTGTTTGCATTTTTTCTTCTAGATGACTTAAGAAAAATTTTATGAATTCTTTCCTAAATATTTTTGAAAGATAAAGTTAAGATTAATTGATTAAACTTTTAGATAAACGAGCATAACGAGATAAAACAAGATAAAAAGATAGTATTAGTAATTAAAATACATAAAGTGCAAGGGCATTTAGCATCTTAATGTATTTAAACATTTTAATTTTAAGGTGTTGGAACTGTTTCTGCAAGTGCTGAGCTGAAGCAAATGGAACAACAAAACAATCGGTTGAAGGAAGCTTTGATAAAGTATTATAAACTTTTTTTTTTCAAATTTTCAATTCATTTTTTTTCAAATTTTCAATTCAATTTTTCAACTCCAGTTGTTGATGTTTGTGTTAAAGATTATAATTAGAACCTAAATCCTCAAGTAATACATCATAACAAATAAAATAAATATCAATATTGTTATAGTAATATTGTAAATATTAAGTAAATATTAAGTAAATATGTCTGGTATAAAAAATAGTGTTGTTTTTTTTTCATTAAGAAAAAAATTTAGAAAGTTGTAGAAATGGGGTTGAAAATTTTTAACTTGAAAGTTATATTTATAACTTGAAAATTATATTTTTAACTTGAAAATTATATTTTTAACTTTGTTGAAAATTATATTTTTAACTTGAAAATTATATTTTTAACTTTGTTGAAAATTATATTTTTAACTTGAAAATAATATTTTTTAACTTTGTTGAAAATTATATTTTTAACTTTGCTTACCTTCATTCATTTTTAATTAAAATATTTTAAAGGCTGAAAGATATTGCTCAAAATGATAAATCTGAGCTTACCAATGTTCAAAAAGAAAACAAAACTCTAAACCAAAAGCTGTCTGCAATTTCAAGTGAGAGAGATGCATTACAAGAAAGGCTGAGAACTTTGGAGTCTCAAGTTGATGAACTAAAAGAACAGGTATTTTTACTAAAATTTTTTTAAAAAAAGTCTGTATCTATAAAAAAATAAACTTTGAGTTATGACATTTTGAAAATCATCCTTTTTTTAAACGTAAATAAAATGTTTCCGTCAATATTTTTACTCTAAATTTTTTGTCAGGTGGACTTTGCACTAGGAGCTGAAGAAATGGTTGAAAAGTTAACAGATAAGAATCTTGAACTAGAAGAAAAGATTGAGCAGTACGAAGAAACTATTCAAGATCTGGTTGTTTTTTCCTTCCATATTTCTGCTTTTATAATTTTTGTTAAAAATCCAGATGCTTTATGAGAATTATTCATTAAATAACTGCGTTTAATAAATTTTGCTGTTTGGCAACTTTAGGTTTCATTCTTAATAAAATTTATTAATAATTGTTTTACAATCTTGCAGGAGGCTCTTCGTGAGCTGAATGCAGAGCTGGAAGAAAGTCATATTATGACAGAGCATGATTTAAGGGAAGAACTAGAGTTAGCAGACAAAAGAATCACTGAGGTAAAAAAAAAAAAATGAATATGAGAAGAAATATTAACTTTTATCTTTGTTTTTTATTTTAACTTTTATAATTTTTGAAATTTAAAAACTTGCTGTTTAAAGAAAATTTCACTTTATTGTTGTTGATGTGTTTGTATTGTAATTTCACTTTTTTTTTTAAGTATGAACAGCAAATAGCAGCTCATACTGAGCAAATGAATGACTATCAAGCAACAATTTTAAAGTTTAGAGAGTTGGTGCAGACTCTACAGGTAAATAATACTATTCATATATGTAAACACTTTGTTAGCCTGATAACAGAAAACACAAAAAGTGTTCTAAATTCTGTTTCTTTTCTGTTACATTAAGTTTGTTTTTTTTAAAAAAAGAACTTTCAATCGTTACAAATACATTTAGAACCGCATCAAAGAACTTCAATCTAGTGGATCTTCCAATCAACAAGCTGATCTTGAATCAACACCAGTACCTGATATAGATTTTAAAACAAAGTTTTCTGAAGTCAAGCAATACAAAAGGGTAAACACAGGCATAAGATTACAATTATTAATCAAGCACAATCATTTTTATCTGCAATATTTATATTTTATTAAGGAGGCAAAATAAGCAATTGCAAAATACAAATCCCAGTCTTTTTAAGGAGTTTGTGATTTTCATGTTAAAACTTGATTAAAATAGTGATCAACAATATCTTCTCTACATTATGAAAGCATGCCTCTTTTAGACAGCAATCACATTAAAGATAAAAGATTTTTTAAGTTTGTTGGGCCTGGATTCTTTAGCTTTTTCTATTTAAAACAAAGTGCTATTTAAATGGTATTGAAAGAATGTTTAAATAGTGATTTTGATTCTAAGAAAAACTCAAAATTGTTCATCATTTATAATTTTTTGTTACAACAAAAACATTCACAAGTTATAGATATATAGTTTTATGAACTTCTTTATTCAAGCTCAAAAGTTTATTGGTTAGAGCAATTATATCAGCAAAGAAAAATAAAAAAGTATTACAGCAAAGAATGACAACTTTGTTTGTAAAGTAAAGGATTAATAACCTAATATAACATTTTTAAGTTATCTTAGGATACAGAATCCAACTGGAATGAATCTAAAGAACATAATTTGTCGATAGCATGAAGTCATTAAAGAGTTTTTCTTTATTTAGAAATGTTTTTCCAAAATGTTGATTTATTTTATGATAACTTAAATTTTAATGTTACATTAAAGCCTATGTTTGAGATTATATTATTTTGAGCATGATTATATTATTTTGAGCATGATTATTATAATAATCATTTAAACTTAATCCCCAAAACATCCAAAAATGGTTTCAAATGCATGCATAAAATCAATAACTTTATATGCTGCATTTGAACCTATTTTTACATATGCTACATTTGAACCTATTTTTATCTATGCTACATTTGAACCCATTTTTATATATGCTGCAAGGCACTACAGTATATCTATCTGTGTTTGTGATTGTATTTTTGTGAATGTGTCTATAATGTGTCTGTAATGTGTCTGTAATCTGCAATAATTTAAACTCAATAAGTTTAGATTATGTAATGATGTTTAAACAATCGAATGATAATGTTTAGATAATGGAATGATAATGTTTAGATAATGGAGCTTGAGTTAAACAAGTATCACGTTAAAGAAGCAAACAAGCAAATACAGATGATCAATGCTTTTCTTCCGGATCGATTCACCAAAAGAGGAGGTTTTGTTTAGCAAGTTTTTATTATATTATTGATAAGTGGATTTTTAAAAAATAGGTTTGATACAGATAAAATGTAAATTATACTGAGAAACAATCTTCATCACTCTAATGTTTTTCAGTGTTCTACTAAATACTTTTAGAATATTGAAGTTTGTGCATCCTTGTAATTTTTATAGGAGATTTTGATGGTATTTGTTTGTTGTTGCTACTGGAAAGATTGAGATTTAAATGCCAACTTTTATCAGCTCAACTACATGAAAAAGTAAAAAAGTTTGATGAAAATTTTTGTTATGACAATCTTGGTTATATCCAACATGATTTAAAAAAAAAAGATGTTCAGATCTATAACTTTTAGAAGTGTCTCAACAAGTTTATGTCATAAAACCTGTTGATATTTTTATGTAACTCTGTTACAGCATGACATTCAAGACATTGTAGAAGATGGACAAGAGCTGAGTGATTCAAAGGGTGACCAAGCTAGCTATGCTTGTCTTTTAGCTTACAATCTCACTCGTTTTCAAGTTATAGTGTCACAGTTTATGAGGTAATTCAGTATAAATCTCTCTGCAATTAGTTTTAAAGTAACTGGAAACAAAGAATTAATTGATTTATAAAGTTTATGAAGTTTTGGGCTACACAATAGTATATATATATATATATATACACACAATCGTGTGTGTATATATATATATATATATATATATATATATATATATATATATATATATATATATATATATATATATATATATATATATATATATATATATATATATATATGTATGTATATATGTACATACATAAATCATCTAAATATACAAGATTCTAAAAGTTCATAAAAGCACTTTTTTTATTCAGGGCATTGTATTCATGTGATGTTGGAACATTTTTGCGCGCTTCTGGTCAATATCCTGAGCTTGCTGTTCATGAAAAGATGCTTGATAATTATATTGAATTGCTCAGCAAAGATTTGGTAAGTTAAGCCACAAAGTTTCTTTTTAGCTTGTTTCTATTCATTTTATGTCTGCTATATGGTGAGAGAAAATTTATTTTCCTTTTTTAGTTAGATGATACTGTTTCTATTGAAGTATTTGAGAAAACGATCAACCAGTATATGGTATCTTGTTTGTTACTACTGTTTAAAAGATGTGTCTCTATGACTAAAGTTTTATTTGATTATTGTGAAGTTTGTTGAGAGATTTTCAAAAGATTTTTCTTTTTTAGAATTTTTACAAGTTACATTTGGCAACTGCACCTCGTGATTGTACAGAGTTCTTAGCTGACTCATTAGTTAGATTTAATAATGGCTCAGAGTGTGTATCAATTGATACACAACGTCTAAAAGGATTGTCTAAAGTAATTTTGTTATCGTTTTTGTTGCTTTAATAATAAAAATTTTCTTTTGTTTGTTCAGGGAACTAAGTTTATCATTTTCTTTTATAGCACTGCAAGGAAGGAAGTTATTTTATCAAACTCATTCAATTTATTGAACTTAAAAACATGGAGTTGAAACAGTTTTGCAGGAAGGTTTGTTTATTTTTTTAAAAAGATTTTTTTATTTTATTGTTACTGACTTTTGTTTTGATATTTTTTACATTTTATTGATTTCAGATCAAACGTAGAATGATTCAAGATTCAAATACAACATTGTCATATCCACAGGAAGTAAATTAACTAGCTTTTTAAAGTTTCTTTATATTAATATTGATTATATTTACATATACAGTACTGTGAATAAGTTTTAGTCCACCATAAGTTTATAATTATTTTTGATTTTATCGTAAAAATATAAAGGACTTATGAAGTAAAATAAAATCAGGATTATAGACACCTATATTATAAACAAAAATATCTAGAAATAATTTGATAAGATATGATACAAAAAGAAAGAACAAATAATACTTTGTATGTCTGCCTTTTGCGTTGATCACAGAAGCGAATCTCCTGGGAATTGATTCATATAAATTTGTAATGAAATTTTGTGGAATATTGTCCCACTCTCTTTTTAATATTTGAAAACATTCTTCGACATTTTTGGGGTTGTGTTCAGCCTTTTTTTTATCCAAATAATCCCAAACATGTTCAATAATTTTCAAATCTGGACTTTTTACCAATTAGTCTCATTCCAGATGGTATTGCATGATGTCTTAAAATTTCTTTATACTGTTCTCCTGTCAGTTTGCCATCAATTCTGATTAAATCACCTACTCCAGATGATGAAATACAACCCCAAACTAAAACAGAACCTCCCCCATGCTTGATTGTTGGATGTAGACAATCAGGGCGATAAGCCTCTCCTACCCTTCTTCTTACATACTGTCGTCTTCTGCTACCGAACAATTCAAGTTTTGATTCATCTGTGTATAGTACACGATTTAACATTCCTTGCTTCCAATTATTATGCTGTTTTGCATATTTAAGTCTTTTTTCTTTATTGCCACGGCGTAGTAAAGGCTTTCGAACTGCAACGCATGCTCTTAACCCAGCTTTTAGCAAATGTCGTCGAATGCAAGATGAGGAAACATTTGTCCCAGTTGCAGCCTGAATGTCTTGGGCTAGTTCACTGGAGGTCTTTTTCCGATTTTGCAAAGACATATTTTTAAAATACTTTATGTCATGTTTTGTAAGCTTTGGAGGTCTTCCACTTCGAATTTTATCCTCAAGAGATCCCGTGTTTTTAAATTTTTTTTATAATTTCTCTAATGGCTGTCCTTAAATATTTTCTTTTTTTAGACAGTTTGTCATTGAGAATAACCTTCTTCATGAAGCACGATAATTTTTTTTATGTTCCAGTAGTGGAATTTTACCCATTTTATTACTTAAATAACAATAAAAATAATAATACAAAAGAAAAAAAAAGAAAAAAAAACCCGTAAATTAGAAGTTTCGCTCTTAAAAAAACAAAGAGTAATGTTAAACAGTATCTATTAATTATCTTTGTAAACTCTACTATCATCTAATATGAAGCCTTCACAGCAATAAATAAACAAAAAATGCAAGAGCAAGCTAAAAACAAACGAGCTGATACAAATTGGGTTTAGATCAGCATACAATAAAAATGAACACGTTAGATATCTAAATGCAAAAATCTATGTAAAGTTTTCATAAATATTACTTTTGTTTGTTAAAATAGTGTTTAGTATTGTTTGAAGTTAGACATTATTTTATATAAAAAAATAATCGGAAGCTATTATTCAAAATCTATTAAAAAACACGAGTTTTAATAAGTGAGCTAAAACTTATTCACAGTACTGTATTTATTTTATTTCTGTATTTATATAAATTTAAAGAGGTTGTAGAAAAAAGTTATGGTGTTAAGATATTTAACAATGAACCACATTTGTGCTGGTTCTTAATCATAACCTTATGTCTTCCTTACATCTTATATATATATAATTACCCCATATCTCTATATATCTTCTATAATCTTCTTGTTAAAAAATCATACAATAATTAACTTTTGAAAAATTATAAAGTAAACCAGGATTGCCAAACCTGTATCATTTTGCTTATCAGTACAAATGATTGTCAAATCAATTTTATTCATAGGTTCTAGAGGATTTGCTATCTTCACAAGAAGATCAAGGAATCTTGGTTAAATACATGCAGGATTTGGCTTCAGTCCTCTCCCTGAAAGCTTCTTCCCTTTCAGGTATTTTATAAACATAAATTTTTTATTTTTTTAAAATTTCAACACTTTTGGTTTTAGATTCTTATTTAGATTTTCTTAAAATGCTTTGTAGAAAACGAATTTCTGCTGCCTGAACATTTGGTGGAAGCTGCTGAAGATTGTGTTACACTTATTTTCAAGTCAGATGAGGATCCAATTGATGTGCTGAGGTATTTTTACAGCTTTTTTACATGAAATTTAGGAAGATGCATTTCAAACTTTTTTTCAAATAAGATATTAAAAATAATTTTTCAACCAAAACGTGACAGCTTTTTTTTTAATCTAAGGTTAATATTTTTAATAGCAAAAGTTTTCACAAAATATTATCATGTCTGTCTGGTATGGCATTAAAACTCCCAGAGGGAGAATATGATACTGAACCTGAAAAAAAGGTAGGCTTGTTTTGATGTAATTTGGCTTTACTCTTAGGAAGTTGCTAATTTTTAGCCTGAAAGAAAGTTTTTTTTTCTTTAACTTTTTAGCCTGGAAGAAAATTTTTCTTTAACTTTTGAGTAAAACTTTTTATTGATTAGAAACATATTTAAGTTTATTTGTTTTCAACTAGAAAAAAATGTGGAAGTCAAATAGCTGTATTGACTTCAACTCATAGTGTTAAAAAGGGAAACATAAAAATGTGAAGTTTCTTTGGTTTCTTTTTTTTTAAGAAAATAAGGAAACAAAGTAAAAAAAATTTCTCAAACTTATGTAAACTATTTAACAGATTTGTTAAGAAGTTTTTTTATGTTTTTGGAGTGTTAAGTGTGGAGTGTTTAAGATTAGCTGAGCAAAAGATAGTGCAAAAAAATCAATCTTATGCAGTTATAATGAAATGTAAAAGTTCTTTTTTTGATATTTTATAGCGAACACCTCCTTACCTCGAACGTGCAGCTCTTTTTAAAGAAGAGCTCTCTTCATCAATGAAGCTGGAAACGATTATTGAACAGAAGGATCAAGAGTTGTTCAATTTAAAGAGAAACTTAAAGGCGAAGGTTATCTTTTAAACTTCAAAAGTTTTAAATTCTTACTTCTTTATGGTTCTTATTTTTTTTAAGTTGTTTTCGATTCATGGTTTTAGAGTGATGATTTAAGTGAAGCAAATATTCGAATAAGCTTACTTGAAAAACGAGCTGACAATGCTGCCAAAGAGGTAAGCCATCTGCCAATTCTGTTAAATAGGTAATGCAGGCAAATACTTTAATAAGTTTTATTGTACTTTTAATGTGTTTTTTCATAAATATGTGAAATTTGTTAAAACTTGTATTTTTTTTTAGTTTAAGTTTTATTTAAAAAGATAATTTCCAAATAATTTGTTATTTCTTTTTAAAAGATAAGGGTGAGTAATAGTTATACTAATAATAATAATATAAAATATAATAATATAAAAAACCTTTTTTTTTTTTACACTCCACAATTTTAGGCAGACTTGAAAGTTGAGCAAATGGCAAAGAAATTAGAGGCTGTTGAAGCAACTTGTCGGGAGAAAATGAAGTGAGAGTTTCTTAATGTTTTTTTTTTTTTTTTTACAAGATGATAATCTCAACTTGCAACTTTTATAAAGTAAAAAGTTTTACAAGTTAAAACAGAAATTCAATGGCTTGTGCAAAAAGTTGGTGTTGTCTGTCATTTTGCAGAATGGTTATTTTTAAGTTGTTACTTTATGTCATTTGTTTTTGCCAAAGAGTTCACATAACAGAGTTTCTACTTTCATTAGATTCCAAAATGCCATTTACTGTGTAAAAAATGAAGCTTGGTTTACTTTTTAGAGATTATGTATATTCAGTAATAAAAGTTTTGAAATGTTTTTTTTAGACAAAGTGAAAAAACAATGGACGCATTGCAGAGTGATATTGATGCACTGGAGAATGAAAGAGCCGAATTGAAGAAAAAGTTGGAGATGTTGGGGAAGAAGACAACTATTGATATGTCTCGTGCGTCCAGTATGCAAATGTTGTGTAAGTTTTTCTTGTTTATTTGTGTTGAAATCTAAATAAAAGTATTAAATTTTCATTTTTAAATTTCTTATTTCTAGTTTTTTTTTGTAATTATTGTAGTTTACTTATAATTTTCAAAATAAAAATTTTCAGGTAAAAGTTTTTTTTTTTATTGATTAGTAATACAAAAAAAAAAAGAATGTCATGGTCATGTCACATCTAGATTTCATTCTATTAAAATCAAAATTGCTGCAAAGATTTTTCCATGGAGAGTTCCAGAATCTGAGCCTGATATGAGACCAATAAAACATAAAATCAGTATTTTACTGATTGATTTTGCAAAAATGATTTCACCTAAGTCTCAGTTTCTATATAAGAGCTTATTTTTGTTTGATTTTCTAGAATGGCAGATATTCGATAACCAATAAAAATCATGGTTTATAATATCTCTATCATATTCTTATCCTAGTATTTCTACTGTTTCTCCTTTTTTCTGATGTCTGATGAGACAGAAAGTTTACAATTTGCATTGTTGAATTGTTAATGTTAAATTGTTAGGTTTTTAAATTTTTAAATTCAGCTGATGAAATTTTTTTGCGAGGAAATTTTTCTTTATTCTGGTCTTTTTTTTTTTTTTTACATCAATAGAAAAAAAATTTTTGAATTTTTTTGTATTTGTTTTTTCTTAAAAATCTTCAATTTCAGATAAAAAATGATATATACTACTATTCATATTTAGACATCTTAAAATCTTTTTATTGATTGATTTTGGTTGATTTTTTGTTGTTTTTTTTTTTATCTGAAGTTTTATTAATGATTGCCAAATTTAAAAAATAGAAAATAACTAACATTTGGCTTCACTTTAAAACTATTATTTTTAAAACATTTCTGTAAAAATTGCAGTAGTTCAATTAAAACTGGTGACATGACCTTTTCATTTTGGCTACAAAATTGAGTTCACAGTCCCAACACAGCAATATGGTTCCGTTTATTTTTATCTTCTTGTGAGTTCAGGTCATATTATTGTTTCACTGCTGTGTTAATGGTCAACCTCCAGAACTTGTCTTAACAATAACAGTCAGTCTGATATTTAATTACACGGCTTCGGTTGATTTAGATGCATGAAATGGGGTAGCAACTTCTTTTCATTACTGGTTTTTGCTTCACTGCATCAATAATGGATGCATTGACTAATTCAACAATGGCTCCACCCATTGTTGAATTTTGTAGAAATAAAACTTTAAAGACTTCAACTTTTTAATTTTGGTAGAAATGTAAAATGCAACTTTCTGAGGAACTTGACGAACGTCTCTATCATTTTGCATGAAAAGACTTTTAAAAGACCGCCATTTTAAAAAGTTAATTTTTATAATTTTTTTTTAGTTTTATAAAGTTAATTTTTTTAAATTTTTATAAATTTTAAAAAATATTTAAGGATATTTCAATAATTTTTTTTTTTTTTTTTTTTTAAAAAAAAAAAAAAGGAAAATCAAAAAATTAAGTTTTTAATAAGTAGTGTACATCAGTTTTTGATTTTTTTTTATTTGAAATTTCAAAAGTTAAGACATTTGACAATACATGAAATTTTAGTAATGCAAAATTTAACACATGGTAATATAAATGGATTGCATTTTAAAAATCAGCATTAAAAATTTTTTATTACACTTTAACTTTTGTTGCAGTCATTTGTTATTACTTATAATTAATAACTTGTTAAAATTTATAATCAAAAGTTATATGCATATTTTTTTAAACTTTAGTTTATAGTTAATAAATTTAAAGTAATTTTTTTGTTATTTTTTAAGTAATATTTTTGGTATATTATTTAAGCACCTGCAAAAGCTGGATCAACGATTGCAACATTAGCAAAAGCAGGTGTGGCTGGTGCCTCTCCTTCTATGCAAGTTGTCCTCAAAGATTCACCTGTCTTCCTTGCTCAGGTATAAACCATAGCAGTATGAATTTAATTTTGTCTATATTAACTTTTGTTTGTCAAAGCAAGCTTAGTCTCTACTATTGTAACTACTAATCATTACCATTATGGTAATGCAGTTGTAGCAATAACTGTTATTAGCAAATGGTTGTGATTGATAGTTACTATGGTAACTATTAAGCATTAAAGGTTATTGTTAAAAACCTTAAAATAACAACTCAGAAATCAAATTTGAGATTAAAAAGTCATTAAATGGGGGTAAAATAGCCTAAAATTTTCGCTTTTTTTCTATATTCTAAAAGGTTTTTTAGCATTTTTAGATTGGAAAAAGTTATTTCAAGTCAAATTGAGCTTCAAACTCCATTTTCTCCACAGTTATTTATTGATGAACAATGATAACATTTTCACTTAGGCATTTAAATTGAGGAAAGATGCTGAGAAAAATGCGTTTTTAAGATGATGACTATTACTGGAGTTTAAAGCATTAAAGACAAATTTAGTTTGACTAACATTTGAATCAAATCATGAAGTTATAGCTCTCTTATACTGTAATTTCCAAATTTTCTCAAATTTTAAATAAAATTAATGTTTTATTTTGAACTATTTTTTCAGATGGAAGCACAAAAAAAAGCCCTGGAGTATTTGCAAACAGAGTATTGGTCACTGAAGTGTGCCAAGATGAAAGTAACCAATTAAATCACATTGTTTAATCTCCTTTAATCTCAGAAAATTGTTTTTATGAAAATTTTTTGCATTCCTTTAGGCGGATTTGGCTTCTTTACCTAAGCCATATATCCCAAATATTTTGTGGAAAGATGGTAAATTTGTAAAAAGTACTTCAGACAGTTCAAACAAAATAACATCACAAAGTGTGATGAAAGAATGTAATGGCTTGTATCAAGTAGGTTTAATAATTTTTTTATTATAATTTAACACTGTAGCAGATCTATTTTTATTATTGATACTTTTGTTGTTTTTGGGCAGTAATGCTTTTTGATAATCATAAATCATTTCTAAGTATAAACATTTTTGTAGCCATGCCAGTGAAATTGTAAAATTTGATCTGGTACAATTTGCGGGACGGGACCCTGGTTTAGGAAGTGGATAAAATTCATCTTTAAATTGCAGATAAAGGGCGCTTTTAAATTATAAGATTTGATTTAGAATCAACAAAAAACAGTTTTAATGGTTGTAAAAAAAATGTGTGCATCGCTGCCATTTTCAAAGTTTTTTTTTTTTTTTTTTTTTAAAAAATGATAAAAAAATTAGTATTTTAGACACATTTTCCTAAAACACAAATGCAAAAGAAATCTGTATTAAAAAAAAAAAAAAACTAGTGTAACACCTGAATTGAAAAAAACCTGAATTGGTTTGAAAAATTCTTATTGCATGCTTCTGTAGTATAACCAAAATCATGCCATTTTTTTTCTTTGCAATTCTAGAGTCTTTTTTAAAGGCCCTAGTACAATAATTTACAAGTTAATTAGCTGTCTATCTGTGAGCATCAAATTGCATTATTCTGATTATATTACAGAAGCATGTAATAAGAATTTTCCAAAATAATTCAGGTTTTTTTCAATTCAGGTGTTATACTTCATTTAGATACAGTAACTTGTGTTCAGTGCGCGACTTTGTAACTAAATTTACATGAGATTTTTTTTTTTTTTTTCTAGAAGCATTTAATCATTCAAAGATGATTTAAAAAATCAATAAACCTACAAAAAATTTGCTTTTAATGGTTTCTCTAAAACAGAAGATTTTCTGATTAAAATGCTGCATTTTTAAAAGGCTGTTACAAATGGCTAAACTATTTGTATCAACTTCATATTGCCAATGATATCAGGATCATCTTGTGCAGAAAAGTTGGGTGAAATAGTGAATTTTCTAGCTGTTTAAACTTGATTACTGATTTTACAAATATTTTATACTAAAGACTTGTAAGAAAGTATTTTGGATGATGATGACATCATTGGTGACGCGTAGAATTGGAAAAACTTAAAGCTAAATTTAAAAAGAAAAGAAAAAATTTTTTGATTGAGCTTTTTTTTTTTTTATTGAGCTTTTGATAAATAAAAAACAAAAAAATTTACGTAAGAAAAGATCTCCAGTTTCTTTTGATAGAAAGATCAATAAAATCTTTGAAATTGAAGAAGAATTGATGATGAAATTCTAGCCAAAGATTTTTGACATTCGGCGTTGATCGTTAATTATTTTATCTCGACTCAGAATTTGAAAAACATTTTTTTTTCTTTTCTAAAAGTTAGAAAGATTGTGATCATTTAAAAATTAAATCATTCAAAAATTTTGTTAATCCTAAAACGATACTCCGAACGTCCATCTCTTTGCTTGAACCGCGATCCTTGTTTCGCTGAACCGCGATCCTTGTTTCGCTGAACCGCGATCCTTGTTTTCGCTGGTTAAGCAAAAAAAATGTAGAAAAAAGTTTCAAATTTTTGTATTGTTTTTTTTTTTTTTTTTTTTTTTTTCAGAATCTTCGAAATCTGGCTGTTTTCCCGAAGATTATTGATATTACTAAAGGACTATCGCGTAAGTGCTCAGATATGTAATTGTGTGTGTAAGCGAGTATGTTTTATTAAGAGCGGTTACTCATGATTTTTTACGTCAGCCTGAATATTGTTTTTGTAATTTTGCTTTTGGTTTACAGGTTTTTAATTTTTTTGGTTTAGAAGACGGCTCATACCGACCATCACCAGAGGAGCAACTTTTTCAACAGAAAGATCTACTCTTAAAGTTTAGCAAACGCAAAGAAGAGGTCGTTAATGTTATTGATATGGATTTTGTTGTTACTTTTGAACTTAAGTTACGTTTGTGAAGTAGCAATCGTTTGTCAATCGTGAGTTGAGTTTTTTTTTGGTATCTCTTTTTTTAGTTATCAAAAAAAGTGGAGGAGGTCATTACTGAGGAGCTTGCAGGTGCCGCAGTTCACAGCTTTCTGAGGGACTTTGTTTCTCCCGAGTATTCTAGGGTAATCTAGTTTTTTTTTTTTTTTTTTTTTCATCAAACTTTTATTGAGTAACATTTCAGTTTAATTGTTAAACATTTTCATTTACAAATTTGAAGTGTTGTTTGAGCGTGCCGCGATAAGATTTGAATCGTTTAGGCTTAAGTTAATTTTAGCCAAGTTATTATTATTATTATTATTTTCTATTTATTTACCTATTGTTTAATTTAAAAGATAAAAAGTAAGCTTGCATGGTGGGGGGAATAAATTTTCTTATCTTGTTCGTTTGTTTTTTTGTAGCTCAATCAGGAAAAACAATCTCCGGTGCACATTGCGACGCTTCGACTCCCTGTAAGTAATCCGGAAGTAAAACCCGGGATTCATAACGTCACGATCTCACCGCAAGAGTTCTTACGCATCCATGAAGTACTCGTACAGAGTTGATAACTGTTTATTTTTGTTACAAGAAAAAAGGTCGAAGTAACATTTTATGCTACGTAAACATCGCGCTGAGATTGAAACTGTCGCTTCTGAATTTTTGTTAAATTGAATTTAAATGTTTATAAATTATTTAAGTATATTTGTAAATTATCTACTGTAGATAGCTCTTAACTCTCTCTAGCCATCTGAAGGATTAACATCTCAGCATCCAACTTAAAGTCAAAATTTTAACAACCTGTTCATTTTTTCACAGCGGTTTTTTTTTCAATCACATGATTTCATAATATTTTTTTAATTGATTTTTTTTGCTGATTTTATTTGGGTGTTATTAAGTTGCTGAGTTTATTCAGGTGTTATTTTCAAATGTCCCTGTTAAAGTATTTTTTGTCGTTAAGTAAAAAATAGTGTTAACGGTGAAAAATTAAGTCGCTAAAAGTATGATTTTTTAAGAATGCTACAAACAAATAAAAGGTAACTTTTTTTTTTTTTGTATTTTTTCTTTCCTAAGTATTTCTATAGTAAGCTCTTTAAAAAACAGAAATAATCTTTGCGTGTTAGCAATTTATATTTTGTTAGATGTGCTTGTAATTGTAAAGTTACAGGGTTAGATACCCCGTTAGGAATACCGGAAATAAGCTAGGGAAAAAAAATGTCGCAGGTCATTTTTTACACGTGATCAAAAATTTTATGACTAATTAAAGTTGTTACAAAAATAACAAAACAACCTGTGATTGAAAATTAGTTTGGCGTTTGGCAAAGTCTTAGTTCTAAGTTGCCAGCGTGTACATCATATTGATGTGTATATGATGTGTATTATAAGAGAGCTGTGCATTTTTTTTTTTTAAATTATTAAAAAATGTTTCTGGGTTTTTTTACATTTTCATTTTATAGAATTTTTTTTTTTTTTTTTTTACACTTTATAAATATAAAAAAAACTGATAAAAAAACGTTTTGAAAATTTTCTAAAAAACTGATTTTTATGGGGAAAAAAAGCGCTTTCTTTTCTCCTAACGATCGACGAAAAATAAATTAATTAAACTTTGATAACAATTAAAAGATTTTAGGAAAATTAAGTTATATCAATTTAAAAATAATTGAAAACTAATCTTATTAAATTGGTAAAAATGACAAGAAAGATATGTTAATTAGTTAAATTTTTGTTGTCTCAGTTGCCTCAGGTTGGCGTTTTTTCACGCAAAAAAAAAAATCTACACCTGTTTTGTATTTTTTGGGTAAACACGACTGACAAACCTAAGACTTGCAACTAGAAGCTTTAGACTGGCATCACCTGTTGTTTTGAGTTGGCAATGCTTCCTTCCAAATTCTACAACACTTTTTGCACCTCTTGATGTCTTTGTCTCTTGATGAGTTTTATCTGAAGCTACAGTAAATTTAATGTTGTGTTTCTTTAGCTGCTTTGGCTTTTTCGCAACATCGTTTTGCTTTATTTTGATGTACAAGTCTAAAAGGCTTCTCGAAAACCATAAATGTGCTTAAACATTGGCCTTCAACTCTCGTAATGTTGGCTCTTCTGGCTTTTTTTTTTTTTGTGTGTCAACATGGTGGTGCTTTAAAAGATTTTTCAAACTACCTTCGAGTCTTTCTGTGAAGTTTTGCAACATTTGATACGTTTGAGCACGAGCCCATGGTGTTGTTAAATTTTGAAGTTGGTGAATCGTTGGAATTTGATGCTGACCGATGTTAGATTGATGTTAGGTGATGTCAGACTGATGTTAGCTGACTAATATAGACTGGGATCTAAGATTAAAATGTGAAGACCTATAATTGAATAAATTAATTGATCAAGCTACTGAATTTAATTTGACCAAACCAATTACCTGGAATCAATTGTATTGCTAGTATAAATACTTTTGTGAGCAATTTAATGAATTGTTTCTCTTCCATCCAACGTGACTTGGATGTAAATACGGCGTTCGATGATCCTCCTATGCACCAGTCTTTTTATCGACAGGATATTGATTTGTAAAATGGTGGCAAAATAGTATCGCCAGAATTGGCACAATTACCGAATATATAATTAATTTTTTCATTGCTAGCAACCCATTTTAAAGGTCGTTTAGCACATCACCTGCAAATTATATGCTATTTGCCAGGAAACCCAATTTCGTTTACCACCAATTGCATGAAGTGTTATTTTCAGTTACAAGTGTTTTTCAAATGAAAGTACAAGTTATTTTCGTCTTAAGAATTTTTAGGTAGCAAACACTATCATATTTATTTACATTTAAATTAAATGAATCATTAAGTATTAATTAATTTAGCCTCACTCATCTTATTGCATAACTGTGAGCAATTATCACGTTTTCTCTTCCTCCGAAAAAACATTTCCTTGGTTTTTCGCTCCATAACTTTTTTTGGAACAAATTCACTTTTAAGAAGAAAAGTCTTAATGGTTATATAATTTTCTACAAAACTGTCTTTTTAGTTTAGTAAAATTTAATTTTGGTTTTGAGAGTTTGAAATCAATTTTTTTGAGAAAAAAACTTTTTCTAATTTGGGTGAGAACTTTAAAGTTTGCTAAGCGACAAATAAATTTTTTTAAAGATTTTTTCAAGCAAAAAATAAACTTTTTAAAGATTTTTTTAAAGATTCAATTCTCAAAGGTTTTTCTCATTTAAATATATATATATATATATGTATTTTTTTTATAATAAAATAAGTAATGAATAAAATGATTTTGTTACTTTTATAATAAAGTTAATAATTAATAAAGTATTAATTTTTTTAATAATACAGAAAAATTTTAATTTCATGTTAAACGGAGAAAGTTTAACGGACATTAAGTAAACAATATTTCGTTGAGTACCCTTTATTTTTTTTAAACTGCATCGTTTTGGACATCGTTAACATCGTTTGCTCCTGATCAATTTTTGGCATGTTGTTACCAGAATAGCATATCATGCTGCTTTTACAATCTCCCACACATCTTTTTATTCCGAGGGGGTTTTTTCGCTCGTCTTTCACAACTTTTTATAAATTTTCTATCGGATTTAAACGAGGTTTGTTGGTCAATCCAATTGTCTAGTACAATTATATTGGAATCATCCTTTAGTTTTATCCATCACTGTAATTCATCATCTTAGAAATATCCAACACTGTAATTCTTCAACCAGCAAACTTAACTGTTTTTGCATTTAATTGAATTTTAATTAGACTGTTTCTTTTTTTTGCCAGCTTCAAAACATGTGGTTTTACTTTAATCATTTTTAACTGAACATATTTAGAACATTTATGAACCATGATTAAAAATGTACAACATAACATTTTTTGAAAGGCTTGTGACAGGTTTGAGAAGCAAGTTAAAGACTTTAAAAGAGTAGGAACGTTTTACTTGGTGCATTTTATTTTATTTTCATCAGTTTATGTTTAAATTTTTTACATTTAAGAAACACGTGTTTAAAAGCGTAAGTATTTTTGAAATCTTTGATTTGACATTTTAAAGAAGTTTCTTGCTGTAAGTAATTTTTTGATTAGAAATTGGTTTTATAATTTATTAAAGAACTTTACAGGGGTAGTCACAGCTTCCTATACATTATAAATGTTTCTTCTAGAAAAAAAATAACATTAAACTTAAAAAAAAAATTCTTTTAGTTGTATCTTGGGTAATTCACATAAATTTAACCAAGTGACTACGTCATCATGCTATCATGTGTGTCATAACTGCTTGATTTTTATAATTCTGAGAGAAAATATTACCACCAAGAAAAAAGGGAAATTTGAACAACCAAGTGGCGCTGGAGATATTGGTTAAAAAAGTTTTCTCTTTCCACACTGCAGTTTCGACCCCTCTCGCCGTAAAAAGATAACTTTGTACTTTTATCAATAATTTTGTTAATATTTTTCTGATGAAAGTTCAATAAAAGAAAAAGGAATCTACTAAAACAGCTTTAATTATAAGGGAAGAAATGAATACCGTACAATTTTTAGTTTTTTGTATTTAAAGTTAAATTTTATCCAGCCCTTCGTTAATGAAAAGTCAATTTTGGCTTGATAAGCAAAAAAAATATTTTGCACTTATCATCACACATTTATCTATAAAAAAAAAAAAAAAAAAAAAAAGGTAATATATTGAAAGCTTAAGCTTTCGCTCTAAAGGTTAAGGAGGTGGTTTAATTGCTCGATTAAAGGTTAAGAAGTGGTTAAATTGCTCAATTAAAAATTTTCCCTTACATATATTTTAAATATATGTAAAAATCCCTTTGATGGTATCGACGCTTCAACGGAAAATATTATGCCATTAACAGAGATCCAGTAGTTAGAAAATGTAGCTGCGTAAATGGTCTATGTGGATGTATAAAGTAGACTTTTATATTTCTGAACAAAGTTAATCTCTTCCACCATTTCAATCCAATAAATTAAAATCAAAATGACATCAAATGAAATTTTGATTTAATTTGTTCGATAGCAATTTCTTTGTTTTAATTTTTATGGCTGTTTTTTTTTTTTTTTTTCCCGCATTTTTTAAAAGTAAAAGCATCTAGATACACTTTAACTCATGCTTGTTTGTTTAAAACTGAAAGTCATCATTCAAAATATTAGGCTGATGAACAAAGTTTAAAAAGAGAAGCAGCAAAGACCTTTAAGTAATAATGTATTGAACTCTTTGACTTTTGTGTTCTCAATATTAATGACGTCATTATAAAAATTATTTTAAATTCGATTTATTTCAAATGATTCAACTTTTTAGCTCGTAATTAAATAACGAGTAATAAAGTTGAGATGTTTTTTTATTAAAGAAAGTATTGGATAAATCGAAATTAAAATTTAGTTTTTAAAATTAAATATTAAAATTGAAATTTTTAAATATTAAATATTTTTAAATATTAAATATTTTAAATTTTAAATATTTAAATATTAAAATTGAAATTTAAAATTAAATATTAAAATTAAATATTAAAATTAAAAATATAAAAGTTTTTAAAATTAAATATTAAAATATAAATATTGTAACAGCTTTTGGCAATGTCTTCATAAGGCATATAACAAAATTGTAAATTTTAAAAATTAAGAACTGTTTCTTAACTTTTAAAAAGACGAAACATTAAGAACACTGCTATGTTTGTTATCAAAATAGTAAGATTGAGTTAGAAAATAAATAGTCTTAACATGAGCTTATTTAAATGTCTAATAGACAGACTGGCTACTAAAATAAAAAGATGAAGTTTCATCCACTGTAAATTAATGTAAAGGGAGCTGTAATCCCGAATTGAAATGACTTTCAAAAAGGTTCTTCTAGGGATTAGAAACTTTCTAAACAAAACAAAGTTTTGCCACCTAAAAAAAAACTGATCCTAAAAAACCTACCGACCTGACGGAAAAACAACAACATGCAATAATTGAAACATCAAATTTACAAAAAAAAAAAAGAGATCGACGAAGATATGATGATGATTAATCAAAATTTGCAATAGTACTGTCTTCCGTTTACTTTTACTTTCTTAAAGCAAACACAAGGTTGTTATAAACTTTATAAATCTTCTCTTTGATAATAAAAAAAAAAAAAAAAAAAAAAGCTTCCTTCTATAAATTATTAGCGTTCAACTTTTACTCAATCATAATCCATGAAAAGCCTTCAAATATCGTTAAATTGTATTTACAAACATTTCTGATTTAAAGCCGTTAATTGTGTCATATAGGAACGTTATGTATTGTCAGTTTTTATTGCCACTTACCATGATTGCTTCCGCGCAATCCGATTACATTTACATTCGGACGGAAAAGTTGACTTCTATAAAAAAAAAAGAGAAAACTTAATAAAAGTAATGAGATTATTTTTTTTTTTTGAGAAGATTCAATGGTTATTTCTTTTTATACTCCAGCTGCATTAAGAACCCATTGAAAAATTAGTTTTTTTTTCAAAGAAGAAACGGATTTATTAAAGAGGCATATGGCTCTAAATGATAGGAATTGAAAATTGATGTGTACAAGTCTAAAAAGCTTCTTGATAAAATCTATGTGGTCATAATAATACAAAATGTGAATCATAAAAAATCGCAAGGAAGTGTTACTGTTGTTGGGTGTTATTGATATTAGAAAAAATATTGTTAAATCTTACAATTTTTAAATTCTTTTTTTAAATAGAAGGTTATTTCTATTTTAATTGTGTATCTCTGTATATCGTATATATGTATATTGTGCATCCCCTGTATATTATATATATGTATATTACCAAATCAATGAATTTCACCCTGCAAAAACCTGTGAATAACACAAAAGAAAGGTGACACATTACCCCTCTTACCGTTAATATACCTAATGTTTTCCCTATTGGGAAAACAATAACATTTACTATATATTCTCAGGCGCGGATCTAAGGACTGGCCATTGTGGCAATGGTCATATAGTTTAAATTTAACGGCATTCACGTCAGTTTTGGATTTTTTCGCTTAAGGAATATCCCTAAAAATTTAAATATGTCTGACGTAATTTACTGATCTTGGATTTAGAGATTCCTGCTATGGGCACAACGGCTCTTATTATACGTTACCGACGTTTTATTCAATCAATAAATGCTGTAAAAAAATATTAAAGTTTCGATCTTTAATCGAAATTTCAACTGTGAGAATAAAATTTGGCCTTACAGTTACAAATTCCTGGATCCGCGCCTGATGCTGGTGTGTATATGTTGTTACATGAACAATTTATATGCTGAGTATAACTACAGAAACCAGTTTTTGATGATGTACCTATTTTCTTGGTATTGCAACACAGTACCAATAAAATAGTATTACAAAAAAATTAACTTTAACATTTAAACGAGATAATCATGATTTTTATAAGGTAAACGAGATAATAGCGAATTTTTATTCATGAAGTAATAAGATTATGACGAATTTCTTTTCGAGAAGTAACGAGATTATGACGAATTCCTTTTTAAGAACGAGAATATGACGTGTTCGAGAACAAAAGGATTATCTATAACAGTTTATAAACAAAATAGCATCAAAGTTAAACTTCGCCAAACCTTGTTTGTTGATTGAACTGTCGATTAATATTGTTTGGTAATTATATGTTTAGTAATTATGTTATTCACTTAACGCTATTTCTTTAAACATTTTGATAATTGGTTCAATTTATCACAATCAACGTTGATCTCCGACTATGATGACATATATCATCATCCCTTTGAGTTTTGAAATCTTTGAGTTTTAAATTACTTCCTGCATCCTTTATGAATTTATTAATTTCGAAAGATCGAAAGGTTTACAAACACAGTTAAAGTGAAATTTTTAGATTTTTGAAACTGAAATTTATAACAACGAGCGACTTATATAAACTATTTTTTGTTGTTTTAGTCAACATTTGTTTCAGAAAACAGCTTTTCTTGCTTCTGTTACTCAACATCAATTCGCGAATAAACTTGTTTAGTTAAAAACGTCAAGATATTTTGGCGTAATTTTAAATTCTTTGGATAAATTTGCAAGTTAAGTTTTTTGTAAAAAATTGTGTTCATTTTTTTAGTTACATATATATTCAGAGCCTGTTTACCTTACGGTTTTATATAATCCTTAATCTCTTTGGTTCGTTTATCTTTTTAGGTTTACTTTTTTTTGTTTGCTTTTCACAAATACAATTTTTTAAATTTAAGTCCAGTGATCAATATATAAAGTTTGTAAAGATGGCGCCTTAACCACGGTTAACAAAGAGAAAATGACGAGAAGTTACTCTGAAGTCCTTTTACGCGAAGAACTCAACGACGGTCGATTAATTCCTATATTAAAGCCTATACACTCCACAGTTAAAATCAATCCAAGAAAATACGCAGCGTTAGAGAGAAGTTATCATAACTTAAAAGAACTCTATACTCATTTATCCAGTGGCTGGGAAATAACATGCGTAAAAGAAACTCGAGGTAAAACAACTGACGAAGAAATCTTACTAAATTTGACCAATAAAATAATTGAATGTCAGTCAACCAATGGGTTGACAAAGGAGCACCTTATTCCAAACGAAGACGTCACTAGTTTCAGGCAGGTTTCATTTAAGTATTTAAAAATGTCGAACACTGTCTTCCATAAATGTGTAACAAACGAAAAAGGGACTGCTCTTTTAACGTTCACATACGCAACCAATGAGAAGCATAATGTTGTGAAAATGAACATTTTTTACGTCGATTTTAAGACCCTCTTAGTAAGAAAATACGACCATCTTTTTGTACTTCGTTGCATCTTGGAGTTTAAGTTTAAGATTGCTCTTGCTGAAGATGTTCTCTACATCATCTGGCCATGTGAGGGTTACATTTCTACTTTGATCATGGATAAATGTCTCTCAAACTTTAAAAAGACTGATATCGGTTTTGACATAAGCGAAATACCTTATGTTATATCCACACATGCAAGAAATGTTGTGATAACAATTCAAGATAGTGACTTCACTGACTCGGTATTTTCTGTAAATGATGCTTCTTTAAGACTGTCAACGTTTTTTTCACCCACCACCATGTTGTATAACACAAAAAACATCATAAAAGATTTATCTAATTTAGTATACTTTGAGCATCCAGCTGATGCTTATCTTATCAAAATGGCGCAAAAATCTGTGTGGGTTGTCACAGAATGGCTTTTACCTGAGATGACATTGGACAAAATCATAATTTGTAGAGGAACCCACGAAGGTAGAATATGTCAACTTTTAAAAACTCTCGAATGTAGAGAAATTTTTCAGCAATACAAAACTTATTTCAACACTCCGAACGAAAATCAGTACTGTATTGAAGTTTGCAAGACAACCTGGAAACTCTTTATTTGGTCATCTAAAAATCACATTCTGATCATTAATCTTGAGACTCTTGAAATTGTAGGATTGATTGAAATGAACTGTAAAAAATTCGTCGACTACAAAACCGAACGTTATAATTACGAACTTAAAATTTCACCAGGGGGAGAGATGGTTTACGTTTTAGTAAAGAAAAGTAGAGCTGTTGTTCACGTGGAAGCATTTTGCATTCCATTAAGTTTACTTTGAATATTCAAAATAATTTTAATTAACATAACAAATAACAAATTTACAATGAAGATTTGCGAAAAAAATAATTACAATCTTTACACCCATTTTTTTTATCTGGGAATTAAATGATATTTATTTACTCCTCAGTAAAAATCTTGCATTTTTCTTTCATTCATTAAATTTTTACTCCCTGTTTTCACGGTTTACAGTGTGCAACAAAAATGCTGAACAAAAATAACAACTTTAACCATATAACTGCGTATTGCCGAACTCATAAATTTCATACGATTGTCGTGTTCATCTTCCGTAAATACTAAAAATACAAAAGAACAATTTTTTATCTTTAAAACTTTAATTAATTTTTTAACGATTTTCAAAACATTTTAGTTTTCCGGTATTTTAGCAACATCTGTTTTTTAGCAATATCTGTTTGTTTTTTTTTCAAAAATAGCTTTTTTGAAAAAAAACAAAAACAAAAAAAAAAAAACGTTAATGTTATGTGTTGCACAAATCAAGAGTAAAAGCTCTGAAACATTTTTGCAACATTTTTGAAACAGATATTGCTGAAAAAAAAACATTTTTCATTCTCCGTCGGAAAAGCAAAATGTTTTTATTTTTATTTTATACAATTTTTCTGTCTCTATATAATAAAAAAAAAATGGAAAAAATGAAAAAAGTCATAGAAAGATACTTAGCAGGTCTTTTAAATTGAATGTTTGAACAACGAAATTATAGAAAATTGCTTTTAAGAAGAACTAAACAAACTATTGTAAATGATAGCCTGCATTTGCAACTGTGATTGGCGCTTAAACAATCTGAGTACATAGCTGTCACTGTTATGGTTGAAACATATAATTGCTAAGTGTCCATTAAATGGCGAACACCTTAGTAATAATCAATATTATAAAGGTATTTGCTATTTAAAAGACCAATAGAGTTCCGTGAGAGTTTTTACCCAGAAAAAAGCAAGAAAGTTTAAAAGTTTTTGTCAAACATAAAATTAAAATGGTCTGCAGTTCTCTACATCAGTTATCCAAGTTGCATCATCAAGCATCAAACTTTCATTTACAAATATAATTGTCATATTATAAAAACACTCATCAACTTCATTGGTTTCACATATGGATTACAATTTTTTCTCCCACTGTCTTGCGTTGATTTTTACTTCCAATCACGGTGAAAGAAATTGCCCTAAAAGAAAAATCTCCTGGGGCAAGACAATAAGTTTTGTTTTATACCAAATTCAAACTTTTCAGATGTCAAGTTTAGCATTTTAATTGAAGCATGTTATGCAATTCTTTCATTAGAAACTTTCTCACTCATTCGAATATTTTCAGCTCATTCGAATATTTTCAGCTCATTCGAATATTTTCAGCTCATTCGATGTGTTTATGATTTCTTAACAACACCTTTGTGTCAATTTTAATTATATTCTTTGATGTTACATTTAATCAAATTTTAATGAAATTACAATTTAACTAAAAGATGAAGAACTTTATCAAAGAGAAGAACTTTTCACTGATAAAGTTCTAAAAGATGTGAAAATCCGTTCGATTTTTAATTCACATTGAAAATAACACACCAATAATGAATGGCCATTCCAGCACAGCATCATTTAACACCTTTACTAATGTACGTCAATTTAACTGATTCTGAAGCTCTACTATTGCTTGAGGATGGAATGCACTAGCTTCAAGTTAAAAGAATCAATTTTGGATATATTCTGTTGTAATATTAATGGCTTTATGTCAAATAAAGCCTTTGATTCATGAGAGATATGATATTATCATGGATTCATAAGAGATATGATTATTATTATGATTATACCCTACAAATGCAACATAGCAGCTACACAGCATTTCGTACCAATCGTTACTGAAACGTAGCGTACTGAATAGTGGCTGAAATTACGTTGCAAGATGGTATTTTTTTTGAAAACAAAATACCGAACCAAATAAAACTTTGGATAATAATTTTTTTTTCTTATGTGCAAAAAAAAGCGTTTCATTTGTTTAGCAATTAATTATATAATTAATTTAAAACTTATCTTATTGAATAACTAGATGATTCTTACGTAAGTATGCTGTGGCATCATTACAAATAACTATAACTCATCATAAATTTACGTATGAAGAAAGGCATCAAAAGAGGGTAAGCAGGAAATATCCAGCCCGTAATGAAGCAATTTTCACAACCTCCATTCACAACCTACAGCTACAAAATCAAAATCTTTCTATCGAGAGCCTAACATTCTGTTACATGTTAAAATGTAATATCCAGTGACAGAAAATCCAGTGACTTGAAATCGGTGCTCTTACAAGAAGACATTTGCGTCAACAAGAGAATACTTGTGTCAAAATTGTTACTTACAAAACGCCGTAAGTAGTACTCATATGCTTTCATTGATGAAGCGCGTTCCCATGCCTCACGCAGCAACCGATGTCCATCAGCTGAATTTTCTTCAAATTAAAACAAAAAAGCAGCGCTTTCCACAAATTGTGTTTTGTTCGCATGAAAGGTTGACATAGTTAGAGCACAAAGTATGTTATTTACACTTCAACGACAAAAACACTTACTGATTTTTAGCGTGAAATGATAACGCTTTAACCTGTATATAGTTAAAAGATGGTCCGACGCAATTTAATGTTAGTTATGCAATCAAAATTTATTTGTACCCCCGATAGATTGATTAATTTGTTTATTTTTCAAATGTAAATACTACTTTTCAAATAATGATAAATGCGTCATCGTCAGTTTGAAAAAATGACGTTTTCATTTTTATTAATCTCCACCATTATTAGAGGATGAATGCCTTATGAAAGGAATCATAAAAATGATTAAACAAAAGTTGCATTTTAATTTTGAGACAAGCAATATGATTATAATTTTAAAAAAAGTATGTATATTTGGAAATATTTTAAAAACGTAATAATACAGAAAATGTATTTCAGAATGTTTAGACAAGTGTTATGTTTATACAAAAAAGTTGATAATCGTTTCCTTTGTTAAAATTTTTTGTTTAATGATGATTAGTGAATGCATGAAAAAAGATTGTGCAATCAATTTACATGAAATATATCAACTAAATCATTAGCAAATAAATTAATATGATTACTTTAGAAACAGGTCGATAGAACAAATTATTTTAACAAAGTCTAGTAACAAAGTTTTAATTTTCAAAAATATAAAACTATTTTACTATCAGATGTACTCAAAGAATTTCTATTATGAAAGGTTCCAGTTTTCTTCGAATATTGGCTTTGTCAACTTTTACTAAGGTTTTATCTTTTATAAAACTGTCACATTATTGCACATGCATAGTATTGCATTGCGCATGCATAGTGGCAGTACTTGACATAACTAAAAAAATTTTTAAATAGGTAGTAAAAATCTCACTTAAGGAATAAAAAAAGTTGCTTATTGGAATATTACTGAAAAGTAGTAATGAAATATAAGATTTTTACTTTTCGTTAAATAATATAAGTAGTTAAAAATCTCATACTACACCGGGATATTTCAATCCAACGATAGCGTTTTTTTAAAAAAACGGTGTTTCGAGAAAATTCTAAAGCAAAACTGCTAAAAATAATTGCGCCGATCTTAGTTTAGCATTTTAAAATTTTAACTTTTTTATAAGTCTTTTTATTCATTTAAATCATTTATTTGAACAGTTATTTACATTTTTGTCATTATGTGATCAATCTGGTCAAGTTATCAAATTAAAAAATTTCATAAATTAGGCAGCAAATTTTTTTTTTAAAAAAAAAAACTCCAATTATGTAGCTTTAGACAAACAATGACCACACCTTCAATTTTGAATTCTTTTAAATGTTAACAGTTGCAAAAGAATTCTTCACTTTTTTAAAGGATAAGACATTTTATTGGTAAGTAACAGACAAACTGTCTTCAGTGTTCCATTCCTTTAATTCAATGTTCCCCTTAAGTTTACAATGTAAATTATTACCACAGAAGTAATATTGGAGAAAAGTTTAGTTTTTGCTGTGGTAAAACTTCCCGTTTCCATGAGATTTTTTGGTACAGTAGTAATCTTTTATTTGCAACACTGAAAATGTGGGAAAAGTTTGGTTTATTCGCAAAATTTTATGGAGAATTAAAGTTTGATTGCGCAAAAACCGCCAATCACAAAGTTACTTTTTACTTAACGATGTCATAAATTGTTACGGTTTGGTGCACACCATCATTTTTTTATTTTTTTTCCCATTAAATTAAAATTTTTATAGAAAAACTTTTAGCTCAGAATTTAAGAAAGACAAAAGATTTCCATCTGTTTGTTTTAAAGGAAAACTTAAAAAATTAAAAGTGATAGAGAGCAGTTGTTTTTCTGAAACCTAATTCGGATACATTTTGGAAATAGATTTGCATGCGCATGGGGGATTTAAAAAGGGTTTTATTGATAGTTGACTAAGAGGCCACTTAATAAAATGAAATTCGTATTAAATTTTTTTTTGTAAATATTTAACATTTAGTCATTTAAAATTTAAATAAATGGAATTTAGAAAAAAAGATTGACGTCGGGACGATACGTATAGGATTCAAGTACGCAAATCGTCATGAATAATCGTATAAACAAAGAAAAAAGTGAATTCGTTGAAATGAAAAATCTATTGATCGAATTTAATTTTTTAAAAATATTTTTAAAAATTCCTTTTAATTTTTTATTTAAAAAAAAAAAAAAAAAAAAAAAAAGTCTTATAAAAATCCAATAAAACGTAAAAACAGTTGGCAAACGATTATTTTTAAGTTAATCGTTATGGGTAATAAAAAAAGTGTGCAAAACAGATTGCCATCAAGTGAAAAAATAAATCTTGGCAACATACTTCGATAATTAGTCAACTCAAAGTAATAGGAAGTTTTTAAAAAACCTGTCATCCGCAAACATCAGCGTGTTAAACTAATTTGCGCAAGTTTATCTGAATTTTTAAAATAGCTCAAGCGAACAAAGCATTTACAAGCGCTATAAAAATGGGAGGTGTAATATTGTACAAATCGAATAAGGTAAAAAAAGTTGCGAATAAGAAAGAGGTTTTAATAACTGTTATGCGACAACCGTCGATGAAAATAAGTTTCGTTAGCTCTGATGAAAAAGCGAAAAAGCCAATTCTGAGTTGTAAACCAAGTTTACAAAGACAGAGAAAGTTTTCAGGAGAAGATACTGAGCGTAGCCCACGTGAAGTATCATATGTAAACATTCAGTTGCGCCAAGCCTCAAAGACGTTATGTCATTCTGACGGTTTAAATGCGCTAAACTCTATGTCGTCTGCAAATCAAGAAGAAAAATACCAACTTTCTTCCCTTGAAGATAAGATACTCGTCCCTCAAAGCAATTCTTTTCATAACGAACCTAAAAAAGAAACGACTGATCCTGTTTTAGTTCAAAGAATGAACAAATCCAGAAAGATTTCTTTGCAAGCAAAAAGCTCAATAATACCAAATAATCTTAGAAAAAGATTTTCCATGGTCAGTCCGCCGCAATTAAACGAGAGTTTTTCAAGCTTTGATAAATCAGTCTCGGATACTCCATCAAAACGTAAAGCTTGGGGTTTGGTTTCTTCTTTGATAAACAGAAAAGTATCTGCAGTGGAAGAGAAAAAATATAAACGAACAATTCAAAAAAATTTGCATTCATTAACAGAGCTAGAGCAGCCGCTCATAGTGGAACAATTACTTCGCTTTATAATTAACGACGAGTGCGACAAACTTAAATATACCCTTAACAAGCTAGATACTACAGATATTCCAGGAATAAAGACACTTGTTCATCAAGCCGCATATAAAGGATGCTCGCGATGTTGTTATACGTTGTTAAAGCAGGGTTTTCCCATTGATCGAACTGACATAGAGGGGTGGACGCCGCTGCATGCTGCAGTACTTGCAAACAATATCAATACAGTGGGATATCTTATACCCCTATATAGTAGCGTAAATATCGTCGACTCTCGCGGACTGTCGCCTTTACATGTGGCTATATATAAAAAAAACCTTGCTCTTGTTCGTCTCTTGGTAAAAGCATCGGCTGACGTACAGTTGGATTCAGGAAGCAAGACGCCGTTTCAATTGGCCATCGATTTAAAGCACACAGAAATTTTAGATTATTTTATACTGTCGAGCAGTTCTTCAAAAAAAAGTTCAGTTATTCTATAAAGTTGGAACGATGAAGTTTTTATGAACCTTTGTATTATAGTAGAATTGTATATACGTTTTAACTTTATTAACTTTATTCTCCCGAAGTGTAAAAAAAATAAATTTCGAAATTAAAAATGTTGATTTCTTTCCTTTTTAAAGGTAAAGTTGTATGTTAAAAGACTCAACGCTACTAAAAATCTTAAAATGTTACAAAAAAAGGTTCAAGCGTATCTCTTATAATTCGTACCCCTAAATTTATTATCTCCTAACTTATATTTTAAAAGTTGAATTGTTTATTAAAATTGAACAATTCGATTTCAATACAAATTTAAATAGGTTCTCTTTTTTTTTTTTTTTTTTATTTTTGTACGACTATTTTTCAATTTCGTCACACAAACCCTCCTCTTCTACCGAGCGAATCGTAACTTTCTATACGCAGGATTAAAATGCAAAGAGTTATGAAAATAAACATGTTCATTTCATGTGGGTTTCTTAAAATATTCCCAAGACAAACCTAAAATAAATAATTAAGTTAATCAAAGCAGAATTATATTTTAAGTCGAATTAATTTTTCGAAATAATTTATTTTTGTCTCGGTTGTTCAAGGATAAATATGAAGATTTGTTTCGCCTGGTGTAACTTTTTTAAATTATGACTCACGAATATCATTCGTGTTGAGCAATAGCATTCATACATTACGTCAAAAAATTATTATTTAGAAATATGATTTTATTTGTTTAAATATAAGATAAATAGTTCACATACCTTTTCCCTCACGAATCTTAATGAAATTGAGTAGAATATATCCTAACAAAAAACTCTCTTATAAAACATCGAAAAAATATCTTTATTACGAAAAAAAAAATTTTAAATCTGATTTTCGAAATTTTTAATCTGATTAACGAATCATACTTAAAATGCCATACAAATATGTTAAAATGGTGGGGTTGCTGGACAATTTTGTAAAATGGTGGTGGTGGTGGTGGTGGGGGGGGGGGGGGGGTTTGACGGAAAATTTTTTATACTGACGATGAAAAAACTTCCGAGAATAATATTAATAAACAAATTCATTTCTTAAAAATACTTTCATTAAACATTTTTATGCATTTTAATGTACTAAAAAATACAGTAAATCTTAGTGAAACTAGGTTGGCAGTGGGTGGTAAATGACACTTACATTAACGCTCTTTGTTTTCCAGCTTTCTTCTTCATTTTCTTCTTCTTCATTTTCTTCTTCTTCATTTTCTTCTTCTTCATTTTCTTCTTCTTCATTTTCTTCTTCTTCATTTTCTTCTTCTTCATTTTCTTCTTCTTCATTTTCTTCTTCTTCATTTTCTTCTTCTTCATTTTCTTCTTCTTCATTTTCTTCTTCTTCATTTTCTTCTTCTTCATTTTCTTCTTCTTCATTTTCTTCTTCTTCATTTTCTTCTTATTCACAACAAGGAGAAAAAAAATTACATTTAAAACGCATAATAATGATAAGGATCGAAATTACTATTAACTTATACTACAAATCATCTTTTCTTGACAGATACCAAATAGAAAATCAAAACAGTTTTAAATTATAAAGCAGTGAGAGAAAAGACTGATGGCTCGGGGGGGGGGGGGAGGGAGGAGGCATGATCGTCAAAGGGACATGATCTACCCTTTCTAGAGGATTATAGGAAAACGATTTATAATTTTGAACAATAGATTAACGCAGCCAAACAGTAATTTAAATTTATTACATAACTTTATTAAATTTTTACCTTTTTAATGTTTTTGAAATTTTTAAATATTTTATAGAACTTTTTTTTTTTATTCATTCATTCATTAGGGAAAGAGCGCAAAATAATCTTTTGGGGTAAAACAATCCTTCATTTATTTAGTACGTTATTAATTCTGCCACCAAGTGAAATTAGCATTAAAAATATTCTTTAAGGATACAGCAACATTTTGTGTTAACCACTGCGTCACTTTATGTAGATTTTTACCTTTTTTTTAGGCTCCGAGGTATCTGAAGTAAGTTAAAACCCATCTTCATTACAGTACTAAAAAGTTTAATCCTGCACTAAAATAAGGTTTATTCTGTAACTTGCATAGAAACCTTTTTGGCAGGCTTTACAATAAAATCAAAGTAACTTTCATTACATGTTACCAACAACGCGGGCTAAATGGTTCCAAATATTAATGAAAGGGAAGAGTCCTTAAGAAAAAAATCACATAGAAATTTGTAATAACTCTGTCTCTGGGTGAAGAAATTTATTCAGGTGATGCGGAATGTTTATACTGCACTGAGAACTTTGTCAACTTGTACTTATTGTTTGTATTTGTGTTTTTTTTATTATTTGTATTGAAAAATTAGCGGCAAATAGTCAGTCAGCTGATCTTGAATTATACGTACTTTAAAAAAATAACATCGTTTGGGTCATATGAATAGTTTTTTGTTAGGGTGATCATTTTGCACTACCTTCCCACGTAATTTTAGGGTGCATATACTTACATACTTTTAGATCATAAAAAATTATTATGCTATCCATAACTAACCCGTAAACTTTTCATTTGCTTTTTTTTTTAACGTAAGTTGTTGTTGTAAATAATCTAAATACTATAGAATCGCAAAAAAATACTGATACAGAATGAAAATTTTACCTTGATAAATCTATTTTTATCTAAATAGTTTTTGTAAAAAAAAAGGTACGCAAGCTACTAATACACGAGCTACTATAATAAGCCAAATGTAGTTTGAAAACTTCCATAGAGTCGTTAAAAAATGATTAAAACTACAAAAATTGTGATTGAAAGATTGCACACCATCCAAGGATTTCTTTCTAGTACTCCACACAAAATTAGCGACACGAAAACGGGTTTTTGTAAAGACCAACCAGGGATTGTATTCATCGAACGGGTGTTGAGCTGTCACAAAGTACATGTCTTTATATTCCTGGGGTCACTTATAAATCGGATGAGAGCTGGAAAGGAAAATTAAACACGTTCTTGCTTTTCGTTTAACAACTTATTTTGTTTTCTATTTTTGATACTTAATCTTCTTGCATAAATTAAAATTCTTTCTATAAATTAAAATTATCTCACCGGTTTTTCTGAATGGCGCGTTTATCGAACCAAAAGAGGCGGCCGTATTCAAAAAAGCTTACCTATTATTCTGGTTGTGGATACTAAAATTTCTCATGATTAAAATTTCTTCGTCACCGGTATCTTGATATTCGTCAATGATTGTTCCCAAGCCTCATACTTGGTCTCACTGACATGGAATAAATAGAATCTCCTACAAACCAAAACAAAAATCTGTGAGAAGAACAAAGTTAAGTTGTTGCCTCCACCCAAATAAAACAGATTTTTAAGAGAACTTTATATAACAATGAAACATGAACTTTTACTTTTAGGACAGTTGCACATGTAACATTCTGAGGACAGTAGATAGTCCAAAGTAAACGGCCACCATAGTTCTCCGGATGTACCAAATGTGGTGTTATACAAGAAGTCGTTATGGGCTAAAACTATAGACGTATTTTCGGTGTTTTCAAGAAACGGATTTCTCCATCCACGTATAGTTGCATTAACCGTTTGGTGAAGGGTCTTCATCTGGTTAACAACCTCAAACTAGAGTTCTGCGTATAATGGCTTGTAAAAGTTCAACTTGAAACTAAAAGTGTTACTGGATATAAATTCATGTAACAATTTCATAAAAATTACAGCACAGAAACTACCACGATACTTACGTTTTGACTCCTACACTCTTCGGGAAATCTGTAAGTTATCGAAAGATCGGCAGTTTCGTGTCCTTAAAAATAACAATCGGGTTATATAATAGGATTAGATCGTAGGCTAAAACAAACCAACGAGAGTTTTTACAAAATTCTAAAATTTCAAGAATCAAAAATATTTAACACACTTTTGGATTGCCTTGACTAAACTATTATTATTGTTATCCATGGATACAAAGAATGTCGCTTTAACTGGATGGTTGTTAAAGTTCGTTAATCCATCGAGCAAATCTTTAAAATGTAATTCTTTCTAATGTAGTTCTGTCGCCCATAGTAAGCAGAATTAATTTCGGGATGTTGCTTTTTACCAACCCGCCTGCAATGTCTTAACTAGCGCATCTACACGACAGCAGATAGCAAGGTAAAGGATTGCAAAATGTTGTTGGAGCTGAAGTTCAAGTAAAAAAGAAATATAACACAAAAGACCCAGCTTTTGAAATCCTCAATACGGCTTTGAGTTAGACTAAAGAAACCTTATCATATGTGCGAGAAGTTTTGTTTGACGTACTTGTAACCAGTACAAGCTTAGCAGCTGTGAAAGAAAGCGGAATTGCTAGTGGGGTTTGTCCTAATGACACAACTTTAGCTGTGATTGGTGACACGGCTTTTGATGTGATCAATGAAACAGCTTTTGAAGTGATTGATGACACAACATTTAAGGTAACGGATGACACAGCTTTTGACACAACATTTGATTTAATTGGTGACAGAGCTTTTAATGTAAGCGGTGATACAGATTTTGGTGTTGTAGCTAAAAATAAGAAAGCAAACATCAATTTTACTCGGTGTTTCTTTGAATGCGCGTAAAGTTGAAGTTTCATATATAAGCAGTCATATCTGCACAAGAAAAAATCCAGCAATCTTCCAGTCCGTGTTCAAAGAAAGCCATACTATAACAAACTTTACCGGAAATTTTTAAACTCAGTTTAACAATGTTGTTCATGTTTCAAAAAAACTTGACAGACTTAGAGGGTAATTGAAATAAGCTTTAGTTTATACTTGACCTACGAAAAAACCTGTTTAAAAAAGAAAACCTAGTAACCAGGGTCCGATTAACCTCCAACAATAATAAAAAGTTTTAATCTCAAGATCCTTTCTTTCTCCATAACATAGCGGGGGGGGGGGGGGGGGGGGGTTGGACAAAATAATGGAAATAGCACTAATAATAGCAACCTGAGTTTCAAGTGTCTGTAAAACCGTCAATGACCGTTATATTTTTATTTTTATCATCTATTTCTAACATACTTTGTTTATATTTCTAAATAATATTTTTCAAATAAATTGGTTTAAAAAAATGAAATTATTTCGACATGATAGACCTATCTGATTTCAAAAGAGGTCAAATTATTAGTGCCTGTATGGCAGGAGCAAACGTGAACAAAATACTCCAAATGCTAAATATTTCAAGAGGTACAGTCTTGAATGTAACGACAGTATTTGAAAAGTACTGTAAAATGTTGTCATCAAAGCGCAATTCTGGAAAGAAAAAAAAAAGGTTTCTAATAAGAACCGTCGCACTCAAACTCAAATTGTCACCAAGGACCACCAAATAACGGCCGTTAAATTTGCTGCTGAACTTAAAGTTTCGAAAATTCAGTTTCTATAAAATCTCTTTGTCGGGAGTTTAATAATGCCAAATTTTATGGAAAGGCTGCTATCCGGAAACCTTTGTTCTCAATAAAAAACGTTAGAAAATGTTTAGATGGTGTAAAAATCACTGGTCCGTGGAGCAGTGAAAGAATGTGATATTCTCAGATGAATCGTCAAATATCTTATTTCCAATCACTTGTTGAGTTTACGTCTGGAGGCAGCCTAAAGAAGCACTTAAACCCAACTTTTTTCCTACTGTGAAATACGGAGGAAGATCTGTGATGATCTGGGGAGTAATATTGTGGAAATCAGCCAGCCTCCCTGTTCCCCTTCACGGAAAAATCAATAGCCATGAATATTTGGCTATATTATTGGATCAAATCCATCCAATCGTCTTAGAACTGTTCCCGGAAGGCAACGTAATATTTCAGGATGACAATACCCCATTTCATATCGCTAAATTAATCTCAGAATGGCATGATGAACATTCTGAGGAAGTAACTTAATTTACCTGGTCACCATAATCGCCTAATCATTGAAAATTTGTGGTGTATGTTAGAAAATAATTTAAGAAGTCGATATCCACCCCCGAAATCTCTAAAAGAACTAGATGCAGTTTTGATAGAAGAATGGACAAAATTTCATTAGAACACATTCAAAGTTCGTACGAGTCAATACCTCTCCGGGTTCAAGGAGGTCCTATCCCTTATTAGAAGAAATTTGTTTATTTTTGAAGGTGTTTCCACTACTTTGTCCTCCTCTGTATTTACTATTTCTATTTGTAAACAATAACAAAAAGAAATTAAATAGCGTAAACTAATTGTAAAGTAATTGTTGTTCCCAGAAAGCATTGTGAAGAAAAGAAAGTACAAGGACAACAAACAAATAAATTTAAAGGGCTACCATCTTTAAGAAAACTCCACATTTCCCATATTACTGTTTTATCTTTTTCTTCAGCGAAGAAGATAATAAATTTCGTCCACAAACGTAAGCTCCAAATAATCAAAATATCAAATTTTATTTTAATGATTTATCAAAGAATTACATTTTTCTTTTAACTCTGTTTTTAATGTTGTACAAGCCAAACGAATTTTCGATGTGAATGCCATTTTTTTTAATGCCATGCTTAAGTGGTCAATTACTAGAATAAATGTATTATTGTAAAATATTTCATGTGGACACCTTTCTTCGCCTTTTTTCTTATGCATTTGAAATCGCCTAGAAATTTTTTGGCTTTGTTTTCATTTTTATCAAAACAAGCTTAATTGCACGTGAATGATTTTTTTCTTTTGAAATTTGAAGATGATTGAATAAAAACAAATGATTTTCGCCGTCAAATAAGAAGCAACTTACTAAAAAAAAAAAAAAAATGCTGTGAAAGCAGCTGCAGAAAGTTTTCCTACTTTAATAAAGTACTTTATAACAAGACTAATTAGGGAACCTCTCGTGCAGTCCGCATGAGAGTTTCCAAATTAAATAATAATCCACTTTACAGCTAATCCTTAGCATCTTAAATTTTTTGTTTTTGCAGTTAGCCCTAACTTTTATTCCATTTGTCAGATGGTCAAACATGTTTCTCATATTTGTAATCAACATCTTTGTCATTATTTTCTTTAGAATTCAATTTTAAAAAACAATAAATTGGGCGCGTGTGAAAATAACTAGTCAACGTTCAGTTAATTCGCCATAAATGGCGATTAAACTAATTGAAAATAATATAAACCATGTCGATACCAGAACGTTATAATCAAGCGATTAATCGATTATGACATTGTATCGATAAGAAAATATCGATGATAAAAATCAAATTTAAAAACCATTTTTAAAGCGCTTCAATAAATTTTTAAATCGAAAGAAAGTTGTCATCGAATTTTAGCCATTTATTGATATTTAAGAATCAAACTGATAATCAAAAATCAAAATTATCAGAGTTTTGTTGTTGTTGTTGCTTCTTAAATACGCACAACCAATTTTTATAACTTAAGATTATTTTCTGTTTTAATCGCAGTCTAAAAAACGTTTCCCAATAGTATTTTCAAGCAGAAAAGATTTTTGTTCATAAATCTCACTAACGCAATTTATTAAAAACGAGTTTTAAGTAAAAACATTTTTTTTTTTTCCTTCTACGGTGAACTTTATCGAATAGGAAAAAACTGTTTTTTCTGGTCTTTGTTGAGGGGAGCAGTGTATTTGGCTATAAGTTCGTTAAGCATTTCTTGGTTCCACTCTTTCTTCTTTTCTTTATTCGCATGATAGTTTTCGATCTAAAATAAAATAAAATGCTCACTGCAGTTAAATTACTGAGCTCGTTAAAAAGTGTGACCAAATCATAAATTCGACAGCAACTCATTTAACCACTGCTTTCCATGTCGGACATCATAAAATGTTGCAATGAAAAAACAAATCATCAAAATAAAATCAAAACGATGACAGTAAAATAAGTCTAGAAAAACTTGTAACTTAACTTATAGTATTACTCAACTGTAAGTTTACAATCAAAAGTGACGAACAAAAATTTTCAACAATTTAGTTTTAAAAAACTGATTTTTATCTTTCTTTTACGAATGTTTTTTGTAAATTTTTTTTTTTCGAATTTTAACTTTGGGGAATGTCTAGTGGATATATGACATCCAATTGTTGTATAAAGTTATTGTCATAACAATTTTCTTCTTAAATTTCAAAAAAATATACAACAAACGTTGAAGGTTCGTGCAGTTGTAGCTTTTTTTTATCAATTTAGTTTTTTATCAATTTTACACAGAAATAGGTTAATGTAGAGGACAAAGTTTCATGAATCAATTATGATCCAAACAGGCTGGACAATAGTATAATTCCGTTTTGGTGCTTAGATTATTTTTGCTTTTTATATATTTACAGCAAGAACGTAGAATTGAGAGAACACGAAGATTCAATGGAATGAATTTTTTAAAAAACTCAAGAAATTAATTTAGTTTACTGTAGAGTTGTTAGTGGGTTAAGAAAATTGAACCCAACCCAACCCAACCCACTGCCACATGAACCCAACCCAACCCACTGCCACATGAACCCAACCCAACCCATGGGTTGACCCACGGAGTGCATGCAAACATGTATAATTATACCGTTAAATTGGCGACATTTTAATACATTCTAGCCTATACAACCATATTAGATACAAATAATATGTTGTTACTCAGTTACTGTCACTATATGTGTTAGTAAGCAAACTAACAAAGAACAGCTTTAACATAAATGAGCACTATATTAGTGAAACATGTCATTTCGCATTCCCCAGCGTACTAATTCGATAGCTTCTATGTTAGCCGGTGATAGTTGCGACCTTGTGTCTGTAATGGAGTGCCCAACAGAAGAAATGTCTCTTTCTGACTGCGCAGAGCTTGCTGATATGCAGTATAGTCTGCGAGATGTTGCTGCTAGAATGGGATAATCGGCTGCGTTGTCCTTCCAGAAGGTTACGGGATTCTTGCACGCAGCAGTAACACGAAGACTCTTGTAGCTGGACAGTTCATGTTGGCAAGTCTCCTGTAGCACTGTTGCTTCATTATGTAATTGCGCGTCTTGCGTCTGTGGCCGATCTCGCGTTGACTGCATTGTTCGCAGCTCATCAAACGGGTCCGTTCTTCTCTTCTTTGCTGGCGCTTCCAATTGGAGTTGGACACCTTGTTCCATCAATTCTTCTGCTGCTGCTTTCCTGGCAATTTGTGTAGCAGCGGGCTGCATTTCAGCCAGAAGCCACTGATCGACGTCATTGAGCAAGTCACGCTTAAATCTTTTGTCAGCCGCCGTCACATTAGGTATAAATGCAAAATTTCTGAAAGAGGGATCTAGGAAACAAGATAGCCAATGCATTGCTTTAATAGATGTCCAAAACTTTAAATCTAAGTATTTAATGAGTTTTTGCCGAAATGTTGCTGCTGCTGTTGTCAATCCTGGTGCAGGTTGAAGCCGCTTAATCAGTAGGTAGTAAGACGGAACTACTAGTTGCATAGTTGGTTCAGTAACCTTCTCCATACCTTCAAATATATCTTTTATGCCGTCAGTCACATCACGAATTTCGACGGTTGGCTTTAATAAAACTGCGTCATTCGATAGCAAATCCGTTAAATCTTAAGCGCAAATAATGAAATAAACATAACGGTGAAACGGCGAAAATACAATGAAAATGCAGCTAAGGCGTGGGTTATCAGTGGGTTATACTTCCTCAACCAAACCCAACCCAACCCAACCCAACCCAACCCAACCCATGGGTTAACCCAACCCACTAACAACTCTGGTTTACCGTACTGGAACAGATAATAACAACAACCTACCGATTCATTGGCGCACAAGAGAAAAGCTTCAATTTCATCAGAGCAAGTTGTAGCGCCATAATTGTTGATTTTCCAACAATCGAACATTCGAGACATTGGCTCAATACACGTAGACGCTAAATTGGATAAAATGTGTAATTTCGGAAAATTCTCAAATAATAATACAAATAAATAAGCAAATATAAAAGGATCAAAAATTGAATTAATAATCCACTTACTTCCAACAACTTTTTTTTGAGGAGGTGCACGTGGTCGCAGAGCAGCGGGAACTTTACCACGCTTGACACCATATAAGATGGTTTGTTTTCGAGCCAAAAGTTGCTCAGTTAACTTCATGGTTCCTCTAGTATTCAACACCACATTTCTACTTTTAAAAAGAATTCATTATTCACCACTCAAGAGATTTCTAACTTTATGTTACAACACAAAATGAAAAATGGCGAAGAGAGGGGAAGGAGGAGGAGGGGAATATTATCATTCAAGTTTTTATTACCAGAAGAACAAAAACAAAAATAGCTCAGAAATGCTAATTTGATGTAAAAACTTGAACGTCACAGGAGAAAAAAAGACTTCATTTTTCCTTTTTCTTTTCTAAAATAAAATTTACATTCAATGAAATAAGTTTAAAAAACAGCAATGTACACGGAGAAGACGGCACCAGACCTCTTAATAAATTATGTGAAAATAACTATAAAATTAATTATGTTATAATAAGTAGTAGAACTCATTATTTCAATGCAGAAAAATTGTAACCTAGCTTATATATAGTCGGACAATCGACAACCACTATAACGTAACTGGAAAAATTTGATTTGATACTAGTATACCATGGAAACCAAATGTCAGCCACGAAAGGCATTTTGTCAACAAAGGAGATCGATTTCATTAAATAAAACGGGTCGAAAAATAATCATGGACTCGTAATATTCAAAGCTCTTGGTAAAATATAATTGGGTACCTAAAAAATAAAACATAGCAAATATAAATTAAAAATTAAATTAAAATTAAGTACGAATTTAAAAATAGATAAAACACGCCACACACAAAAAAACGTCACAATTAAGAAATTGAAAATAAATGTCCTTTTTAAAATTATTAACAGCAAATGTTTTTCTTTTGCTTTAGATGACATGAAAACATGACTTTTAAGTAATAAGAGAAAAAGGCACTTAGTTAAAGAAAAAGAAAAGGCAACCTCAGTAAACAAAAACGTACCATCATTGATGAAGGTATCTGGACTTATAAGAAGTTTAAGAGCAAAGTTAATGAGCAAAGTTAATGAGCAAAGTTTTTTAAGAGAAGTTAATGAGCAAAGTTTTTTAAGAGAAGTTAATGAGCAAAGTTTTTTAAGAGAAGTTAATGAGCAAAGTTTTTTAAGAGAAGTTAATGAGCAAAGTTTTTTAAGAGAAGTTAATGAGCAAAGTTTTTTAAGAGAAGTTAATGAGCAAAGTTTTTTAAGAAATTAATGAGCAAAGTTTTTTAAGAGAAGTTAATGAGCAAAGTTTTTTAAGAGAAGTTAATGAGCAAAGTTTTTTAAGAGAAGTTAATGAGCAAAGTTTTTTAAGAGAAGTTAATGAGCAAAGTTTTTTAAGAGAAGTTAATGAGCAAAGTTTTTTAAGAGAAGTTAATGAGCAAAGCATTAAAAACTCAAGAACAAACTAAGAGACTAATAAAAACTCAGTGAGTTATTAAAATTATTCATTTAACAATATTATACATTATATTGTTAAATGGTTAAATACTTTAAATAAAGTTACTTATAAAGAAATTTGCTACCAGTTTAGTCTTACATGCAAGAAGTTACATTTCAGAAAACTGTTTGCTCTCCACTGTTTATTGAAGTTATTGGTGTGGCCATATTTATATTTGCAGCAAAAAAGGTGTCACAAAAAGTAGTTTTATTTGGTTAGGAAGAGAAAGTATGCAAAAGTGATAAAAACTGAATTGTATTGTAACAACTTGTTGTAACAGTTGCAGTTGCCAGTTGATTTATTGTTTATCAAGTGACTTTCGTAAGCTGATCTATTGTAATGATTTATCATTTTTAAGAAATTTTCAATTCAGAAATTTTTTTAAATGCATTTGAAATACTAACTTGACTTTTATTTTCATGTTCAAAAAATTGCACTTTGTAAAAGAAATACAATTTTGTCTTTCTCTAAAACTTGGTCAAATAAAGTAAAATGTAAATAGTTTTCAAAACTTGATAGATATGGAGTGTTATTCCTGTGTGATTTCTATTACCATTTCTATTATCATGATATCATAATTAAAGTGATGAGCGTTCTGGTTTTAGAATGTAGTATCCTAGCAATGCAATATTATGGCATTTTACTAGCATCTATGGACAACAGTACTGTGAGTTTCACATACGCATTTTACAATACACTAATTTTAAATCTTAAAATTATTGTACATCTCATCTCATCTTATCTTTATTCCTGGATTTATAAGCAACATTCATTATGAAGCTTTGTGAGGGTTTTATCTAAGTATTAATGTACTTTTGTAAAAATTTTTAACAAATGAAAATTACACTTTTGGTTATAAAAACAAAAGTACTTTTTTTTTTTGAACAGCTTGTAATATTTGGTCACGGTTTATTGTTTGATCAATACCGATCAATTTCAAATCACTATCATCCATTTCATTAAGGGTTTCCATATCAACCTACATAGAAATTTAAAAAAAAATAAGGAAGTAACTAAAATGAATACAAAATAGATGGCAGCCATTAATACTATATCATTTTGGTTTTAATGAGCAAAACTATAAATACCTCTTCTCTTTCAAAAGTGGATCGATATTTTTCTAACGATAATTGCTTTAACAGTACATTGATATCTAAAAGACAAGAAAAACTTCAGAAATTTCATTCGGAACCAAAGACATGAAAATAAAAAAGCTATCAGAAAAAATAAAAGCCATTGACCAAAATTACCATTGCAAGTATTATCAAATTCAGATGTAGGTTGAGCTGCATTGAACTGAATATTTGGAAGGTAATCCTTTTTCCTTGAAGTATTCATTGTGTTGTTGATAGGAGACAGTGAGAAAATATCTGAAGTGTGTTGATTAAATGTAAAAGTGGTGTTATCACAAAACTGATTATTCCAGTGGTTTGTAGGAGATTTTAGTGAGTATTCACCACCAAGTGCTGGTAATCTAAAAAAAACAAGTTTTAGTAGAAACTAAAAACAGGGCTGTTCCCACAAAGGTAATGTCCTTAACACAATATGAAGCTCTGCTTCTGGATCAAGAGTTCTATGTTTCAAACATTTTTTACAAATTCTGTGTGAATCTTAAAGAAGTTCTACATAACTCCTATAGTATCCTGAAGGTCTATATAAGTTTTATGGGATTTCTAAAGAATTTTCTGTTCTGTGTGCAGAAATTACTTGGACAAACTTTCTACTAAGGGGGTAATAAAAACTATGATTTAGCCACCACATTCTCCTGATCTGTTTTCAACTGCGTTTCTTTATTTTAAATATATTCTTAAAGCAGATATTGATAAACCTCATGATTATAAACATCAATGTTTGTTACAATCCTAGGTTACAGATGATAAGAAACATAAACATTTAATTATTCTTTGGTATTATATTTTAAAAAGTTAAGTGGTTGTACCTTTGTTATTTTTATTAAAGTTAGTAAAAAAAAAAAAAAAGAAAAGATACTGTGGATTATCAGTAGAAACATGATCAGCAATAATTAAATTGTGGCAAGAAAAATATTCAATGGCTAACCTGGTTTTTAGTTTATGAAGTAATTAAAAAAAGTTTTACACCAGGTTAGCCACAAAATATTTAATTGGTGAAAAATTTAAAACTCTACTCCAATGTTATGGAATATTGTAATAAAGAAGGAAGAAACTGAAAATTGTGGTCAATTGTAAACAATCAGGACAACAGGGAATTTACTCACATAAAAGACTTTAAAGAATTAGAAAATTTGTTATGCAGAATGCCACAAATATGTAGAGCAAGTTTTGTAGGTATATAGATGAGTTACAAATTAAATAAAACATTTTTTTTTTTTTTTTTCATGTCTCTAACTAATAGAAAGAGAGCATACTTTTCAAGTTATCATTTTATTTTTTTTTATTTTTTCCCCTGCGAATCAAAAATTGAAAACTTTGAAGTAGTGCCATTCAGATAATTACAGATGGTGGCATTTAACCAAAAAATTTTAAAAATATAATAAAAATTTTTTTTGAGCTTAAACAAAGAGAGTAACAAAAGAAAAACCAAAATGTTTCAAAAAGAAAAAAATACTTTTTAAAATTTGATGATGGCATTTTTGCAGGGCCACCACGATTTTGACTGATCGAAGTAAAATTAGAAGATGTTAGAGAAGACTGTGGAGAATCAGATCCATAATTATGAAATGGTGAAATCAATACACTGTTAGTTGAAGTTTGAGGACGATTTAGAGAACGGAATGTCATCCCATTTACTGCAAAAGGACTGTTTGTGTTCACCTATTATAACACAATATGCTATAAATAATATGTAAAATAATATACAAATATTATGCAAAAATGGTTTCTTATGATTCATATTTATAAGTTTTACATAGCAACACACTGTAAAACAAAATATTTAAATACTAAAAGATAACAATTCAATAATACTTATAAATTCTCACATAATAAAATTGTTTGAAGTTCTTAAAAAAGAAAAAAAAGAAAAAAAAAGAGCATGAATATTTAAAAAAACATAAATTTTGTGTTCATTTTTTTTATATGTTACATAATAAAGGTGTTAATAAAACAACTCACAACTTAAAATTTATAATGACAAAGACTTATAATCTTATCATGCTTCTTTCAGCTCAGTCATGGAGCTACAACAGGGGCAACAACATCATCAGGAAGTTTTTACATTAGCATAAAAAAAATAAACTGACACTTACATTTGGTGAAATCTCTGTTAAACTACCCATATCATTTGATTGCTTCATAATGGGCATTTTAGGAAGATCAAAGCTGGGAAGTTTTGAATATGGAGCTACAACGGGGGCAACAACATCATCAGGAAGTTTTACTTGAGGTGAAACTAAAGTCTAAAGTAAAAAGACATATTTATCACATGAATATTGCGTACAGAGAAAAAAACAGTACAATAATTGACAGCTTGTTGATTAGAAGTTAACATTTTTGGTAAATATGTTAAGATATATAAAATAGACTTTTACGGTAAAATTGTTTGATCAAACAAAGTTGTTCAATGGTTGTACCAAAAAATTATTTATCAAAGTTACACCAACAAACTTAAACCCTTAACTCAGTAACCACCAATCATAAAATCAAATCAAAAAATAATTTTTTTTTGTTATCTAAAATTACTTATATAGTTGTAACTATAAAATAAAATATATATTTACTTTTACTTTAATTTATATAATTTCAAGAACCCTTATATTTTCAAGTAGGGAAACATTAAAAAATTTGAAACTCACAAATCTTGCTTTAGCGCTTCCCTTTAATGCCATAGCAGCATCAAGAACTATGAAAAAATTAACAAAAATCTTTATCTAAAAAAACTAATTGAAGACTATTGAAGGTCTACAGGTTTTTAATTATCAATATAGTTTAGGACTTCACAAACTTCTTTTACAAAGATTTGAAAACAGACTACTGTTAAGGGCCTACAATGTAATTCATGCTTTGTACAAAAATGTCATTTCAGCTTGCATAGCTTTATGCTCTCAGCAAAACTTTGTTCAAGCTAAATAGATAAGTTGTTTCTAATTATTAATATTAACATGACTTATTTTTAATATCATGTGGTTAGTATTTTATTGCAAAATAATGCAGAAGTAAATATTCCAAATTCAAGACTAGCCACACCATTAATTTGTGCTGCTCATTGTGGCCATATTGGAATAATTGAGTCATTTCTTCAAAGTGGTGCTGAACTTAATCAAAGTGATAATCCTGATGTTGTAATGTCATGTTAAAAAGTCATAAATAATCTTAATGCCAAAAAAAATTTCTCATATCTAAGTGCCACTTGATTTAAATACAACTCTCTGTGTACTACAACTATCTACTAGCAAGATATCTGCTGCAGTACTATCACAATCCTTTCTTCCATGGGCCTCAATGTGTCTGAGGCATCAGTCTAAAGGGTTGTCAAAGATAAACTAGGTGCTAGGAGATTGGCCTAAACCAAAAGATTCATCTTTACAGAATTTATTCAAAAAGGATTGCAAATTTTGAAGAAAAAAAAAGCTTATTACGTTATTCTCTAATAAAAAGTACTGTTGAAAAGTACCCTTGTACCATTTGGCTTCATTAAATCAAAAAAAATAAACCAGGTATGATATGTAAGCCCTTCTTTGGATCTTGGTCAACTTTCCTGACACCCACTGTTGTTTTTATTCAAGAGACGTCCCTTGCTACATAACTAGGACTGTGAAAAATTGGCTGTCTGAGACTATCAAATTACAGTTTATATATATCTGGCCTCAAAGCTTGCAGACCTTGAAAACTCTCTGTAATCATAAAATACCTAAATTTTCTGCAATCATAAAAACCCAATGTTTGGTATCCATGGCATCCATGGTATCCATATTTTGAATGAGCACCCATTCAAAACATGGATATCAATAGAATCATTAAAACTTAACATCTAGGTTTTAATGCTGTAAGACACTAAGTTATTTTGAAAATAAGATATATTCCTAAAAAATTAAGATAACATGTTTTAAGGCAAGTGATGGTTTTCTTAAAATATCTATTAGCTTTAACTTATGAAATTAACTTTGTTTACAAGAGCTGATTTATTTGATTGTTGTTTTTGTTTATAACAGATAATATAGATTCATTAAAAATATTTTAAAAAAACATCAAATTCAGCAACTAGTTGTTAACAAGAACTAAAATTAAATTGGAAATTTTGGCATGTGAAACATAGATTAAATATGACCTTTCAAAACAAAATAAAAAAAAAAACTTTTTACCTGACAAAACAGAACTTGTTTTTTTGAGTTCATCTCTTATTTCACTTTTCTCTTCCTCATTATCCATTATGTCATTGCCAACAGTAGATCCACTTACAATATCGCTTGGTTGAACAGGGACTCTAGAAAAAGATTGTGGTGTGCGCTGCTTAATTCCTAACTTGTCGCTGAACTTTGAAACCCATGAAGCCTAAAAATTATTTCTCTTACTAAAACTTTCTCAGATTTCAAAAAATAAACAAAAAGAAAAAGTTATCTTTATGTTAAAATATTTTAAGTATGTGATGATGATGATGATGATGATGATGATGATGATGATGATGATGATGATGATGATGATAATGATGATGATGATGATGATGATGATGATGATGATGATGTGGTGATTCAGATCAACAAGCACACTTTGATAGCAAGTAAATTTTTGTTTAACTGTTAGAAATAAAATAAAAATTTATAAACTTACTTTGTTTTTATCATCCCTAAAAACAAATTTTAAAACAAATAAATTTCAAATATGAAATTGTTAAATTTTGAAAAACAAAAAAAACTCTTATATTAAGTGTGGTCTAAAATCAAGTTAAATGTAGAATTTTAGCTAAATAAAGATTTTTAACAAAGCTTTCCATTTTAAGTTGTATAAAAAGAATCAACTGTATGGTGCGAATTCAAGTAAAGTAATTGTGTGAAAATGATAAAAATAAACGATAAATTTTTTGAAACTGTAGAAGTCAAGCTACTAGTAAGACCATTTTCTTTGTCTTTAAATTGCTTTAATTTACAGCTACTTTGTTGATTAAAGTTGTTGTTTGGTAATATATCAAGTTCTTTTATACAGCTATTCACGAAAGTTTTAACAATTACAGAATTTTAACATCTAATCTTCAGTTTTTCTTGAATAAAAATCTAATGGAAATAGATTTCAAAATAGTTTTTTTTCTAATTTAGTATATAGGTTATTTGTTAGTAAAATTAAAAAAAGTAGGTTTCAACTCATCACTGTTTACTGAGAAATTTCATGAACAGGTAGGTGATACAAATTAAGAGGTGTCAAAAAAGTTTAAACGATTTTATTTAGGATCAATTATTTGCTAATTAATTGATAAATCCGGGGCGAAAATTTTTTTTATTTTTAAATAAAGTCAAAATGAGTCAATTACAATCAAAAAATTTATCATCAGGCAGCTTTTAAGTTTTAAAAAATCAACTTGAAATATTGTAAATTTCAAATTAATTTCAATTGCGTGCAAATGGGTTGCAAAGCAGTTTCTAGTGAGATCAAGTGGCAAGTTATTGGTATGGCGAGGACAAAAAATCACACTAACGTTCAAATAGGCAAAATACTTCACGTTTCTCAATCTTGCGTTCGAAAAACCATCAAAACCTGGGAACTTACCAAGGGCATCTCCGACATGCAGCGTACTGGGAGACCATCCAAACTCAGCAACCGTGACAAAAGTGGTATATTCAGAATGAGCAGAGAAAACCCCAGACTCAGCTACAAAAAGCTTGCAGAAATCTTCAACGACTCAAAAAATAATCCAAAAGTTAGCAGAGAGCTCGTGAGATGAACATTGTTGGACAAAGGTAATGGAACGTAAACAGCTGCTAGAAAACCTATTCTTTCAATCACGGATAAACGTAAACGACGAGTGTGGTCCACACTTTAAATATTAATTTTGCTTTTTTTTTTAATTTTTTGTTGCAATTCGTTTAAACTTTTGTGCTTCTTATTTTTCCTATATGATTTTTTGTAATTGTTTTTTTTAACTAAATATTAAAATTTTTGTAATACGTTGATACTAATTTTAAAGCTAATTACTTTTTCTTTAACAAATAAAAAAAATTAATTCGATATCATTTTACAGTTTTTTTTTATTAAACAAAAACCAAACATATTTGATAAAAATTCTGCAATTGTTTAAACTTTCGTGAATAGCTGTATAAAGTATTTAGATTCTCATTTTTAAACTCTCTTCTAATTGCCATGTCTTCTCATAGTCCTGACTGTGAACTAAGCCATATTTTTGAGCTGCATGGATAAGTCCTACTGGACTGATGGTAGTTGAAGACCAATTACAATGTATGTATGTATGTATGTATGTATGTATGTATGTATGTATGTATGTATGTATGTATGTATGTATGTATGTATGTATGTATGTATGTATGTATGTATGTATGTATGTATGTATGTATGTATGTATGTATGTATGTATGTATGTATGTATGTATGTATGTATATGCATAAAGTTCTGCCTATTTTTGGAATAAAGCAATGTATAAATATTTCTTAACATCAATAAACTTTATCAAATAACGTAATTACCATTATTATTAATGAATTCTGGCACACATGCACCAAATAAATATGTGCTTACCTATCAAAACTTGTTGTGATAAATTTGGACAACACATTCTGGTAGATCTAATATTTTATACAACATTTTAACAGTGAGCTCACCTGGTTTGTTCCAACAAAGCTCTTTGTACACCAGGTACTAAATGAAAATTTGCATGCTTATTATTGATATCTATATACAAATTTGATTGTATATAAAAATTATATATTTTTTGTTTTTGCTTACACATTAAGTTTTAAAAGTAACTGAATACTAAAGACTTAAAAATACATACAAATATAACATAAACAAATATTAAAGCAACAGGGTTATACAATTGAGATTTAAAACTTTTTTTAAAAAAAAGCCTTACCATCAGGAACCAGCATTCGAGTGATCTCAGGCACACCAACTAGCGTAGCTAAGTCAAATGCAAGAAATCCTTCAAAGTCTTTTACATTTATATTAGCGCCATGTTGGATCAAAAGCTTTACAATGTGCACATGCCTAAGACAATAGAACTTCATTTAAGTGTCTTTTAGACAAAACATAACAAATATAAACATAATAAGACCATATTAATGCTATATTATATATAAACTAGGTGTAAAACATTTCATAAATATATGTAATACACGCATACCATATATACCAAAAATTTATAAGGTGTTAAAAGCAAAAAAGTAAATCAGATACTTTGAGCTCAACTTAAACATTCAGATTTGTAATTTTATCATTGTTATTTGGGTGAGAAGATTTTTAAAAAACACACTGTTTTAAAGTGGCTTGCATTAGAGCAGTCCATCCATGAAGCTGGTCCTGAACATCAGTTTTGGCTCCTGCTTTCAACAAAAGTAACACTATATCAATATTTCCACTCATACATGCATATATTAAAGGTGTTGCTCCATCTGCATCAACTGCATTTACATCAATTTTCTTGCCACTATTAAACATTTTCTGAACCAGGTCAAATTTGCCTAAATTAAAACAAAAAACAAATTGTAAATAGTATATCAAACTTAATATCTTTGCTCCACTATTAAAATCCCACAAGTTTAAATAATATTTTTTAATGTGAAAATCCAAAACGAAACTATGTTTTAGTCATTCTATAAAACCACTACCGAATTTGACAACATCAATTAAAGTTGCTTCAGCAATAGGCAACTTTTGTTCAATCATTTGAGTATGAACACTTAAGTATTTTTCAACATCTGACCTCCGCCGTAGAATACTTAGATTATAAGCAGTTTGATGAAGAATATTTGTCAAGTTTGTATTTGCTCCGCCTTTCTCGACAAGTAATTTAACAATATCTAAATGACCGTTACAAGCTGCAAGCATTAAGGCTGTATACCCAGTATGTGGATTTTTATAGTCTATTTCAGCACCATATTGCAGAAGCAAACTTACAATAGATGTATGACCATGCTGAGCAGCAGCCATAAGTGGAGTAACATCAGGGTTATCACTTTGATTAACTTCAGCACCACTTTGAAGAAGCAACTCAATTATTCCAATATGGCCACAACGAGCAGCACAAGTTAATGGTGTAGCTAGTCTTGAATTTGGAATATTTACTTCTGCATTATTTTGCAATAAAATACTAACCACATTATAATGTCCATAGTAGGCAGCAAACATTATAGGTGTCCAACCACACCAGTTTCTGCATTCAAGTCCAGCTCCTTTTTTGATTAGCTCCCGTAGGATATTTTCATGTCCATTGGCTGCTGCAAAATGCAATGCAGTATGAGATTGGTCATCTATACTATCAACAGCAACACTTTTTAAACATAATTCAGTTTTAGCTAAATCTCCTCTTTCAGATGCATGAAGAAGTGATTTCACCAGGTTCTGATCAACACTCATTTTAAAACCATTTTCTGTATAAATCATAAACAAACTGTAAATAAATTCTAAATTCATAAATATATTATAAATAAATTTAACAGGTTTGTGTGAATTTTAAAACTAATTTTCCTGAGAGTGAAATAAACTTATACTTTCAGATTGTTTGATTAAATAATTTAATACACATGATCATTTTATAGAATTACCATCCTGATATATAACATAAAAAAATACCGAAAAATAATTTAAGTCCTGTTAGAAAAAGTAAATAAACTATACTTCAAGAAATAATATTCACAAACAGTGAATAATATTTGTATGCTACAGTCGTGAGTAAATTTTATTTAGATAGAAATATTAAATATTTATATTGCATAGGTAAGAGAAAAAATCTTAAGTTTACTTTAGATAGGTATTGTTACCATAGATAATCCCATAGTGCTTATCCTCATTTTATACGACATATTACTTATCTAGTACTTATATATTACTTATTATAATGACAAAGTACAATAGTATTAATTTATATACTATTTTACGATGAATAAAACTTGAGCGTATACAGAGATATATAATTTGGTCATAAATTTTTGTTAAGCTATATTTATTTATTTTTATAAACATTCGCACAGCCGAATTAATTTACTAGAGTTTGAATCGGGTAATTTTTGAAAAGTTTGTGCTGAATAGGGAGAGTTTACTGGAGCATACTGTTTTATTACTAGATAGAGTTATTCGAAAACCATGTCGACCTGATATTAGTGTTACGCATAGGTTCGTAAATAGCTAATGTTTTAAGATTACAATAGGGGAAACCCACAGTGGTTCAATATCACAAACTTTCGCGTTTGCGTCCCTTTAATCACGGTAGATACCTATTACTTCTGACAATATACAAGCAAATAGCACTGTTGTCAAGCCCTGTCGAGATGTTTAAAAATTTAAAATTAAAGGATCACTAAAGTTTTCAAACACAAAATTCTATTTTTCCTAAAAGTAGAGTGGACAAAAGTGGATAATTATGGCTCTTCCAATCTTCAACCTAAACATAAAATTTACCTTAACCCTTAATAACTCAAGATTGATGCATTTTATACACCAATAAGAATCCACTTACTTTTTCAACAAAACCGTGCGAGCTATAATGAAAAATCTCCCCGCTATCTTCTGAGAGATATCTTCTGAGAGATGTGAAATTAACATATTCAGCATCTTCGACTGTCTTTCGCATTTCAAATTAACATGTATGAAGTGATCAAAATATTATAAAAAAAAATTGAAAGTAAACAATTATACTAATTAAGTATTGATTTTATAAGTTTAGTGGTGGATTAAAGCATTTTTTTGTCTTTTACAAATCATGGATAATTATGATGACGGAAGAAACAAAGAATTACTGCAAGAAAAGTCTGAGAAAAGACATTGGGGGATATGACAGTGATGAAGACACAATAACATATGAAAGTGAACATGATTCTGCGTCCCAAAAAAAACCGGATTCTGAGGATCCTGGCTATGAAAAGCAAGAACATGAAAACAAAAAAGTAGGAAAAGATAAGATAACGACATAGGCAAAAACACCGTGTGTATGCAAGCAAGAAAATACAAGTTATTATTTTGAAACTAAAACCTGGTCCGACAATAAAGAAAAAAAAATTGAAAATGAAGTAGAAGCATTTCATTTACTTTTTCAATTGAAATTATTGAAGAAATGCTACACTGCACTAATCTTTATATAGAATCAAAACAAAGTAATTTTGCATAGGAGTGAGATGTAAAACCTGCAACGAAAAATGAAATGGCGTTTCTGGCTTTACTATACCAATCCGGTTTAAAGAAAGTTAACCATACAAGTTTTCATGAAATTTGGGCCACTGATGAAACTTGTATGGAGATTTTTTGCGCTTTCATGTCGTATAACCGCTTCTTATTTTTATTATTGATAATTCGGTTTGACGATGTTTTAAGGAGAAATAACGATGAAGTGGTCACTTTGTGATGAATTCGTTTGCAATGAACACACTTCTTTTGTGATTAAAAACATTTTTTATGCAATTTATATAAAAAAAACAAAGTTTTTTAAATGAGGTATTAAGTTCACCGCGCGAATAGTTATACATTTACTCTTGGTGCAAGCAGTTAAAGGGCAAAATAGTGGTACCATCATAATAATTTCCTTATTCTTAAACCAAAAGAAGATTTATTGGAACTTTATTGTATAACTTATACAGAACTTTAAGAAGGTTTATAAACTGCCACTAACACCCAATTCTATAAAAGCAATTACTCAAATAATTTACCCGGGTAAATGAGATAAACTTGTGCTTTTAGTTAAAACCCAATTCTATAAACATTTTTTTTACCCAGGTAGCAAAATATTTATCTGAACTTTTGAAATTTATGATTAAATATCGATATTGTTAACAAATCTCAAAAGTTTTAAAACAGACATTTACTTTAGCATTTGGCGGGTAAATTTACCCAGGTATTTTTATTCAGATAAATTCTAATGGTAAACTTTTTTTTTTAAAAAAAGGATTTTACCTGAATGGAATTTACCTGGATCCCAAAAATTACCCGGGTAACTTACTCAAGTAAACTAACCCGGCAATCCAAATATTTATAGAATTGGGTATAAACCACTCTAAAATTTTGATAGTTCCCTTTCCCTACACTTTTAAACATAAATTGTCAAACCACAAATATTGAAATCTACAGATCTAGAAACAAATCTTGAAAACATATCTAAAAACTATTTGTTTTTGGTGTATTTCTTTTATCAAACATTTCAAAAAACAAAAATGTGTTAGTTTAATAATTTCTCAATTTTAACGGGTTCAGCAGGGCGAACAGGTAACTTGTAAATATATAAAAAGAAGGTAAATATATAAAAAGTTCGAAATAAAAAAAAATGCTTTGCAGTCAAAACGAGAACATTTTACTTCTTAATTATCTTCTTTGAGTTTAGATGCTCCTCCGTTTCATCCCTCTTCTTTTCTAGGGTTTGCTAGACTCAGAAGTACTGTCTCTTATTTTTTATTTGTTAAATCTTTTATGTTGACATGATTCAAGGACAAAAACTTTAGCTTTATCAGAAAGATCTAGCATAGAGAAGTTTACACAACTTTTGTAACTTGCTGCCTAGAGTTTTGATTTATTTAAATAAACAATAAGAGCTTTCTGATAACTAATGGGATTGGATCTAATTATCCAAGAGGTCCTTACTTTTCCTAACCTTGCTTACTCTAAAATCGTTTAAAGAGGTTTTACACTAAGGACAGGGATATGTCGATGCAACTGAGCCCAAGAAAAAGATTTGCAAATTTCAAACCACTTCTAGTGCGAAAGCAACGCTTTCAAGACAAAATAGCTATAAACTTTGCTTCAAGTTCTCAAAAATTTCTTATACAAACTCAACAGTTACAAAAATCATCAGTTTTTTTCACACCTAAGTCATAAAAAGATTGAGAACTTACACCTTTTGAATAGAAAAAGTTATGTTTTTTTTTCTTTTAGCTGTCAACGCTCGTTTCAATGCCTACATTGATTATACATTCATCTGGTGGAAGGTCACACTGGTTAACATTTTCAACCAATTCAACAACGTCATTGCGAAAAAAGACTGAGCTCTGAGCTTTTCCACTTTGTTCATCGCCACTCATTACATTAAACTTCACAGTTTTAGAACTGTAAAGAGATTCAAGTACTTAGTTCAAGATTTAGTTTTCAAGTACTTTGTTCAAGATTTAGTTTTCCAACGAAATTTAATCTAATTAATTTTTGACTTGTCCAATTTCGGAAAAAAGCGGCCGCTTTGTCAGTCTATTTTAAAGAAAGTTAAAATAGATTGAAATCTTATAGTTTTCATTGCATGAACAGGATTGGAACAGTAATGTGCTTTTAATTTTTCAGAACTGAATTTTTTCGCTACAGTTACAAGCCTTTCCCTAAAAATAAAATATTTTCCCTAAAAATAAAATAGCGATTGATTCTCTATCTTTAAATGGTGCAAACGGTATTTTGATTAAATCAGAAGCATAAATTTATACTGCACGGAGAACTTGGCCATAAATTGTCTGAAGATTTTCCCTTAGATTTTAAACAGTGCAGGGATTTGGATATAGTATTCCTTTACCAATTGACTACCAACAGCGCTGACACACTTTAACTGAGCTACGAGGCAGTAAAAAATTTTGTGCTGCTACTGGAGGTCTTCCTAATGGGAAAGAACCAACCTTTGCTGATCCTCGAGTTGTTTTGATCGTGTTGAATCGAGCAGATTCACAAATAAGGCAACAACACAAAGGATTTGATCTTATCAGAGCTAATTGAATGACCTTGAAAAAATCAAAAATGCCCGGTAGATCGTCATTTAATTTTTTCCTTTTATTTAATCTTAAAAAGAATTTTTCAACATCTACAATTATCTTCTTAATCAATTTGTCAACACAAAATTATAGAAGGTAAGTGCTCTTCTTTAGGATCATATTTTTTGATGAAGTTCCGATTTTTTGCAAGTATTGATTTTCATCTGGCATGCCCCAATTCTGAACCTATTTGAAACCATAGCAAACATACTTAAGCGCAATGACTTTGACACATAATATTTATCTGCTACTTCAATTCTGGATTTTAGCGTAAACGGTCGGAACAAAATTAAAAACACTATTGATTGTAACGAAGGAAAAAACTTTACATCAAAGTTTTGAAAATTCAGGAACTTTATTGTGAAAACAAAAAAATAACTTCTTGTTTTTTAAAATTTTATTGGAAATAATAAAATGGACAAAATATAAATTTTCTCCTGTAATTTTTAAGATGAAATCGAGTATAACTTTGTACATTAATCTGGTTTTGGATAGCATTGAAAAGTTTAGCTTCTTTTTTGCAAAGTTTCAACGACTTTTAATCTTTACAGTGAAAACAGAGTAAACGAACAATTTCCTGATATTTAGAATTTTGCTGATACTAAAATAGCTTTTACTTTCTCGAGCGTCACTAAATACTTTTAAAAAATTGTGGAAACATCCATATAAAAATCAATTATTTATCTGTTATCACAACCATTCATTTGTTATTTTAAATTCTTGTTTATAACTTGGTTAGACAAAGAATTTCTAACCGTGTATGATTATTTTGCATGCAACAATATACATATATAAATGTATATTGATGCATAAACGCATTATCGGTATTCATACGCCATGTTTTAATGATTCGTCGTTGGGATGTTGCTATACAAAGTTCCGTGTACAAACAACATTTTAAAATAAAAAGGGGATGTGAGTTGCAGTAATACTAACGAAAACGGTATGCTGCTAAAGTTCGTTAGATTACACCTGCTCTTTGTCCGTCGCTGTGTATCCATCGTAAGATTCGTTAAAAACTTTATCTAATTTCATTTAGAATTTCATTAATGAATATCTTCTCAATTGTAGCAGGTTCTTTCATTCTAGTATTAGCTACCGTACTAATATTTACTAATGTGTGTAATACTTTTTTGTTCGTTTATTTGCTTAGATTAGTCTATATACACAGGATTTTATAAAATACCTTATTCACAATGAGGTTATATGATCTTTTGTTCTAAATGGAGAATAAAAAGAATCAGTTATCATAGCTTAGAATGTTAACATGTAACTTCTTTAAATTTTAATGTGTTTTTGTTTTTCCATTTGGTCGTTACCTTTCTGTAACAAACATTTGATCAAATTAATTACTTATTCTTTTTGAGAACAGTTTGTCGTCTACATAAGTAAATAGTTATAAGTATGTAGTATACTTATATAACTATATACTTATGTAACTGGTATTAGGATAATGCTAATTTTATTTTAATTAACTCCACACAAACTTACGTAGACGTTTTTTTTTTTTTTTTTTTTTTTTGTAGTTCTTAGTCTGAAAAATAGTTAATTTTGACTTTCTTTTTTTTCTTCTTCTAATGACTCTATTTTTAATTTTTAGAAAAAAGTTCTAAATAAAGGCTTAACATTCAAACTTTGATTCTCCTAATGTGACTATTAAAATTTAAGCTTGAATGTTTATCCTAAATTTTATATTGTTTAAATTAATTCACCCTGAATTTTTCATTTTAACTTTGTACCAGTCATAAATTCTTCATTCTCCACATGTACTAAAGAAACTGAGAAACATCACTCATATAAAATGAGTCGTTAACACATGTTTATTGAAAAATATTGCACATACCAACTTTCAGCTAAAATTTACAAAGTTTCTAGAAATACATGTATATTTTATCAGTATTTATTTGCAAATTTAAGGATAAATTGCTGTTAATTTGCTTCATGCACTTTGACAACTTGTTAACTATATTCTATTTGTTTTTATAACAACAATTTGATCTCACTTTGTTGATATTTTTAACTTTTCTTCATTGTTTAAACTCACTGCATTTGAAAAACTATTTAGCTTTCTTTGCAATTTTCTGTGCCTTTCTTACTGAGAACACTTCCTAAAAAGCGTCTTATCACAAGTGGGGTAGTTTCTGGCTTCAGTTTCTGTATTTTAAAAGCAGCTAGCAAAGAAAATCAGTTTCATATGGCAGAAGTCAAAAAAGCTGAGGAGATCTATGAGAGAAATGAGTTCAAAGAAGTCTATGAATATTTATTACAGTTCAAAAACTCAGAAGATCCAGAGCTTCTATGGCGTTTAGTTCGTGCTACTCGTGATCGTGCCTGCATGGCAGATGTTAGCAAGGAAGATAAAAAGACTCTTATATTTGAGGCTTTTGAGTATTCAAAGAAAGCTCTGCAGTTTGGTGAAGAAAACTTTGCCTGCCACAAGGTTTTTTTATGTCCTTTTTGTTTATGTGATGAAGATTGTTGCATAAGATATGTGAAGATTGTTACATAAGATTTTGGTATTTTTTTTGTAGTGGTATGGTATTATGCTAAGTCAAACTGGTGATTACATTGGCACTAAAAAAAAGTTAGAAGACTCTCCATCTATGAAAAAACATTTTGAGGTAAGATATATTTGTATTTAAATACAGCTATTCACGAAAGTTTAAATGATTACAGAATTTTAAGATCTAATCTTCAGTTTTTCTTGAATAAAAATCTAATGGAAATAGATTTCAAAATAGTTTTTTTTCTAATTTAGTATATAGGTTATTTGTTAGTAAAATTAAAAAAAGTAGGTTTCAACTCATCACTGTTTACTGAGAAATTTCATGAAAAGGTAGGTGATACAAATTAAGAGGTGTCAAAAAAGTTTAAACGATTTTATTTAGGATCAATTATTTGCTAATTAATTGATAAATCCGGGGCGAAAATTTTTTTTATTTTTAAATAAAGTCAAAATGAGTCAATTACAATCAAAAAATTTATCGCAACATCATCAGGCAGCTTTTAAGTTTTAAAAAATCAACTTGAAATATTGTAAATTTCAAATTAATTTCAATTGCGTGCAAATGGGTTGCAAAGCAGTTTCTAGTGAGATCAAGTGGCAAGTTATTGGTATGGCGAGGTAAAAAAATCACACTAACGTTCAAATAGGCAAAATACTTCACGTTTCTCAATCTTGCGTTCGAAAAACCATCAAAACCTGGGAACTTACCAAGGGCATCTCTGACATGCAGCATACTGGGAGACTATCCAAACTCAGCAACCGTGACAAAAGTGGTATATTCAGAATGAGCAGAGAAAACCCCAGACTCAGCTACAAAAAGCTTGCAGAAATCTTCAACGACTCAAAAAATAATCCAAAAGTTAGCAGAGAGCTCGTGAGACGAACATTGTTGGACAAAGGTAATGGAACGTAAACAGCTGCTAGAAAACCTATTCTTTCAATCATGGATAAACGTAAACAACAAGTGTGGTCCAAAGAAAGGCTGGACTGGTCTGTAGAACAGTGGGCAAATGTTATTTGGAGTGATGAAGCTAATTTTCAAGTCGTAAACCGCAAGGGAAGAATGTGAAAAGATTTGCAACTGAGAAATATTCAGACAGGTTTTTGCAACATTGTTGACAAGGCGGTGGAGGTTCGGTTGGCATCTGGGGATGTTTTTTTCACAAAGGTATAGGCTTCTGTGAGCTGTACAAAGGCCGAATTAATCAATACAACCACAAGAACACATTGGAAACATGTTTAAATCCATCAATCAGACACTTGTATGGCAAAAGCAAGCAATTCATCTTTTAACAAGACGGGCCTTTAGCTCTCACAGCTCACTCAATCAAAGAATAGTTTTGAAAAAAAAGTTCAATGTGATGCCCTGGTGCCCTAGATCACCAGATCTCAATCCAATTGAAAATATTTGGTCTTGGATCAACAATCAACTGACATACTATGAAGTTCAATCAACTCAGCATTTGAAACAGCTTTTGAATGAGTACTGGGTGAAGGTACCTTGCGTGATGTGCATGAAATTAGTTGAATCAATTCATAAACAAGTTTATCTTTGCTATAAAAACAAAGGAGGACACTTTATTAATTTTGCTTTTTTTTTAATTTTTTGTTCGAATGTTGCAATTCGTTTAAACTTTTGTGCTTCTTATGTTTCCTATATGATTTTTTGTAATTGTTTTTTTTTAACTAAATATTAAAATTTTTGTAATATGTTGATACTCATTTTAAAGCTAATTACTTTTTCTTTAACAAATAAAAAAAATTAATTCGATATCATTTTACAGTTTTTTTTATTAAACAAAACCAAACATACTTGATAAAAATTCTTCAATTGTTTAAACTTTCGTGAATAGCTGTATAAGTAAAGACTTATTTTCAAGTTATATCTTACAGTTCTTTGTTTGCAGTAATTAACTTGCATATAACCAAACAAATGTAGATAAATTCCTAAAATATTCATGAGCTTTCAGTAAATTTAAAATTTTTTAGTACATGCATCCACAATATAAAGTGAAATGTAAATATTCTAATACTCTAGACTAGATGATATTCTTTTATTGTATTTAAGATTCATATATCAAAGATTTTGATTTATATAAAGTTAGCAGAAATATTATTTGTATTTTTAAATTAAATAAGGTTTTCAAAAATGTAACTTATATACACAATCTCTTACCAAAATGAGAACTTACTTACACAGTGTCATATTATCTTTACAGAAATATTAACTAACCTATATAAATATCAACTAACCTACTGTTATATAACCATTACCTTAAATATATAGCAATAATTTCACCTTGAATATTACCTAGAAAATGTCCTGTTAATGATCATGTTGGGAAAAAAATTTGAAATCATCATTTTTTAAAAAATTCATAAGTCAATTTTGCTTGGAGTTTTGAAGTTAACAAGTTTCTCTCTTACTAATTCTCTTGTTATTTATACAAAAATCCATAACTCTATGCTTAATTTATATTTTAAAACTAATACTGTATTTAGCTGCTTTTGTAAACTTTTAAATAATTGTTTTAAGTTTCTGATATTTCTGTTGAATAGTTTATTGCTCTAAAAATTAAAATTTTGTTTTTAGAAAGCTGTTGAATTGAACCCAAATGATGCCACCTCAAGACATTTGATAGGAATGTGGTAAGTTTTACTTTTTTTTTTTTTAATTTATTTCTTTTTCTTATTTTTGTGTTGTTAAATGGTGATTTACTTATGGTGCAGTTAAATTTAGGTGTTTCTCTTTTGCTGATTTGGCTTGGTATGAAAGAAAGATAGCTACTGTAGTTTTTGGCACGCCACCAACATCATCTTACCAAGAGGTTCTTTAAAAACTTTCTTTTAAAGATCTTTTTTCTTCTAAAGAAACAATTTGTTAAAATGTTCAAAATTGATTAATAAATATTCATCTGAAACTAAAGTTGCAGGCAAAGCATTTTTAGTATGAGACAAATATTTATATATATGAGAGTAAATGGGAACATTTTGATATTATGTAAAGGAGTATCATAATAATTATGTACACAAATATTTTTAGGTATCTAGTTTGATAAAATTACATGCTTAAGTTTTAAACTATCCAACTTAGATTTAACAATAAATCATGGTTTTCTACTTTATATAATTGATAAACTTCTCTGATATTGCTTGGTCAAAATCTTTCTTGTGTTGTTCTCTTTTCCCTGTTACTTTTCACAAGGGAATCTCTTCCCAAGGTATCTTTCTCAGAAATCTGCCAAGATTTATTAAAATTTATGCAATTCTTTTGTTTCTTTGTTAATGACATTAGATTCAGGTCTTGAGAGTAGACCTGGTGAATCTAAATTTTTAATCTAAATTATTAATCTAAGTGAAGCTGAATAACAATTTTGTCTTTTATGATGAGAAGTAGGGAGAAAATTTTCATTCTTTTTTAAAACAACGAATAAAGTTTTAAGCAGTAGAGGAATCATTTGAGATTGATTTTAGTTGAAGGAACTCTATTTTTTGTTTTCTTTTTCTATATTTTTGTCAAACTATCTCAATAGCAGATTGTATTTTTTCCGTTCTCCTTTTAAAGCATGTGATTTTTCAAACTTTAATGGTACATCTCTGGGATTTTATCTGAGCAAAATATTATTATCATTAAGATTGTTACTGTTTTTGTTATTATCATCATCATCATCATCATCATCATCATCATCATCATCATCATCATCATCATCATCATCATCATCATCATCATCATCATCATCATCATCATCAATTGTTATTATTGTTGTTGTTGTTATTATCGTCCATGTTTAAATAAAAGCTTTTGCATTACTCTTCAATTATTGATGATTGTACGTCTTATAATATTATAAACATCCAATATCACATGCATCATTTTATAATTTTGAATTATTTTACTGTTTACAGGCTTTAGAAAATTTTGAAAAGGCAGAGGCATGTAAGTATCCATGATTTAATTTACTTTATAGAAAGTTCTTTTAAAGCGAGAAGTGTTCTTGTAAGAAGCATTTAATCATATCTCATTTTGAAAAAAATTTTTTTAGTGTCCCCGTCATTCTACAGCACTAATCAATATATGCTCGGACTAGTCCACCTTCGGTTAGGAAATAAAGTCAAAGCTAAAGAATGGTTTCAAAAAGTTCTTGACTTTCCAGTTGTGAAAGAAGAAGACAAAGAGGTCGCAAAATTTTCTTAAAGTTAAAATCAGTTGTATAATCTCACAGTAAACTTTTAAAGCTAATATTTATTGCTTTTATCTTTTTTAGAACATTCAAAAAGCCAAAGACCAATTGAAGTCTCTTTAGTTTGTTCAAGAATGCTATTTTTGGTTTGTAAAGTTAATCGGAAAGTTACATTTTATTTTGCGATCATTTTCCTTCTTTTTCTCAATTCTTTTTTGTTCCTCGGCTGAGAGATGCAACGTTTTTTTACGCTCGCGATGTTTTTGCTTGCTAGTTTCTTTGTTTTTTGTTGTTGTTTTTTTTCACACTTTTTAAAATAACATTCGCATTTGACTTTTTTCTATCCACAATTTAGAGGTTTGGAGGTCTGGATACTGGAGTTAACATTTTCCTTTAACAACCTTGTTTAGTATCCCCTCAACTTAGTTACGTCAAATCAACTGTCGCTACGGACCATATTTTGTGTGATATTAAGGGTGGCATATTAGACTTTCTAACGGAAAAGTTAAAAGCTTAGTAAAGAAAAAATGGTCCTAAATTGCCCAGCTCTTTGAATTGAGGATTTACTGCACAATAAAGCAAAAAAAAAAATCCTCGAATACATAAAGGGCTTGGAAATTTAAGTTTGACCTCATCCAAATGTTGGGAGTATCAATTATCGTCAGGTTGACTCCTAAACCTGGAACAACAAATGTTTAAAACTTTTGAAAATAATGCCAGCAAGTCCGAGCGAGATTACTCAACGAATTGTGCTCTACTCAAGTTTTAATTGAGACAAATAAAAAAACAATTTTAAATGCGAACTTTTCTGGAAGGAAATGAAAAGTAATTTTCTACTGCTTAATTACGTGGGGGAAAACTACATCATCTTGTTGATTATGAGGAATGGTAATAATTGGATAAAGCCTATTTTAGAATGAGCGTTTCCAAGTATATCCTTACGGTATTTTCCATCTTAATTTTTATAATGGAAAATGCCGTAAAGCTATCTCCAACAAGTTTTGTTTAAAAAAAATACTTGGTTTGACAGACTCAGTGGGAATAAAGCATTTCGTTGTTAACTAAATTATGATCACCTGAATGTACATGAAGGAGTCTCTACAATTGTGTTTACTGTCCGTTTATAGGCCTTCAATAAACCTAAATTGTTTTGGGCTTATTTGGCTTTTCGCCAGTTCCACAAGTGTCTAGTGGTACAAAGATAACATTGATTTTGTTCCTCGGGATATGAATCCTCCCAATAGTCAACAGCACTCGATCGATCGAGTGCTGTTGGGTTACTATCAAAGAGATTTTGGAAAAAATATAGACCTAAAATTACAATAGGAAAAATCGTATGTAAATTATCAGGAGTCTCTATAACCCTAAAAACATCCGTTTTGCAATGCTGTTGGAATCCTTGCTCAATAAAGTGAGAAAAATCATAGGACCTAATCAATTTAGCTGTAGTTAATTTATCAGGCTAATAGTTCTTATAAAAATAATTTTCTAACTTTGAATCAAAGTTTGCAAGAAAATGTAGCAACATTCTTCTGTCAATCCTTATAATTAGCAATAACTCTAGAAATAATTTACGAATAAATTCCTTATATATATATATATATATATATATATATATATATATATATATATATATATATATATATATATATATATATATATATATATATATATATATTGAAGTGTATTGAATGATTTAAAGTTTTTAATCAGTTTGTACAGATTTCAAAGGACGCTTAGAAAGTAATGAAATTCTTTTGAGAATAGGTGCCATCAAGGCCAGGATCTTTTTTTCAGTAACCTTTTTCGATGCTGCTATCCATGTTTATTTAAATTTTTTGTTATCTTTCGCTGACTTGTTGCTTTTCAACAAGATTCTTTTTTCAAGTGCCCAGTAACTCTCGATTACGCGATGCTTAGGGCAGATCGGAGGATTCGCATCTTTTGGGACGATTTCGATGATATTTTGATTGTACCACTCCTTTGTCTTCTTGGAGTTGTGGATTGCTATTAAATAAGCCCAAAAGATAACTGCCTTGGTGTGTTTGTTAACAAATGACAAAAGATGTTTCTTAAGACATTCGGTGATGAGCAAATTGGAAGTCAAAGTCCTCCAAGTGACGAATAGAGCACTCGAGGCCACAAGAGCAAGTCGCTTACCACATGAGGGTCTTTGGAGCAAACTTTTTTGTCTGAACATACTTAAATTTGTTGCTGGTATAGACATCTTTTGACTGATAATAATATTGATAGCCGAGCAACTGTGAGAAATCCTTTTTGCAGTACGTTTCGTTGTCCTCAATAATGCATAAGTTTTCTCGGTTGAAAAGTTTGACAAGCTTCATTAAGCGGCAAATCGCTTTTAATTCTCCATCAAATGATCGCTTCGGGATTTTTTTCTTGGTGCAAGCCTCGCTTTTCTGACAAGTAAACGACTGCATTCGAACTTTTGACGAGATCTCTTTTGGAATGGCACGGATTTCTTATAATTGACCAGATGATCGAATTCACTTTGTTTTTGTCAGCAAAAACCCTTCTTCCTTCCACCGCCTCTTTTTCTTTTGATAGTTTGAGTCTCCTTGCACCTCCTTAACATGTCTCTTTGCACCTCCTCAATATGTCTCCTTGTATCTGCTCATTTTGTCTCTAACTGAAGATTCAGCAACTTTTGATAATTTTGCAGTTTTTGAATGTAAGTTAAGGGTTGGATTTTGAAGAAAAATTTACAAATTTTTTTTCCGTTTATTCGATTGTTCACTCATTTTAAACTGATAAACTGATAGTATTAGTAAAACCCCAATACAATTAAATATATATGTATATAGAAGATCATTATAAAAAAAAATTGGAATTAATTCGTTAAGTATTTCTCGAGTTAATGCTAGTTATAATATTGCTTCAATAGCGAGAAAGAGTCATCTTTAAGAGCCATCTTTAAGAGTCAACTGTAAGAGTCATCTTTAAGAGCCATCTTTAAGAGTCATCTTAAAGAGCCATCTTTATAATATGAAAAGTTTCCTAATGAAAAACGTCAATGTACTTTTTAGACTGGTAACGCGATTGTTGACAATTATTACTGTGGGCAAAGTTCATTAATGAAATTTGTATACTATGTTTGAACACATATATTTTAAAATGTTCCTCTTCTCTCCCGGAGAAGCAAATTTGTTTGCTGATCATGTGGCATAGTTTTGAAGAAATCAAAATTTTTATGAAAGTCTTTTAAATATTTGCAGGTCTTACTATTGGCTTATATTTTGTTATAGGAAATGTAGTAGTCTTGATGACTCACCTTTTATAGCATTGTTTATCTTATTTTTCACCGTCTTATTGATGCTTATTTTCTGCAGCTGACCATGAATCTCAATGAATTACAGTGCCCGGTGAGACGGAAAAGGAAATTTCATGTATTCGAGTTGGGAAAAGGTATCCATTTTTGTAAACTACTTCTTAAAAAACTGGCCATCTTTCGATTTCAATTGAGTCAAATTTTTTTACGATAAGTAAAATTCATGAAATAATTTTTTTTGTATATTTATTGATTTGGCAATACAACATTAACAGCAATCAGAAAATAACTCAACACAATTAACACCTCTGGTTATGAAAAAAGGTTTATTCCGATTGACATTTTTTTCCGACTGCTTAATTACAATAAACTTTTTTCTCAAAACTTTTTCTTATACTTCATTTCGAGTATGAGTAAGAGTTTTAAATTATTACAAAAAACTTACCCAATTCTGCAACGGCTCAATGGTCTAGCGGTATGATTCTCGCTTTGGGTGCGAGAGGCCCCGGGTTCGAATCCCGGTTGAGCCCGGTATTTTGTCTTTTTTTGTGTGTCAATTACAATAAGTCTGCGAATTTTTCGCATGAGAATCTATAGAGTAAACAGGGTAGAATGAAATAGTTATGGCAATATTTATTCTTTTGCTCTTATTTTTGATCATGTTGTAGAGAATTTTTTTCTGAAGATGGTATCAAATTTTAATATATAAAAAAAAATTTTTTTTTTCTTTTTTCTATCTTTTCGAATGCGAAATAATTTTTTTTTTTTCTTTTTTTGAAAAATGGGCAAAAACTCTCGGAAATTAAACTTGATATCATTTTACTTAATAAGTATACTGGTTAAACTTTTTACGCTGGTCAAGAATCATCTTTCAAAATTAAATTTGCTATTAAGGGAAAAACGTTTTGAGTTAAAAACGGAAACGGAAAATTGTGTGAATGAAATACACTAATTGGTTTGAATGAAATACACTAATTGCTCACTTGTTAAAATACGGCTTTTATTAATTAATTAAATTTCAAGTGACCAATCATGCTCTATAAGTTTTTTGAAACAAATCATGAAACAGTTCTTTAAGAGCAAGTTGTTTTGAAGCATTTAAAATATGCTTCGAAACAACTTGCTCTTTATCAGCTTTTATTATTTCGGAGCATATAAAATATGTTTCGAAACAACTTGCTCTCAAAGAAATAAGAAAAACCGTATATCGAAGAGCAAGTTGCGCTTACAGTGACCAAAGAACAAAGCGGAGAATTTTCACTAAACAAAACTGCAGAATACCAGTAACTTTTTGTATATGAGTAACTTTTTCTGATATTTAACTGCAGCACAAAACTATGATCATCTGAAGAAAAAAAAAAATAGCACGACTTTCTGAAGTTCATTAAAATGAAACCCTTAATGTGTTTAAAACAGCGAAGTTTTTGGTGTGACAAGTTTAAAATCTGACATAAACTTTTTGATCTAAAGTTTTCTATGAAAGTGAGCTTAACAGTTTTAATCGAATAGTACTTAGCGCAATATTTTGAAAGATTGAAATAAATTAGCATAAAGAATGAGAGATATTGCTTTTTTTTTCTGGGATCTTATAGAGAATATTTTCAATTGAATTATATAGAAGTTTGCAGCTTATTCATTATTATTCTAAATTGTTATTTAAAAATCGAAAAACTCCGATGCTTAAGTTCGCTTCCCCCGATACCGTTTGGTTTACAATAACAACGACCGCATACAAAAACGACCCTTTAACCTGTAACGTGCAATTCTTTTCTTTAATAACACGCAATGACATTTTTTCAGACACACTAACCCAAAGTAAATTCCCTTCCCAACTAATAGTTGCATTGTTTACATAAACAGGTGAGCTTCATCACTATCGCTTTTCTGTAAATTATTATTATGATAGATATATTCAATCATGATAATAGTAAAAAAAAAAGAATTAAACTTTTGAAAATTAAGTTCAATTAAGAAATATTTTTTTAATTTTCTAACTTTTTAGAACAATAGTACGTAACTAGACAGCATAGTTAACTGAAGCTAAAAGAATTTATGAGACACTTTTCTTTGTCATACTGAGATTGCTGCATGAAATTTTTTTAAAATGAATTTCTAACTTAAAACATCTAAAATACTAAAGAGTTGGTATTTTGACTGAATCAGTTTTGATTAATGCTGCACAATATCAGTTTGAGATCTTTACTATATATATGATCTTTACACATACATACATACATACATATATACATACATACATACATACATACATACATACATACATACATACATACATACATACATACATACATACATACATACATACATACATACATACATACATACATACATACATACATAAGTCATATAAGATTTTGCTAACTAGAAATTTTCTATTTATATACAAATATAACTGCAAAAGTTCTAGTTAAAATTTCGTTTAACTAAGAAATTCATGCAGCAATAAAATGTTATCTTTAAAAAAATATATTTGTATGTTTAATTTACTTTTAATTGTACGGTAAGAATAATTTTGACTGTTAGATTAAGTTATAATTTTTTTTTTTAATTATTCAAATCTAATGTAATCATTACAGCAACAATGCCACAGCCTGTTCCTGGAAAAATCTTTATTGGTGGAATGCCCTACAGCATGGATGAAGATCAGCTCAAAGTTGAATTTGGGAAATTTGGAACTGTTACAGACTGTAGGTGTTGATATTTAAACTATAGTACTTTAACAATCATTTTGATATAAAATTTCCTGGATTGTTTATCTCTTTGTCAGCTTTTATTGTGAGAGAACGTGAAGATCAAAATGGTTTAAAGAAATCAAAGGGATATGGCTTTATTACTTTTGAAGATGCTACAGCAGCTGAGGAAGCCATAAAAGCAATGCACCAAAGTGTAAGCCTTTTTCATTTGAAAAATAATAATGGTTAAAGCAAGAAAATACATTTTTATGGTTAATTCTTTGCTTGTTATAATTATTGGATTCCTTTTAAAAAAGAAAAATTTAATTAAATAACTCTTTTTTAAAGATTTTTATAATATATAACAGACCTTATGCACACATTTTTGACTGGGCTTTCTTATTATACTTCAAACATTATCTTAGTTTTATATTTTTATTATTTCATTAAATCTTAAAATGTTGCCTATAAACAGCTACTCTATATAAAAATTTTATCAAAAATAACCAAGAATATTTGGTTCTATAGGCAGTTCTAAACTTTTACAAAAAATGGCAACCATCTCCTTTGTTTTGTTTCTTGAGAGTTCTAGCACAATTTTAACTTCTTGATGATTTCAATGAGTTACTGCACAATGGATATTCTCTTTGCCTTACTTTGATGATGATGTACCAAAAGGAGGAAGACACTGCAGCTTCTCCTCAGAAAGGTTTTTCACTCAAACTAAAAATACAATTTAAAATGAATGGTAAGAAAGAAGAAAGAAAATGGAAATAAAAAGTTCATAAAATATATCTAAGCTTCCCAATTGATCACAAGGAGATATTTTTGAATATTATGTTAAATGTCAATAAGTAGGTAGTTAGTTTTTACAGGGGGTAATCTTACCTGTAATTAAATGATTTAATTTAGGTTTTAATTACTAGTTTCTAAAACTAATTAGCATCATTAAGTTTACCTAGTCTGCTATGCACAAATATATTGATTTGAATTTAAATTTTTATTTTTTATTTATTTTTTAATTTAAAACCCCCTGTTGAAACACAACTTGTAATAGTTTCTGGTGCTAAATTTCTGAAGTTGAAGAATTAACAGAAAACTATTAATTTTCATATCAAATTTTAATATCTCTTATCTAAAAGTATATGGTAGCACCTTGTTTCCATTTCATAAAGACTTCTTTTTATACCCTATATTGATAATACTCTTTATATAAAAAAGTGACCTTTTAAGTTGTTTAAAGTTTGAATTGTTTCCAGTGATATAAAATAGAAATAAGAGGATGAACTATCTGCATTTAGAAGTTCAGTTTACTGTTAAAAATATAATTGATAATATTAAGTTATCATATTGAATATTAAGTTATCATATTGAAAATTAAGTAATTAGTATTTTTATATTCACCAGTGCAGATTAATCAGTAATTTTAGCTTAACTGTGACACTCGAGTAGTTTTTTTTTGGTTACTCTTATGAATAAGAGATTTAGTTCTACTTGATATAAAATATTTCTTTATAAGTCATTAACTTTCATAGTATCTGATAAATTGTGCTTCTTTTTTCTAATTCTGTGTAAAAAAGAAAAATGCTTAAATAAATTTTGTATGATGCTGATAATTGATATTATTTCTGTGTTATGATATATAAATCTTTTACTTTTTTGATCACTTTGCTTTGAACTTGTACCCAACACATACCAATTGTTTCTCACCTAATATTTTGTGAAAGGTGTGCTGGAAAGTGTTTGAATCTGCAAAAAGTTGATATCAACCAGTCTGTTGGATATCAATCAGTTGATTCACTGAATAGGATAGCAAAACTTTGCAACAAAAAACTGGAATTTGAAGTTTAATTCTTTAATTCTAGGTAAATATACAAAAAAGATATGAATGAAATAAAAGAATGTATAAAAAATAAATATGGCTATAAACTTAGATTTCAATTAATTGAATTTTTTTTTTTGTTTTTTGAAATGATTAGAATGCTGGAGGTTTATCTGCTGAACAAAAGATTAAAACAAATACTGATAATGCAGCCATCATGTCAAAATTGGGCAGACTAATTGATTAAGTTCACCAATCATTGTTTTCAACTATTGATTCATAAAGTTCAAAATCACTCTATATTATCTGTCTTGATGTTACCTTTGTTTTCATTTGATTCTTCATAAATTCCACTCTTAACCTGTCCGGACTTATCATAGAGAATATCAAACACTTATTTACATGTTATTTACTTACTTACATACATTTACATACATTTATAGTGTTGATATTCTCTATGATGGAATTTTTGAAGAATCAAATGAAAACAAAGACTACATAAAAACAGATAACATAGAGTGATTTTGAATTTGAAAGTACCCTAACATTTACATCAGAAAGTTATAGAATAGTTTAGTAAAAAAAGATAGTAAGATTGTTGTGCAAAAGTCATGTAGGAATTGATTTCTTACCAAAAAAAATGCAAAAAAATTTTTTTTTTTTCAAGAAAAAAACTTAACTTCTTTTTGGACTCACAAAGGAGGAGTTTTGTCATGATGGTAAATTTGTTTTTTATGTTGATTGTGTTTATGTAACATTGATTCTTTTGAAATGTAATGCTGAAAATGAAATTAACTTTATGAGTGCAAATGAAAATTTAACTATTATAGATTTGGTTTACTCATTGCAAAATTTAGATTTTAATCCGTGTGTGACCATGTAAATTTCATTTTTGATTTAGTTCTAATATGTATGCACTCCATATCCTAACTAAAAAAGAATTTTAGAAATTGTAAACAATTTTAAATAGCATAAATAAAGGGAGAATTGTGGAATATTTAAGTACAGGTCTGATTTAAATTCAGTAGATAAGTTTTTAAATTGTGGTTCTTTAGAGTTAGAATAATTAAGTCTGAAATTCAATTTTAAAAGTATTGCATTTTTAAGAATAAATTCAATACTACAAGATAAATAAACTAGAATAAGTATCTCCTCTAACAGCTCAAAAGTAGTTAAAAAGAATAAGAAATTTTTAAAAGAACATGAACTACCAACTTCTTCAAAACAACCTTAAATCAATAGAAGTTTAAAAGAGAATTCTCAATTTATAAATTGCACAGGAAAACTAATTGATTCCCTTCATTCTTATGTTGTTTTTTAACCTTTAAATTTGCCATAAATTTTTTTAGCTAATCAATAAAATAAATTACTGAGCATTTAACTAAATGCCAACAAATTTATTTATTTGACATCTCAAAATATTGTGTGTATGTTGAAATTATGCTTTTTATGTAGCTAATCCGATTGAATGCACTCATCAGTGTCTTAAGGAACATTTGCTTTAGTAGACTATCTGGTTTCATTTAACCTGGTTTTTAATGAGTTTTCTTGACACGGTAAATTACTTAATTACCCAATAAACCAATGACTAATTAAAATTACATTTGTAATCATCTACAGTGATAGCTAAAGAAGTATTCATTTTGTTTATCAGATATTGTTTACTATCTGATCATAAACAATAATGTAAAAAATAAATGGACTTGATAAGAAAGTGATGCAGAGAAGAAAAAAAATCTGATTTCAGTGCAAAAAAAAATTTTTTTTAAACTAATTTAAGTCTTAAAAAATGTTATTTGGAGGCTCAATGGCTTCATAAGTTGTATAATGTATTTGGAATAGCTGAGATATTTACTACTACAACAGTAGAAATCAAATTTGACTTTTTATTTTTTTTTTTTTTTTTACAAATCTTCTTTAGACGATACATTGTTAGCATTCTATATTTACTTATTTGTAATATTTAGGGTTGTATGATAATAGGTATTGAATGCTGAAGTCTAGCACATAATTGCAAAACTCTTTTGAATTAAATTTTTTATAGAACATTTGAACTATACAGGTTTTATTGTACTTTTAATATAGTAGTTAAATTAACTTTATTACAAAGGTTAAGTAAATGTTTCAGTTACAAATTCTTCTGATTATGTTTTGATTTTGTATTTTTATCAATTAAACAGAAAACAAAGAATAGTGCACACATACATCTGATAATGGTAGCCATTTAAAATATTAATAACTAAGAACTTAATTCTTGTAACTAATTCTAAAAAATGTTTATAATTTGATTTTAGCCATTGCTAAACCTTTTCCATTACCACCAAGCAATCAATCAGACAGTAACAACATGTGCAATATTGGCATCAACTGATTTGTTAGACATTTAAAGCAAGACACAGATGCTAATAATTTATCAGCCACATTATGTCAAAGCTGAAGGCATGTGTTAAAAACAGTCTTATCAAGAGGAACATACAAAGACCCAGCAAAATGTGCTTAAGAGAATGTTGTTTAAAAACCAAAACAAATCTGCTTTTGACATTTCATACTTTGAATGAAGTTAAAATTGATGAGAATATACTGTTTTTAAAAGATCTGCAGGGTAACTTACGAGATAAAAATTAACAAGGAAGATATCGCAAGAAAATCAAGCAGAACACTATTAAACAGAAGCTGAAAGAAAACAGCACAAGGAAGATAAAAGATAAGTTCTATCCATCTTGTGTGGCATTAGCCATCATGTTGTTAATAGTGAATGTAATCAGAATTGGATGATATTGATAAAAACCTTTCTAAGTTTAACATTTTTGCTGCTCGTACTTATGCACCTGCATAAATTATGTCCAGTGGCAAATGATACCCCATTAAATGACTAGGTATAACCCCAGCAAACGACCAGACTTCAGAAGAATGATAGAATATGCTAATATAATTCAGGTTGTTTCACAAGAATTGGCTCCACTTTCACTGTTTTCTTGTTAAGCCTCTGATGAATAGAAGTTAATTGTGGAAGCTATGGCTCTTAGTGGAGTGTCAGAGGAATCAAGTGTTTCGTGGGTGCAAGTAATAAGAGAAAAAGCAACTCCATAATCTGGTGATAACATCAGGACTGCGTTTTATGGTCACTTAGATATACTGTGTTAGGTTGAAATTTAAAAAAAAAAAATTTTTTTTGAATTCAATTTAATACAGTATCGTTTTTAAAGTAGTTTTAATGATTTTTATTTTTATTGCAATTCAAATAGTTTTACTTCTGAATTTTATTCTTCTTAATTTTTTCCAATTGAAATTTTGAAATAAACGTGTCTAACCAAAAATGTTAGCTTTACAAAGAAACGTTTATTTAAAAAGCAAATATTGTTTACATCACTGAATATAAATTATAAGTCTAAAAATTTTCTGTTACTTTGTTGTTTAAAGCATTTCAAATGACAGGCTCAAATTTCTTTTAGCTTTGATAGAACTAATGTTACTTGTTAGCTTTTATAATTTCCTTTAAAATGTCAAATAACATGAGTATTAATTTCCTTCAGCATTCAGTGAACTATTATTGTTACTTGTTAAGCCAACACACTTTTCTTTAATTATCAGTGACTTGATTTGCAACTTTTGAGTAAGTTAAGGCAACTTGAGTTTCGAATAGTTATAAATCTTAAAGTTGTTCCGAGTCCACACCAATCTCATACAACTCAAGTTTGAGTTACAAACTAAATTTTAAGCTTGAGTAAATTACTGAAATACTGACACTAAAAAAAAAAATTTTGCTTTAGGGCAAGAAAATGCAAAAGACAATGATTTAATTTTCATATTTATTGAATTCGAACTCTTGAACTTAAGTTCAAAGTCTTGACTTGCTTTAAATGCATATAAGTCAAACAAAATGTAAAGACAATTTACCTTCTGGACGCAACTTAACTCATTTCTGAAAACAGCATCTTTCAATTCAAGTTATTTTTTGTGTGTGTGTGCTTGTGAAATTTAGGAACTGTTTTTCTTTTTACAGTTATTCTGATCTTGTACATCTCACTGATTTCTCTTTTTACTTAGACTCTTGCTGGTCGTAAAATTACTGTTAATTATGCTACGAAACCTACAAATGGAGGTGCAGCAGGAGGGGGAGGGGGTGGAATGGGGCGTGGTGGTGGTCGAGGAAACTTCCGTGGTTGGGGTAGTAGTCGGGGAGGTTATGCCGGTTATGGTGGTGGTTATGGAGGATATCAACAAAATGTCGGATATCAGCAACTTGATTATCAGCAATATGATGGAGGTTATGGCGGAGGTTATGGTCAGCCTGGTGCTGGTTATGGTGGATACAGTTCTGCACATGATGCCCAGGCTTCTGAATATTCTCAGCAACAAGGTGGTTATGCGCAATTGTCGCCTCAGACTTATGCTACTAGCCAAACGGGTTACTCTCAGCAAAATGAAAGCTCTGGTTACACTCAACATAATGGTTATGTGTCAGCTTCATCTGTTGTTGTTGTAACTGACTACGATCATAACACACATAGTTATGGTCTGAGTAGCACAACAAGCTACTCAACACCTCAATCGCCTTATGGTGGTACATCAACATATGGAGCTACTACTTCCAGCGGAGATTATGCTACAAATTCCCTCTATACACAACAGTCGGTGTCTGGTAAGTAATCTTGCTGAGTAAGCTCTCATGCAAGATAATAACTTATCTCTGAACAGATAATTTCAGGGATAATTTATTCAGATTGCTAATAAAAATTTAGTCTAGCTGTGTTTCATTGATTTTAAACAGTGAAACAACTGCAGTTGGTTTAAAACAACCCAAATAACAGAAACAGGGTATTTAAAAGTATTTTAAAGTTTAAGAAACCAAAATATTTTTTAAAAAAAAAAACTTTTTTATGGGTCCTAATAGATATAAAAAAAAAAAAAAAAAAAAAAAGATTAAAAAGTTCATAAATTGATGAGTTCAACTCTCAGTGGTTTAAGTAAAAGATTTTAGCAGTACACCTTTATAACCAATTTCTTTGTTTTTCGTCTGGCAGGTCAAAGTTGGCAATAAAATCTGATTAACGGTTTTTTAAACCTTAACATGATTTCTGATGTCTGCGTTAGTTTCTTTGGATTTGTCTGAAAATAAAACATTTCTGGATTTGTCTATTTTACACGTGTGGCTTTCGTGATAAACTTTACGATAATCGTCTGAGTAAGCAGTTTGGTGCTCCCATTATGAAGATTTAGTGTCTTTAAACAATCGGTTTGGCTTTAAAACTATTAGCTGTATCGATCACTGAAGAACAGAGTTAATATTTTATTGTTTTTGTAGATATGTTCCATGAACCATGATTGAGCGACTAAGCCGTCGTGGTTCACATAGGAGATTTTTTTCTATATATAATGTTAGTCTAATTCCCTACTGTGCTAGGTGAAGCCCAAAGTAATTTTTGGTAAACAGGATTATGAATTATCAATGTCAGCGATTTCACGAGATGGATTTCATCAAGTCAATGAATCTAATGCCTTTTTAGGTAAACGGCCGACTAAATGCGAAGTGTTCGACTCTCGCAAGTCTGATTTAAGTTCATCTATACATATATTTGAAAATATAACAATAGTTTTGTACTATTTAATTAAATTTGGTGCAGTTTTATGACGAATGACACGACGACGTCTTAACGACTCAAGCTACAGAGATCGGAGTTTTATACTTGTACATATTGCTTAAAACATGAAAACACATTTTACATGGATATTTTAGTTGTTTGTCACCCGAGTAATTCCTAATCTTAAGCATTTAAAGGGGCTAACCGATCATGGATGCTGCATCCATTCGAATTATTTTGTTAGATGTTGATAGTTATCTAGCACTTTATCTACTATTGTTGAGGTCTGTTTTAAATTAGATGTGTGTTTCTACGCTATGTTTAGTTCTTGACTCACGTTCAACACGTTATTTATGTACGGTCTGGTATTTTGCTTCCTTGTCCTAATATGAAAGTTATGCATTCAGTTGCGGTTCTTTTAGGCTGAATTGTAGTTGGTTAAGGACGGGTTTAGGTCTGTCGTAATTAATCGCGGTTAAGTTTCCGAGCGGACTAAGGCTAGTAAAAAAAATTTAGCAAAAGAAATATCAATCAGTGCTTTAAAAAAATGCACAAGAAAATCACTTATCACGTTATTAGGAATAATTGAAATGAAAAAAAAAACCAAACTGAATTGTATTAACACGTTGACTGCCAACCACGAGATAACTCGTAGATTGCAGTCTTTTACAGTTCGTCCTATGTTTATTTGCCATTTTTGTGCAGCTTCGATTAAACTCGAAAAATATCAGTGTTAATATTGATAGATGGCTTCTGGGAAGAGAAAAAAAATCAATGTTGGCTTGCATGAGCAAAAAAATTATTATGAATTTAACAAAAAATGTATTTATGAAAATTGTTTCAAATTCAAGAGATAAAATACTATTTTATTGTTCGTGGAACTTCTTAAACCAATCTTCCACACAAAGGGCTGGCTTCTCTTTATAGACTGGACAGAAATAACGCGTTTCTCGGCGTTTTCTGCTTGAAAACATATACGAGATGGGTTTGTTGGGCGCTCTTTTTTCTCGGTAGATGGTAGACTCTAAATAATGGAGCCCTTGCAATTTAAGTTTATTTGAAACTGGTTGAAATCCTTGTCCAATCAACGCGATGACGAACTCTTCTCTAAACTTTATTAGTTTTATATTAGAAGAAACTACTTTTTGAAAAATTTTGTGAGCATTGTGTATATATATCTATAATATGTATTGAAACCTTTTTGGGCCATCTAATAGTCTTTCTTAGAGATGAGTAGTACGAAAGCAGATTCCATTATTGTAATCTCGAATTATATTCGGTTTTCATAGAAATTTTTCCATGGCGATTATCCACCTCTACCATTTCAACAGCATTCATGTTTGAAATGCTAAGGACATCTCGTTTGTCTTTCCATTTGCGTACAGTAACAGGACCATTTTGCTGCCAAATACAATCCCTTTTCTTCAGTTTGCGATTTACCATATCTCCGGGGTTTCCTTTTCTATTATTTCATACAGTTTGATACCATATTTGTGTTTTTTATTTTTTATGCATTGGCGGAAAAGCAATCACCCTCATTATTGCATCATGGATTCGTCAATGCAAATACTTTTATCTGGTACATAGCTTTGACGCATGATATTATTGAAATGATTTAACATTGGTCTCACCTTGTATAATTTGTTGGCGGATGGTATTGAGTTATCAACCAAATGAAGATAACGAAGTAACAACTGGAATCGATTTCGGCTCATACGTAAGCGCCAAATGTTTACATTATATAACCTGTTTGTTCTCCAATAATGTTCGATTGATGGAAGAGTGCAAGGTTCCATTTGCAACAAAAGTTCAATAAAAACTTTCATTTCTGTAGCACTAACATCTTGCCACTTTGATAACCTATTAGATTTTTTCATTGCTTTGCGTTTCTCAATTTCTTACGCAGCATTTAAATTAGTTTGTTCCGCCAGTTATTCAAGAAATTCATTCGAAAAAAATAAGTCCACCAGAGTTTGTACTGTAAAATTTACCGTATCCAATTTCATACCAATATTTTCTTGGAAAATAAATAATTTAGGATTTTGTCGAACTTCTGTTTCTGTCCATAAACTATCATTCGCATTTGATGTTGTCGCTTGAGAATTATTATCTTCAGATTCAGGATCAACTTCAGGTTCGGAGACGACTTTATCTTCACTATTACTTGAATTCTCAGAAGGCTCATAATCGCCATCCTCACCCAACATCCCTTCAAATTCTGAATCACTTAGATTTGCGTAAAACTCAATTTCTTTTTGAGTCAGTGGTCTTTTCTTATCCATATTGGGTTCTTGATAATTTAATTATAACAGTAATTATAAAACAAAACGCTCAATAAAGACGTAAATGTGATGCACTCGAAAATGTCTAAAACACTACCACCGTACACCACGTGTTGGCTGGCAAGAAATACGCATTTCTTCTTACGCAGGAAAGTGGAGGGAGTTTCGTTAATGTATACTGCGACACTACTAATGAATATGGACTCTTATCTATGATTCAGCTCTAGAGAAGCGAAAGGCCGAAGCGTGTCTGTGCGTGTCTGTGTACGAATTAACTCGTAGTTGGCTTCTGCGAAGAGATTTCAGTTACAGAAGCCAACAATAAGATAATTCGTATGACCTTTTTTTTAAAAAAAGAAGCACATTTTTATGCTTTTTGATTTTCGACTGGGCACTAGAATTTGAGTTTTTAACAATATATGATAAAATCAAATTGTCATTTTTGGCCAGATTTATGAAAATTGCCGTGGCAGTCAACGTGTTAAATTTAGTAATTAGTTTTAACTACTAGAGTTTGCATAAAAAAAGAACTGATAAATGACAAGTGGATTATGATTTTTTCGTGAGCCTGTTTAACGATGCAAATTTACGAATATTATTCCTAAATTATGTAAGATTTGATCATAGAACAAATTAAACATCTGTGTTTTTAATAATCGCCTTTCTAATATTTTTGATGCATAAGACAGTTGAAGATGGAAGACGTATGTTTTTGTTGTGTTAGTAATATTAATTAGGGGTCAGCTACACAAAGCATTTATCGTCAATAAGTAAATTTTTTCAAACGTCTTTGTAGGTATCATTTAGTCGTTGTCGACGACGTCAACGACGATTTCTACTATCACTCCTTCAAAAACCGATATTTTTTTGGTTTTTTTATTTGTTTTATTTTATACTTTTTGCTTAAACCTCGAAAAGAGTATTGTCTTCTGATAAGTATGATGGTTGGTCTGAACAATCAAAGTAAGTGACTGCGTTACAAACATCATCACTGCGTTTGCCTGATCTTGTAACAAAATTTATCTAAAAGAATCAAACACGATATAAAAAAAATATTTACCGTCTCAACATCTACTTTGCGAACAAATTATTTGACGGCCGGTTTTTAGAAAAAACATTTTAAAAAAACTTTTAATCAAAACAATAGCTTCTATTTTATTTTCCTTAAATTCCTCTAACTTTAACTTATATTTAATTTCTAACGTAGTTAGAGTAGCAGCGAATGATCCAACAACAGTTCACTGCATGAATTGCAATTTCCCATCCTGTATCAGAATGTCTTTTTAATGTCAATTGATGATTCTTACTGTAATTATTATAACAGCTATTAATATTATAAACTATAATAATTGCAACATTAAATCTTGTTTCTAAAAAAAATGAAAATTATTTAAAAATTGAGATATTAGGAAGCGTCAAAAATATTCATACTTCTCAAAGTTTTGTTTAGTGTATTCGAGTTTTTTGTTTTTTAGTTAATATTTAGTATGAACTCCTTTGGATCGCTTACTATTTGCAAGTGACGAGGAATACTATCAATTAAGTTTTATAAATAGTTTTGAGGAATATTATGTACAGCTGCCTCCAAAGCTAAAAAGAAATTTTAAAAAGAAAGTTGGATTGATATAGAGATTTTGAGCAGGCCAATCCAACAACTCTATTTCATTTTCTTCGAAATATACTTTGGCAATCTTACTGGTATGTTTCGGATTATTGTCTTGTTGGAAGGCAAATAGATCCGGTAATCCAGCCCCAACAAGTGTATTACCACCTCCGTGTTTGATGATTGCTTTTATAGGTTTTTGTCCAATATTTTTCCTTTTATTTTCCAAACATTTGGTCTTTTTTTGGAATTCTTTAGTTCGAATTTACTTTCATCAAACCATAAAACTGATTTCCAAAAATCTGGTGGCTTTGAAAAGTACTTTTTTGCAAAGGCAAGACGTATTATTTTATTTTTTCTCGAAATAAAAGGTTGTTTTTGTGATAAACAAAACCCTGCAGAGCGAAATCTACGTTGTATTTTTCGTTAAAAAACGTTCACGTTTTGTTTCTCTTTAATAGCTCTGGTATAAATAACAGGCTCTCGCTTAACTTCTCATACAATCTTCTCTAGATGTTGTTTTTGGTGGACGGTCTGAGCGTGCTTTATTTTGCACACTTTCAACTTTTTTATATTTTTGTATTATTGATTGTACTGTTGCCTTGCTTGTATTACATTTTTCAACAATTTTTACCCTAAGCCTCTTTCATGATCATCAACAATCATTTACCGCATCTAAACACTAATTTCGTAGGTCTTAGGCATTTCGGAAAAATATATATGGGTCAAATTGTAATAAATGTTTGGTTGTAATAATGAAACATTGTTAGAAAGTTGTTGCATAATTCAATCTTTATAAAAAAAACAGCTCATTTTTTTTGTTATATGGTAACACTCATTTTAAGAAGGTAACGATTACATAATTAACGATTACATAAACGTATCTGACAGTCAATGCACGTATCAAAACCTTTTTCAATAGAAATTAGCTAAGAACACTGTTCAGACAAACTATTTAAGTAATAAAGAAGATGTAACAGTCATTTGAAATGAACCTTGGTATTTACATTAGGCAATTCAAGCCTAGCTTTCATATCCAACAAAACCATGGTATGTCGAAATTTATACCCATAGACCCTTGAGCAAGATTCAACAGCTTGTGATTAGCATAGAAACTTTGGTAGAATAAGTTGCTGAAATGTCTTCGCTGGACACTTCGCTGGAAATGTCTTCGCTGCGATTGCAGAGGAGACAGTGTTACTTGGCAGTTGCCCCAATCAATCATGTCGAAAGTACGTTTCATCAGAGAAGTTCAACCTTATTTTATTTTTATAAAAAATATGAACAGCATAAAGTTGTAGTCTTTGTCTTGATGAGATTATAATCTCAACTGCTCACCTGCAAACATCCAAATCGTTATCACAATCAGCAGCTATCAAAACATCTTCAGCATGAGCAAAATAACTGTTCAGCAGTACTGGAAACACAAAAACTTGATCTGGCTTATTGAGTTACTGCCACTGCTTCATAAAGAAAAAGAAACTTTTTAGTACGTCTTTACATCCGTTATGACATTTTATGTAAAAACACGTAGGGGCATAGAGATTAACTTTGAAACTATTTAGTCTCCTCTATGATTTTGGTGCAAATGCCTGTGACATATTCAAACGTAAGACTCGGCTAGCTTTAGTGAGCCATCTAGCATGATTTATATTACCTGTTTCGCTACACTCTAGAAATTGAAGGAACTGATTTGAATCATATCCTACCTGCATAGCTAAACATGCTTTCAGAAGAATCCCTGATCTTTAATGAAATCTTTAAGGACCTCGTTAGGAATATCAACATCTTTTCCATAAATGGGAATAAAGACAACAGTTAGGATGTCTTTTGGATTGAACATAATTGCTTTTACAATAATACCAAAAGATGTTGCAGGTCTTGCTGTTTGTCCACCATTAACGTTTACAAAATTATTTCTAAATGTAAATTCATTCGTGTGCAATTCAAAAATCAGCGACTGTATTGATCTTCCTAAATGCTCTTCAATTTTTCTCAATTTGCTATTGTTCTTACCAGTATTGTTTTTTGTTCCATCACATGCAATTGCTTGAAAAATGTTTATAGACTCTGTTTGCTTATTGGAACTTCATGATCAACATATTTGTTTTTTTGGAAAGGAAGCTGTAACATAGTGCTCCTTTTTCATACTTCTATGGCAATTCGTATCATGCACTAAAGTCTTATCCTGTTTCTTTGTCTTATCACTATGCAATTTTATCTCTTGTTCTCTCCGAAACTTCATTTGTTCTTTATTTTACTTGGTTAGCAATAACTTTTGCTTGATTATGTGGTCCAGTCAAATATTTATTATCATGCAATGATACAACAATTTTAAAATAGCATCATTTTGAACTGACAGTAAAATTCAAATGAAAGTTGGCAGTAGATTGTTTTCTAGCTTCATGGAGGCCTAACATATACTTTCCCATTAAATTAAACTTGGGTTAATTAGTTCATAAAATCTTTTTTCAAAAAGAAATATTTTTATTTAAAAACATTTTTGCAAACCTTAATTGGTTTTATCAATTTGGTTTTGAAGTAAGGGATTTCTTCTTGCTCTGCAACCTCGAAGGCCGGCTTCCTGTAAAAGATGACGAATAGTTTGGGCTGACACAACTACGTGTTCTGTCCTTCAATATTGGTTTTTTTTTTCATTTGTAGTTAAAAAAGGATATTTTTTAGACATCCTAACAATCTTGCGATCTATATTGTTTGAAATTTTTCTTGACAGTGACTTTTGAATCTTATCATCATTAGTAATGCATTTTTCAATATGTTTACATTAATTTTGAACCAATATTCTAGAAAACCCTAATTAAAATTTGAGAAACGTTTCTCCAATCATATTTAGAATTATTTTATTTATTAATTAGCATATTTAAAATTATTTATCAAGAATTAGCATATTTAAAATTGTTTATCAAGAATTAGCATATTTAATATCAATGTGCATTACAATCCATATTTACAATGATTTGTTCCAGCTCTGATTTAAGAATTTTATTGAAAAACTAAAATTTTGTTAATAAATGGGATTCTGCACTAGCATGTGCTACGTCATTGAGAACGTCTACGCAACGAAATTCGATAAAAGTTTTTACGTCCGAAAAAAAAAGTTATAGGAAATACCATTAAAATTAAATACGTAGAAACACGCTGTAAGGTGCAATTAAAAGAAAATAACATGGGGTGTGCTAATTTTATGATAACCAATGTGTGTTATATATATATATATATATATATATATATATATATATATATATATATATATATATATATGTATATATATATATATATATAGGGGAGAGTGGGGGCACCATGAGACATGGGGCACCATGAAACAAAGCAATTATACAGCGATATTAAAGTATTGTGACAAATCTATTTGAGTGGTAATCAGTTACTACTAGATGTATTGTTTAACGTATAATTTAAATCAGAACATGTCAATGATATTGCGAGAGGTTCAAATTTGTTTTTTCCGTTGCAAAGTAATTTATAAATTTTTGGAGCTGTTGCGTTATACGGTGTTTTATTCACCCTATTCTTTAGAAAGTGCTTCTATTTTGTTAACTATATTTCATGAGCTCTTCAGTGTGGCAAAGACATTTAATAAAATAAATTTTTGAAAAACAAAAACCTGTCATCTTATTCTATTAGAACGTATGGGGTACCATGAAACAGTTTTAGTGGGGCACCATGAAACTAAATTAATGTACCGTTTTAAAAACTACTCGATACTCAAGCACAGCCTTGGACTGGGCCGCCGGGATACCGGGAGATTCCCGGTGGGCCGGTTGGCATAAAAATTGTATTATATTTTTAGTTAGGCTACATTTTATTTTCCAAATAAAATGCAAATTAAAGTTCAGACTGGTTTGAAAGAGAAAAGAATTAGAGCAAATCAACTACTTGAAAGTGCAAAAGATAAATTTCCTATCAATGTTCACAACATGGTAATGAATCAAGTAATTAGTAGTTTAAAACAGAGATTCTCAGAGCATGGTAGTCTATATGCTGATTTGTCTTGTTTAGATCCAAGAAATTTTGCAAAAATTTTGAAAAAAATGCCTAGTGGCAGATTGCAGCATCTGAGTGGGTTGCTCAGAAAGTTTGATGCTAGTGTAACAAAAGATCAGCTTCAAACGGAATTATCGGACTTTGCAAGGAAATGGGAAAGTTTCGAAATAACTCTTGAAGATGAGTGTAATTTGATATTTGACACGGAAGTATCTGACTCTGTCTCGGTCAACATGTAACAATATAAATCCGAAGAATCTGAAACTGTCTTTACAATCCCAGAAGTGGGAAACAGTGACAGCCACAGAAATAAATGCAAATCTTGCAAAAAATGTGTTGTTTGTTGTTACTTTGTCCTCCAGAAGTTTAACTTGCATAGTCTTGCGTATTCAAATTTGTTTCTGGCTTAAAAATTTGTGCTGACATAATCCTCATCACAAGTTGCTTGTGAAAGATCATTTTCGAAATTAAAATATATTTTGAACAGATTAAGAAATTTGATGAGCCAGTCAAGTTTACAGTCATTCATGCTGATGTCTTGTGAAAAAGACCTTCTTTCGAGAATTAATAACGATGCAATAGTTGATGTCTTGGCATCGACTAGTCAAACGATGAAAATGTTGCTATACTAGTCAATATTGAATAGCGATGGTGTCTACTATTTCTAGACTCCAACTAACAGCAGTGTTTTAGAAATATTTGTTTTTATCAATATTTAGGCTGGGAAGTTTAAATCTTTTTTTTATATTTTAAATAATAATAAACAATAATTTTATAAAACGCTAATTATCCCGTTGATGGGCTCAGTGACGCAACAGTTTTTAAACTATTACTGTAAGTTAATATAATGTTTTTTGACCAATTTTTTTTTAATGATGAAAAGTTTGCATTAAAATATATAATTTCTAAAAAAATCTCGCCTTAAAGCCTAATTTCATTGTGATAATTAAACTTTTTTAGTTTTTAGTTCAGTGACGCAACCTAATTTTTACAGATGTGCATGTGACAAAAAAACACTTGAGTTATTTTTAAAGACTAAAAGTGTTTTCACTCAAGACATATATATAATCTCAAAGATTCTTTCTAACAAAAATATGGATGCGTTTTGTTTAAAATATTGCAAGAACTCGCCCTCAAATTTTACTCACTTTTTCGAATAATAAAAAGAAAAAACAGTTGCTAACATTCATCAAATTTATCTACTCGGTTCAAATATTTTCTACTCAAAATATATTTTAACAATAATTTTAAGGTGTTTAAACTACAATTAAAGAAAAAAAATCTTTAAAAAAAAGAAATTTCCATCGTGGAAATAGCCATATGTGTATATATATATAGATATATATTTATATATAAAATTTATGCAACATACAATGAAGTGGGCCGCCGTGACCAATTTTCCCGGGCCGGTTTTTCAAGCCAGTCCAACCCTGTACATTAGTGTTTTAGCGAATATATATATAATACTTTAGTCTTATAGCTAATATATGTTAAACATTAGTGTTATAGCGAATATACATAATGCATTAGTGTTATAGCAGTGATTAGGATCTCAAAGAGCTGGAATTTAAATATGAAAATAATAGTTTTTTGGGTCAAAGAATTCAAGTTTGTTAACAAAATTATTTTTTACGCGCACATTTGACGAGTATATTGCGTGCATTCACGCAATATACGCGTCAAATTCACGGGCGCGTAATTTTTGGCTGCACGAGTAAAAAATATTTTTAGTTAAAATTTTAGAATTTTCAAGCCAACACACAAGATATATAAGCAAATGCCGGTTCTGAGCCATGAACACTTTTCACTACTTTTCCATACTTAATGATGCTAAAAATGGTTCATATCGTGTTCTGGGACAAAACCTAAACTTAAGGTGCTAACGTTTTTCATTTTGTGTTTGTTACGTACTTAATAGGAAAAAGCAAGAAGAAGTATAAAAAATAATCATGTTATTTTTATACCCTTTAAGCTTCGGTTTATTGCCTTGTTTTGTAGTGACCGATAGCTAGCGTGTGAATTCCGTCTTTTAAGATAATTCTTTTGTCATCGTTAGCGCTGAGTGCAACTTTGTTGATTTCTTCAGTGTAGACGTCGTGAAGATGAGATCGGAAAACGTTCATGGTTGCAAGTTTTTCTTGTTTATCCTTCAAGCAGTCGTAGTAGTCTTGGTGAGTGAGGTGATTTTTAACCACGTTCTTTTTGACCCTTTGCATTATTTGTGTTCTTTTTCTTTTTTTTAATTTGTAGTGACCAAGGTGCCTGCCTGCCTGACTGCCTGCATTCATGCTTATCCATTTTTTTGCCTGAGCGCAGGTGTAAGCGCGGGTTTAGGCGTGGTTTTTGTTGTTATTTTTGTTGGTTTGTTATTCTTAAAAACCGTGGAAATCACCACAAGGTGTTAATGACGCTTTGAAAGTCAAGGCCTTCATCCAATTTTTTCAAGACGTAAAGACACAAGTGACCGCAATAAGAGGTATTACCAAACTGCACTCTTTCGCTGTTGTAATAAACGGGACTCTTCAAATAGTCAACCAGTTCGACAAGAGTAGGTTGAGCGTATGAATCAAAGCTGTATTTCTTATCGCCGTCTTTGTACCAGCACACCCAATTAAATCCTCCAGTGCTTGAATCACCAGTGTTTGCAATACCGCACTCTTTACTTCTTGGTTTTTTCGGTAACTCGTCTCTTACATGAACACCTTTAAAGTTTTTTAATTTTAACTGTTTAGCAGCCTTTATCAGTTGAAAGTTGGTTAAGGCCTCGTTGGGTAAAACAATTCCTTCTACGTTGATCATTTTTTAAAATTTGTTAAAAGCTTAAACTTTTAATCATTCATGGAAAACTTTTAGAGAATGGAGCCTAAAATGGGTATGCTATTGAAGGGTGAATTGGGTCCGAGGAGTAAACCAGAACCGGAAACAAGAGTGCTTACAAGCGTACCGAGCAAGGGGAGTAGAGCACCGATGAAACCTCCTGTTATTTCATGTCCTTTTCCAGTTTTAACAAAGAGTCCTTTTCCAGTTTTAATGAAGAGTCCATCACCTTGGGTATTTCCAATCCAAGGTTTTAAGAATAAGCCAGAGCAAAATTTGGTTATTTTTATGCCTTTTCCATCTTTGCTCAAGTAAAATGTTTTGGGTTTATTAGTTGAGCTTATGCGATTGACACCTCGTCCAGCGATAGAATCAACCATAGCTGAACCGGCAGATGAAGCGAGTCCACCCAATAAACCTTTTGCAAGTACTGGAGCTGCACGAGAGGCAAGCGTTCCTAGTAAAGGTAAAAGAGCACCGATGAAACCTCCTTCCACTTTTGCGTTGTGCATGAGTTGTTTTTTGCTGAGTTTGAGGGTGACACCTTTTCCGTTGATGTAGGCTTTTCTAATTTGGTCGAGTTGCGTGTTAGTGACAGCAAGAACATGTTCGCCGTTCAAGTCTTGATGAGTGAGTCTAATGCTAGCAGCAGTTTTGTCTAGAATGGCTTTTTTAATTTTGTCAGCTTGTCCTTGCGAGATGTTAAGTTTAATGTTTTGATACATTTTTAAGTGTTGAAAAATTATTTATTTCACTTCTCGAATGTGATAACGGATCGTAATGTCCTCACCGCGAAAATCGATTAAATCTCCATTTTGATCAATGATGCGAGTAACCATTGTTGAAATTTTGAGAAGTTTAACAGGAAGATAAATTAAATGCGTAGGTCTTTCGATGATTTTGTAACCAGGGTTAACATTTGGGTAAAAGGAGTAGATGCAATTGAGTTGGGTCCCATTAATATAGGATGATCCGATAACGTTGTTAACAATTCTGATGGTGTTGGAGCTTAAAATTTTAGCAATATGATCAGACTCATATTCTGAATTGGAGTTTAATTTTCTTTTAGTAAACCCTAAAACTGAAGCGATGCTGTTCTCCACGTCAAAGTCAATCAGATAATTCATGCCAAGTTTAATGGTTGATTTTAAAGTATTAATGTTGATTCCAATTTGAAGACCGTTTGGAGAGTAGTTAATTTTATTTGCAATGATATAGCTCCCACGTTGAGCAGTTTTTATCGTGTTTCAAATTGTCTTTTGCAGATAGTCGTTGATGTCTTTAATTTCGTAGCTTCCATCAGGAACGATGATGTTTTCCCAATGAGCTCCATTGTGCATGCTGTATTTGAAAGAATTGTTTTTACTGTTTACATTTGGAATGCTGTTGTATGTTTCCAAGCCGAGAAAAGCCATTTCATAACTTTTTCCTTTCTCGAAAACGATTTTGTCTAAAAAATCAGTCGTGATAACACTTGATTTGCCATCTACATCGATTATAATACCGGACATTTTTTATGTCGTGAAATTTTTTTTAGATCATCTCATGATCCGTGGAAATCACAATTGATTTTTAGATCCTTTGGATCACTGGAAATTCTTCGAATTTTTAAGTTAGAAAAAAGCAAATTCGTCAAACCCTCTTCGGTATTTTCCCTCGTCCTTTTTTGACGATAAGTCGATAACAGCAAATCCGTGATTCTCCTTCCAGCAATCTCTTAAAAAATCTTTGAACTCTTCTATTTTCATGTCGTGAGAAGCGTAGAATCGATAAATGAAATTGACAGTATTATCGTCTTGAGGAAAGAGGCAAATAAAGTTGGTATTTTTTCGTATGGTTTGTCCTGGGAGCATGAAATAATTTTGAGCGAGATAAAAGCAGTCTACGTTGAAGTGTCTTCCTCGCATATAATATGTTTCGCATTTGTTTTGCTTAGCATCTAGCAAGTCGTCAAAGATCATTAAATTGTTTTTAGCCGCATCGAGATCTGCAGGGTCTGGCACATCATCATCCGTTTCGAAAAAATGGCACTCTATTTCTTCGTTTTCGGAATCATTTTTTGATCCTCCAGATCCGTGGAAATTCTTCGAATTTTTTGAAAAACCGTCAATAACATCATCATGGTTTAAATTCAATTTTATCATTTCTTTTTGTGGCTCGGTCTTGAGCAGATTGAGAATGTTTTCTTTTGACAGTTTCTTATCAAAGGCGCTTTTGATTATTTTGTAATCGGGTTGAAAAAGAGATTTGCCAAAAAATTGCAAGTGTTTGTAATCTAACCATCCAGGCTTGAGCAGCAAATTGAGAAGCACCGTTGTTTTTCCGCACCCAGAATTTCCAACGATGATTCCTCGAATGCTTCTTGGCAAAAGCTTGTTGTTGTTTCTTTTAGGTTTTTCAGTAATACATTCCAAATTATCAATATCCACTTTATATTAAAACTTTTATATTTACATGTTAAAATGTACTGCGTTAAATGCAAAAGAGAAACTGAAACCATCCACTTGAAAAAGGAGATGACAAAAAACAATAGACCTATGTTGAAAGGGACATGTGACTCTTGCGGAACGACCAAATGTCTATTTGTTTCTTCACATGCGACAAAAGGAGGTGATTTGGTGGAGTCGATTAATAAGCTGTCGAGTAAAATCAAGCTTCCATGGGCAAAATTTCCAGGAGAAATGCATATTCCTGGGATGAACTTTGCAGGGCCTGGCACAAACCTAGACAAGCGACTGACTTCTACGGACATGTATCAAGATTGGAGCAAACCGGTGGACCGAGTGGACAATGCAGCGTATCACCATGATTTGGCTTATAAATATTTCAATGACCGGCAAAACAGGAATGTGGCAGATCAGATGATGCTTGAGGAGATGAATTCGATTCCCAATCCCACACAAAGAGAGATCAACGAGAGAAAGCTCATTACTCCTGTGATCAAAGCCAAAGCTAAATTTGGATTGGGTGTGAGTGATTTGAAATGGACGGATCAGCTTGCAGAGGAGCTTCATAAACCAGTCATTCATCATTTTAAAACAAGAAGGGTGATTGTGAACGACATTGATGAGATATGGGCTGCAGATTTGGTAGACATGCAATTGTTTTCAAAGTTCAACAACGGCGTAAAATATTTGCTCATGGTGATTGACGTGTTTTCAAAGTATGGATGGATCGTTCCGTTAAAAAGCAAAACAGGCTTTGAAGTAGCTGAAGCGTTGAAAAAGATTTTCGAAGAAAGAAAATGCGTCAAATTGTGGGTGGATAAAGGAAAAGAATTTTACAACAAGCACGTGAGAGCACTAGGTGCTCAATTGTATTCCACTGAAAACGAGGAAAAAAGCTGTGTCGTCGAGCGATGGAATAGCTTTGTGTTGTTGTGAAAAATTACAACAACACAAAGCACTCTTCCATCAAAATGACTCCAGTGGAAGCCAGTGATGAAAAGAATAAAGGTAGGGTATGGTGGAATCTGTATGGCAAACAGAGAGAAAGAACAAAACCGAAATTTTCTATGGGTGATCAGGTTAGGATCGTAAAAAAGAAGTCTCATTTTGAAAAGGGGTATACACCGAGATGGACTGAAGAGGTTTTTACCGTGTCAAATGTTCAGCATACGGATCCTCCCACGTATAAAATTGCTGATGCTAACGGTGAAGAAGTTCAAGGCACTTTTTACGAGCAGGAGATGCAAAAGACGCATCAGGACATATTCAGAATTGAAAAAATCGTTCGCAAAACCAAGACCAGATCATTGGTGAAATGGTTGGGGTATCCAGACTCGTTTAATTTGTGGGTGGACAATAAAGAATTGATAAGTTTGCAAAAATGATCTAAAAATTATTTTAAATATTTTAAAAAATGCATGCTCCTCACAAGTTTTTTAGAAATGTTGCCTCAGCAGAAGTTCACAATTTGGAATTGCAATTAAGGTTTTTAGAAGAGAGGATCAGAGAGTTGGAGGAAAGAAGACCGAGTAACATTATTTTTTATACATAAACGTTGGATCATCCACCCTATTACAGCACGAACGGACAGTATGAGATTTTTGCTCAGAAAGACATTAAATTTGTTGCTCTCTCCCATACAACGATATCTTTATCCATTGGACTGAATTTGGAAAGAGGTGTTGCAGTGGTGACATTAATGAATAAAATCACTGAGCAGTTGAATTATAGAAAGAACGAAGTTATTATTTCAGAGTCTGTAGAGAACGTTATTATGGACGTGAATAGCAACAGCAAAGAGGATGTGATTGTTAAAAAAGGCGAAAAGCTCTGTACGATTACTTACATTGAAATAATCTTTGTTAATGAAAAAATGGAGATATTGAATGAAAAACTTTATCCAGCTCTTCCAACGGCTCCAGTAGATGAAGGACATGTTTATCGTCTTCAGAAGATTGGTGAGATTCAGAAAGAAATAGAAACTGAAAAAACAAAGCGAGTTCATCTCAGCAAAAAGTACCATCGCGTTTTCAGAATCATTTCGAATGCGGACAATACGATGCAAGGTTTATGCATAGCATTGGGTGCGACTGGAATTGGTCTTTTGTCAACGATTATTGCTAGCCCAGTAGCGATTTCGTGTGAAGGGGTGGCTATTGGAATGGGTTTTTTATCGATTGTTGGCAGTCAAGTGAACAAAAGAATGGCTTTGAAAGCGGAAAAGCACGAAAAGATAAAAGTGTTGGCAGAGTCAAAGTTGAACACGATCAGCGAGCACATTTCCAAAGCGTTGATGGATGGAAGAATAAGCAATTCAGAGTTTTAGTTGATTTTAGAAGAGCTTCAAAAGTTTAAGACCATGATGGGGGAAATACGATCCAAAACTAAAAATGGAATAGATGAAGTGACTAAAGAAAACTTGATCCAAAAAGGCCGAGAAGACGCGATTCAAACGTTCAACAATTTGTTTAAAAAATCATCATGATTTTCCAGGGATTCGAAGAATCTAAAAAAGGATAACATTAATGTGAAAACTGATTTAGGATTTTATGTCTGCGTATTCTAAAAAGATGTTTTTCTTTAAAATACAAGACCCGGATAAAAGAGATGAAATTGTGAGAGAGATTAATGAGAGAAGAAAGAGGATTTACCAAGACAGCATCAACAACAACATTTCAGAGTCAAATTTTCAAGCTAATGTGAGCAAGCTGTTTAAGCCTCTCATCGAAAGCAACGAGAAGATGCTCAACGAAAAGAAAAAATTTGTATCCAAAATGCCTTTTGAAGTGAATAAAGTTGATGATAAAATGTTCATTGGTAAAATGGAAGTTGAAATGGATGGAGATGACATTATTGTTGGTGATGAAAGGTATGAAAGAACAAAAGGTCTTTGGGATCTCATGACTAAATATGAAATACCGAGCGAGTATACGGATGAAGATTTGCAAAATTATGAAAAAATTTTAATGGACAGTGATGCTATACGATCTGATACAAAGCCGAATAAACCGAAAGCTTCAAGAAGGCCAAAGTATCAGAAACTTATTGCCCCTATTTGGGAAAAAATGATGCGTATTGAAAAAGGGAAAAAAGGTCATGGAGTGATCATTCTTCCTAGCGATCCGAATGCGCTGGTGGAAAAGCTTGAATTGAGTATTGCTTCCTGGCATGCTGGAAATACGGGATCTAGAAATGTAGCTGTGAGCATTTGCGATGAGCTGTTGAGACAAGGAGAGATTAATAAAGCGGAATACAAATCGCTAATGAAGACGATTGATAAAATTTAGTCATCAAGGGATTTTAAAATCGAAGATTTCCAAGGATCATGAGATGATCTAAAAAGAAAATGTTGAAAAGAAAATGCTTATATGCAATAATCGAAGATATGTGAAAAAGAACGTTGTTGGAGGAGGTGGTATTCTAGACTTGATTAAAATTTCATCAAAAGAGCAGCTGCTTCAAGTATGCCAAAAGCAACAATGCCTATGCTAAAAAATGCTGCATCAAGCAAAATTGGGCAAGAAGCGATTACAGCTTCAAAATCTGCAGGCACAGAGTTGGCTCTTTCTGCCATTTCTGCTGCTAAAGATGTGGCTGTTGATAAAGGTAAAAAGACTATTGAGAAATTAAAGAATGGTTCATCCTTTCAAACTAGGAAAATGTCGAAACAGAATGCGATTCGAATCCAAGATCTAGTGAAGATGGGAAGAGGTATGAAGATCGCTTGAAGGATGAGTGTGAAATGATCTAAAAAAATTTTTCTTTCTATAAAATGATAACTACCGATCGATTAAGACTGACTGATAAACCAGAGTATGACACCGGCATTGAAAAATTGGATTGTTTCGAGTACCTTCCAACCAATCTTGATTTAAATTCTTCAGGCACGATCACTTTTGAAATTGACTGTCAATCCATTAAAACACTACCATCAGAGGCTTACATTCTTATTGAAGGAGTGTTGAAAAAGAGTGATGGAACTTTTTATGAAGCCACAGACAAGATCGCCTTGGTGAATAATGCTTTGATGTATTTGTTTAACGACGTGACTTATGACTTGTCTGGAGAGCAAGTGGAAAGAGTTATTTATCCAGGTCATGTCACTACCATTCTTGGAATGGTGAAATACCCTCACGGATTTCAGATTACAGATGGTATGAAGCAAATGTGGTTCATGAACATATCAAATCTTGTTGAAAATGAAGGATTTAAAGTTAGACGAGACCATTTGTTTGCAGACACTACATCCGTTGGCGCTTTTTCGTTCAGGATACCTTTGAAGCACATTTTTGGTTTTTGTGAAACCTATGATAAAGTTGTTTATGGGTTCAGACACACCATCACCTTTACAAAGAAAGAATGCGATGATGCGATTTACAGAGCGGAGAGCGCCAGTATAGGAATGATTGATCTTAAAAAATTCAGGCTTTATATGCCACGCGCTGAATTTAGTGTTTCGAGAAATGCTGAATTCATGAGTTTTATAGCTCAAAAGATACCTATCGAAGTACCTTATAAATCAAACAAATGCGAAAGACAGCTTATTCCTGCTGGTCAAACGGAATTTACCTGGTCGCTTGGAAGAATCACCGACAAAAGCGTTCCGATGTTTGTTTTGTTTGGACTTCAGACGAACAGACCCTCTAGTCAAACTGTTAATCCGTCACTATTTGACCATTGCAATATTAGCAATTTTTACGTGACCGTCAATGGAATAAAGTATCCAAATTATAATTACGACTTGAATTTTGGAGAAAAGAAAGTGGTCATGGCTTATGCAGATACGTTTTCTTTTGATGAAAAATATTACGGCACAAACGAACTTGTTTGTCAATCTGGGTTGTCCTTGTTTCAATATATAAAACTGTATCCCTTGTTCTTTGTTGATATCAGCAAGCAAAAAGAAAGAGTGGCTTCAGAAACAGCTGAATTGGTGATCAACCTTAAATTTCGAACTTCAACTGTTGCAAATACCGTTATCTTTGCTGTGGTGATCTCTGACAAGCTGCTTCATTTTGTTTCAGACGGAACTCACATGACTGCTGTTTATTAAGATCCTTGGAAATGACCGTGTTAAAAATTCGAAGAATTTCCAGCGATCCAAATGATCTAAAAAATTGAATTGGTCCAAAAAAAAAATCACGGCAGAAATAAAATGAGATATACAACATCGTATTTAAAAAATTTACCGAATGAAAACGGCGTCCACTAAAACGGCTGACGATTTATTAACGTTGGTGATGCTTGCGGTTGAAAATAACTTGATCAGTAAAGACAAGATTTTAGAAAGGGCCAAAGAAAAAAGAATACGCCGTGAACCTAAAGAAAAGAAATATGAAAAGCAATGTTTTATTAGGAGAAATCCAATCACTGTGAGAATGACTAACGTTGAAACAGGTGAGGTGACTGAATACAAGTCTCTTTACAAGGCGATGAAAGGAACTGGTCATAGATGTAAATATTTTGATCGCCAAGATGGAAAGGTGGACAATGGAATCAAGATTGAAAAGCTTCATCATTGATTTTTTAACTTTTACCGTGTTAAAAAATCGCAGATTTTCCAGTGATCTAAAAAAATGAATTGTCTTTTTAAAAATCTTAGTATTAAATAAAGATGGCAGTCATGCGAAAGGATGATCTTTTAAATGCTCTTGATGGTATGTTTGTGTCAACTCCTGATACGATTAAATCGAAAAGTTTGGATAAATTTTTAAAAAACGTTAGAAAGCTTCCAAAGGAACATCAAACGATTTTCAGGGAATGGTTGAAGTAGCACCTTTAAAAGAAGTGGTTATGCTTATAAAAGAAGATATTGACCTTCGTAATAAATTCTTTATCGGTACCAATTGGAGATTAAATGCAAGTGGTCGTAATAATTGTCGCAAAATCACTGAGCAGATTAGAGATATTAAAAATATGTATTCCTCTTAATTTTTTTAACTTTTGCTGAAAATAAAAAAAATTGAATTCGAGTAAAATAATTTACGACGAATAAAAAGATGGGTAATAATCAAAGCAAATATCAAGTTTCACTGCTTGACAAGCTCAGACAGTCTGGAAAAATGCTTGAAAAAATTAGCAAACTTGAACTTAAAGTTTATTGGAAACTGAGTAGACCGTTGATGAAAAATGCGTTTGAAAAGAACTACATGCTAATTCACGAAATGATTCATGACCTTTACCTTCCCAGAAGTCAGCTGTTTGATGAAATCGTGAGCAGTGATTTGAGTAAAACAGACATATACAAAATAAAAAGGCTTTTTGAACACGATATTTATTATCTAAAATATATCTTAGGTAGAAACAGTGAAATGTCTAATGATGAGGTTTATGGGGATGATGTAGTTCAAGCCCTTTATGGAGATCATTACCGATTGATTCAACTATTTGGTGAAGAGGAATTGCTGATGAGAGACTATGACTCTCTAAAAGAGATGAAAAATCAAATCGACCTCACCATTTCATTAATCGAATTGGATTCTTTTTGAAAAATTGAATTGGTTTTAAAAAAATCACGGCATTAAAAAAGATGGAGAGGAAGTATGTGATTGAATTTGATACCATGGGTCGTGCTCATCTGTTTGATGAAGACAAAGAAATTCATGCGGCTGGATGCGAATTTACTGCACATGACGAGTGGGGGAGAAAGTATACGATTAGATTTGATGAAATGGGTCAAGCGCATGTATACGATTCAATAAGCGAAATTTTTGCCAATTATTTTGCGGCTTAAAAATTACTTGTGATTTCCATGGATTCAAAGAATCTAAAAATTCGAAGCGCGCCACGGATCAGAAAGATCTAATTTTTTAATTCTTCACGCGAGAATTAAAATATGCCGACAGTGTACCGTGATTTAAAAAAAAAAATTGAATTGACTTAAAGAAAGTCACGGCAGAAATAAAATGAGTCCCCAATCTTCAGAAAAATTTATCGCGAAAGAGCGAAAAGATGAAAGTACCGAAAATTTTTTTCTTCCGTTAATAAAAATGAAAGATAAAGCATTGAAAAAAGTCTCAATGGCATCATTACGAAGAGATGCTAAAGAAAGGGCTATTAAAGGCTATACCAAAATGACAAGGGAACAGCTTGTTGAAGCTATAAGAACAACAAAACCTGTCATTGGCCTTATAAAAGATGTTAATGATCGAAAAGATCGAAACTATTCCAAAATGACTGTGAAAGAATTAAGAGAGATGGGCAGAGGCCTAGAACTCAAAGGCATCTCAAGAATGAAAATAGCCGAGCTCATTGAAGCTATAAGGCCTGTCATTGGACGTGGACCTGCTCCTCAACATGTAGCTTGTAGACGCACGACTGAGGCAAGACCGCTTTCGATCGCTTCAAGTCCTGCAGAAAGAGCTGATCCCATTGCTCCGGTTATTGCTCCACCTGTTGCTGATTCAACAAACGTTATTACACCTGCGCCAAAACCAGAATGGTTTTCAAGAATGTTAACATCTGTCTCTAACGGTTTAAGCCAACTAAATGATATCGTTGATCCATACGTTCCAACTGCGGTGAAAAATGCAGTGAGCAGCGTGAGAAATGGAGTGGAAAAAACAATCAAGTCTCTCAAAGATGTTGCATTTGGTGCTCCGGTTCCTGCTTCAAGGCATACAGGTGGTCCATATACAGTAAAATTTAATATGACTAAGCATTCAGCAGAACGTTCAACCAGACTATTTTCTTACGAGCCTTCTTCTCGATACCAAGACATTGTTCCTTTTTTCAACTTGATAAGAGAGTCTGCTATTCAAACCATGGAAGGAGAAAGAAACACAAAAGTAAGAATTTCTTTAGTCTGTGAAATGACTCGCGTAAGCATCTAAACAGGTGAGGAAACTACTCAGACAGCTAACTTTTCATCCTACACGAAAAGATTATTGGAGGGTGATGATGTACGAACGTTAATGAGTCAAATGGAAGAAAAAATCTTGGAAAGTAGTGCTAATTATAACAAGATGGGATCCAATTGCGTCTTGTCAAAGATTTTAAGAATGGATATCAGTTTTGTCGATTATGAACCTTTCAAGGGCTCATCCTACATGGAGCTATCTCCTATACTAAAAAGTAAAAAGGCGATCATCAACATGAAAAACAATGACGATCAATGCTTCAAGTGGTGTGTCACCAGAGCTCTTAACATGAAAGCTATGCATAATTCAAGAATTGATAATGAGTTGATTCTAAAATCTAAAGAGCTCAATTGGGAAGGAATGGAATTTCCTGTAAAGGAAACTCAAATCGAAATTTTTGAGAAAAATAATCTGGATATTAGCGTGAACGTCTTTCACTATGAAATGAATAAACCTCAACCTATGCAAATATCTAAATTTTTAGATCGAAAGCACTGTGTTGATTTGCTGCTCATTTCAAACGAAGACAACAGCCATTATTGCCTCATTAAAAATTTCAGTAGGTTTGCTGGTTCTTCAGCATCAAAGAATCAACACAAACAATATTTTTGCAGAAATTGTATGCATGGTTATGACCTTGAAGAAAAGCTTCAAATCTGTCCTGCTCTATCAAAAGCTGAGTTAACAGTCTAAAGGAAACGTCTGGGAAAGAAATAAAATGACCATAACTGATTTATGTCAACAATGGTCAGCATGACACAATTAATAGCTACCATCGTTACACGAATCTCAATAAGCTACAGATCGACTATTATGGGCTCACATCAAATGCAGCACACGTCATACAATCTATTGATGTATCTGTCTTTGCTCTCCTGAAGACTTTATACAGGAAACATGTTGCATTAAGATCTACTGATTTCCCAGAATATTTATGGACAACTACTTGGAAACGCTGAAGAATCTTACTAAGGTAAATAATGGTTTCAAGAAATGCTTTTGGTTCCTTTTGACTCCTTTGCTCCAGAATATAATAATTTATAGTTTGAATTGCGAACATAGAGGATGAGGGTCTATTCATTTTTATTTGTTAGCGCGTAAAATATTTCTTGCTGATTTTGGGTGGTTAGATTGTTATGAGTAGCACCTTGTTTGAAAAATAAAACTTATTTCATGCCAAAAATAATTGTTATTCATTATAGTTCTAGAAAAATAACGTTTTGAGTTTATCAGCCATAAGATTTCGCTGTTCGCCAGAAACACATTTTGTCCTCGTGACACAGAAAAAAATTTTTTAGGTGGGTAAAAAGAGTATAACTTGTAGTTTTTAAAAGTGTAAACCTTAAAATTAGGCATTAAAGAATACCAGATTTTTCAATTTTTACATTTTTAATTACATCAAGACTAACGTGGTTTTATGGCACAAATAACAACTCAGCTGTGTAATTTTATATCACGTAATGTTGTAAATTTTTTGCTGCTAGAGATACAATCCCTATGTGTTACAAATTGTATTTAAGAATTAGGGGAAATATCTAATTAATCTGGCAGTAATTTTGGAGGATTACCTTGTTAACAAGAGTACCTTGCATTTTTAAGGTATATAATTATGGGTTTTGAACAAAAATGCATCATTTATTAATTTGCCTCTAACAAGAAACCACGAAGAAAGCCTAAAAGGTTTCTGTTTTATTTTTTATATATAAAAAAAAAGGCTTAACGTGAATCAACTGAACTTGTTAAGCAAAAAGCATTGGAGGTTTTGAAAAAGAATGTTGATTTTGAAGATGCCTGTGTTCCAAAAGGCTAATCGAGGGGCATTCTTCTCCGAATACCAGATTTTTTTGATTTTGAATTTTTAAAACTTTTTAATATATTAGGTTGGTGCAAAAGAAAATTCCTTTTTTTTTTCAGTACTATTTATTAAATATAGTTAAAATTAAGAAGTCATTTGTCATCAAAATAATTTCCTTGGCTATCTATGACCTTTTGCCATTTTGTGACCAACTGACGAATTCCATCTCTGTAGAAAGACTGGGGGCTTTGCTTTGAAATAGGCATCTAGCTAATTTTGTAAATCTTGATTTTCTTTGAATGATTTATCCCGTAAAAAATGTTCCATTGAACGGAACAAATGGTAATCTTATGGTGCCATGTCTGGTGAATACGCAGGATGCGGCAAGACTTCCCAGCCTAGTTCTAAAATAGTTTCCTTGGTTCTCATAGCAACATGGGGCCGAGCATTGTCGTGCAGCAATATGACTTTACGGTTTCCATGACCTGGTCCGGACCTTTTTTCTAAGATTTTTTCATTCAAACGTCTCAATTGTTGCGAGTAGCGTACAGCATTAATAGTTTGCTTCGGTTTCAGCAGTTCATAGTATATTATACCTTTCGTATCCCACCATACGCTAAGCATTACTTTTTTTCGATGAATATCGGGTTTAGGTAAGGCTGATGCTGATTGACTAGGACTCAACCACTGTTTTTTGTTGGAAGGATTGTCATAATAAACCCACTTTTCATCACCCGTTACAATTTTCCACAAAAAGTCCATTTTTTTTTACTTAGCCATTTGAGAAATACAGGTGCCCAAACGTTGCATTTTGTTATTTTCAGTCAAGTCATGTGGAACCCATTTTCAGACCTTTTGAACCTTTTCCATGTCGTGTAATCGTCCTAAAACAGTCGAATGATCAACTCTAAGTTGTTCTGCTAATTCTCGAGTCGATTGCCGTGGGTCTTCTTCGAGAGAATTCCTCTAAATTGTCTGTTTCCAGTTCCTGTGGCCTTCCTGAACGTTCTTTGTCTTCAAGATCAAAATCTCCGCTGCGAAACTTAGCAAACCACATCTGGCAAACGTGAACATTTAGAGCATCCACACTGTAAACAGAACAAATCGCTTTTGTCGCTTTTGTTGCATTTTCACCCTGCCGAAACTTGTACAACATGCAATGTCTAAAATGTATTTTCTCTATTCAGCCAACCTTAATACAACCCCAAAAGTTCATACTGTCTTTTATCATGCTGAACACTTTATTCTGAAAAAAGGACTACTATCACACTTTTCTAATTTATTGGGATCGATTTAAATGCGACTCCACAAATCCAAACAATAGAACAAAACTAAAACACTGTTTGGCAGACTTCAAAGCCATACACATGCAAACCATCCACTTAATTTGCTCATATGCCAATTATTTACAAGGATTTTTGTTATCAAATAGAGAACTTTTACAGAAAAGTTTATGCTACTTGTCTCGTGAAAAAAAGTGATATTTTTGATCCTTGTGATAAATAAAAAAACGTGGTATTTCTTATCCTTCCAAACTAAAATGAGTTTTTGTCTTAAATTGGTGTTTATCAAATACCTGTCAAATAAGAAGTTAAAATCTCTTTGTCAAAAAACTTATAGACAATCTTCTTTATATACTTAAAGAAAGTGAACCAATGTAAAAGCTGTAAAAATGCAAAATTGAGTTCTCATTTTGGCCGTAAAACCACCCTATTTTTGCTGAAAATTAAAATGCAAATTTCTCTAGCATACTTCAATACCTGATTTCTAGATTAACATTTTTGTAAAATACAAAATATACTCTTTCAACCATCCGAAGGATTTTCTCGGGTCCGAAGGATTTGGTCATGAGGTTAATAATGAGGTTAAATACAATTTTGGGAACAGTGATTGCTTTTATGCTTGAAAATTGAATAGGGCACCTGCTGCAAATAGAACGGGACTATTTCAACTGTTGAAACTGCGAAATTAAATCTTTTTGTACAATATTTCTCAGACTGAACTTAACTTTAGAAGATTTAAAAATGGTGGGGAATTATCTTGATTAGGAAAAAATTCATTTATACTAAAAACTAATTCTAAAAAAACTTATAATAAAAATTTATTTACAATCAATGTAATAATCAAAATAAAGATCGTGATGACCATCATAAAAAATTCAGTGAAAAAGAACAAAAGTTAACCTAATAGTAAAAATAATAATGAAAAAAAATTACTACAGTTTTAAAATATCGAGTTATTTTACACTTTTAGTAGGACTCAATGAGTTATTGTGGAGAAGTATAGACGGAGAATTCTTCAAAGGCTTTTATACTGCAAGCATCAAAGATTTTCAAAAATAGAACTAAAACTTGCAAAAAATGATAAAACATAAGCTTTATCTAAAATCTTTTAAAATCTTACAATATCATCATTGGTATCGTCTTTGGTATCGTCTTCTTTAACGAAATTGGTATCGTCTTCTTTAACGAAAAAAAAAAAGTTTTACATCCAAATTTTATTTATAAACAAATTAAGATGATTTTTAAACAAATCAACAAATATATTAACTAACAAGCCGACATTTAACATTGTTAAACTTCATGAGAAGCTTTGAAAGACAAATAGAATGGAAAGTCACAAAGATCTTTACCAATATCATGAAATTCATTCGGTGAATGTCTTTCGTTATTTATCAACAACTCTTCATGCTGAAACCCAAATTCATTCATAAGACCTTGTGAGGAAAAAAAAAAAAAAAAAAAAAAAAAAACAATTTTTAAACTACACATAGGTTGGAAATCTCCTTTAACCAAAATAAAATACTTAAAAGCCCATCAAAAAAAAAAAAGAGACAACAAGTAACTAATACTGCATAAATGAAAGTTATGTCACAAGTAACAAAATATTGCATAAATGTTGCAGGAGGTTACATAACAACAACTTACTTGATTTAATTTCAAAAATTGATGGCAATTTATTGGATGCAACAGAACTCACGTCTTCCACTTTGTTTGTTTCTGCCTTAATGTAAAAATATTTAATAGCAATAAATGTTTTTTTAAAAAAAAGACCAAACAACCAAAACAATAAAAGATTATTGTAAGCAATTGTTTAGTTATTCATTTTGTTCCCTTTGGAGCTTTTTTGCGCCATTTTTTGTTTTTGTAAAAATATTTACATTAAAAAAACTTCGGATATAAATTTAGTGTAACATCAAGCCATCACATTCAAAAAAATCAACACACTCATTTCAGATGATACCAAATCGAGAGAAAAATTAAAGAATTTTAAAATTCACCTACATTTCAAGATAGAAACAACCCTCTGAATTTATGAGGGCATTCAACCATTGTCCAGTTTTGTTCTACATCAACAAAAAGATTGTTTTTTTATGTGAGAACCTTTTTTTTTTTTTTTGCAAAAGAAAAAAAACAAGTGTTGATGTTATTTTTTTAAACCTTTATGTAGGCTTCAATATTCAAAAAAACTAAGAATGCCGGAAAATAATACAATCAGAATGACTATTTTAACCTTTTCTTTTTATAAGCGTTTATTTGTGTTTTGAATGAAAAATCTTTTACACAGATTTAAGTCACTTTTTGGAAAAGCAGAAAAATACCAAAAAAAAAATGTTTCATTTAAAGATTCTTTTTACTTAATAATTAATATAATCTTAAAAACATGGAGCTATATTCATAAAACTTCTATAAAAGCAAAAACAACAAAGCGTCATAAAGAGTATTAAACTTACCTTAAAGTTGTCAAAGGATTAAACAATAAAGATGAGAATTCAAAAAAATGTTTTGCATTTTATGTATTTAGTAATAACACATGTACATGTAAGTACATTGAGTCAAGATACATGGCAAGTTCACAAACGGTCCGTTTATATTCCCCTCACTGTGGCATATGATTTAAAAAAGTAGAACTTTCTTTTTTTGGAGAAATTGCAAAAACATTTTTTACTCTCCGCATTTTAGTATTTTAGAAAAACTATCTTTCGTAAAAAAAATTTATTAAAAACAATTATTCTGCACTTGTTGCATAGTTACAATTTCTGTATGTTTACATGACACAGCTGTTATTAAGCTTATCTTTAAATAAAATGGAGCAACAAAATAAAACTCATTTTAAAAACTTGAAGAAGCTGCACTGGTGGATGAAATACAATAATTAACATTAAAAATGAAGAAAAAAAACTCTTACATAGTCATCCATACTGCAAACCTCTGAGAGAAAAAACAAAGTTTAATATTCAATTGGAATATAAAAGAATAAAAAGCAATATAAAGAAATACAAATAAAATAAAACTACATAATACAAATAATAAACAGAAAATAAAACTTTTCTTATCATAAAAAAACTATGTTCACATCTCACAAAAGATTTTTACATTTTTACAGAGGCATTCATACAACAACAAAGTACAAAGCAAAAAAGATAAATAAACAGAGCTAGATGTAATACCAAAAGCTCTGATTAAAAAATAAATGTAGAGAGTTTGGAAAGATTACTAAAATATTTTTTTACCTCAAAAAAATTCTTGTATGAAAGACATTGCCTGAAGCAAATCATTTTAAACAAAAAACAAACAGTTTTAAAAAATATCTGCTGCACATTTGACTTAAGGTCACTTATTATTATAATACTTCATAATATTAAATTATATTATAAAATAGAGGAAGTCTATGTTAAATGGGTCATGGTGCATTTTGGGTCACACAACAATCAAACCAAATATTCAAAAGTTAGAAATAAATTAGAATCAGAACTTTTTCTAACAGAAGTAAAAACTCATAGCTTCATTTATTTTCTGTATCTTTTATTTTTTTTTTTAACAGATAATTTCTCAAAGGAATTCCAAAAATACTTTTTACTTTTTACTTTGGGTTTTTATTTTGAGAATAGTAAAGTTTTGAGAGAAAAAAAAAAAGCTTAATTTTTGTATAGAATAAAATCTCAATTCTAGTTTTCCAGTTTTTGTAGTATTCTACAACATTTTGCTTTTCACAGAAGTAAAAGTAAATGTGAAAAATTTTAAAAATGGAAATCTGTTATTCTTGGGTTAAATGAGTCATTAACATAACATTAGATTTGTTTCTTAGCTTTAGATTTGTCAAGATAAAGAAAAATACACTTAATTTGCTTTCCAGCTCAATCTTTACATCTTTTGCAATTATTAGATGTAGGTGTCTTTTGTCATGTGAAGAAGATATGGAAAAAAAATAATGCGTATTACACTGCAACAAAAGACAAGATATTAGATAAAGAAGTTTTTCCACCTTTGATCAAAAAACATTTTGAGTGTGGCAAAGCTTTCACTTATTTTCATGCAATAGCTGGATTTTAACATACTGGAATTGCTCCACCAAATAAAAACAACTTAAATAAAAATAAGTTAAAGAATAGGGAACAGCTTATGGAATATCTGGTCTGAAAATACAATGGATTGAAGCATTCTTAAAAGAAAGAAAACAAACAGTTGTAATAGGCGAAAATGTATCCTCTTGGGCAGAAATTACCAGTGGCGTGCCACAAGGGTCAGTAATTGGACCACTCTTATTTGTACTACTTATAAACAATTTGCCTAATACTTTAAAAAATCTAACAAAGCTATATGCTGACGACACCAAAATTATGAATGAAATGCTTTCCAGTGCATCAACTCTTTCTTTGCAATCAGATCTCCATTCAGCTTTTAAGTGGACTCAAGACTGGCTTGTGAAATTTAATATTTCAAAATGTACGGTCATGCACTTTGGCCGAAATAACAAAAAATCACCCTTTTATATCGATGAACAAAAGTTAAACATAACAGAATCTGAAAGTGATCTTGGAGTAATCTTCTCAAGCAATCTGAAATGGAAATATCGTGTAATAAAATGCGTAGGTAAAGCCAACCAAATGTTGGGTCGGATTAAAAAATGCTTCGTTTGCTTAGATATTTAAAGCAGGTCTTGATTGCTGGATGAGCAGCAATTAAGCCAATCAGCTGTCATAGCGTGTTGATACCACACTCACTGGCTCACACCAGTTACAGCATTTACTAATACTAATACTATTGAAATCTTTTTGAATATTTTTGGCAAAACTATTTTCATCATTTTAAGTTGGAAATTAAGGGAAAAAAAAATTCTACTAGAGTCCAACTGCAGCTCAATCTGTGTCAGATTTCTTCTAAAGCTATAATTCCCATGAGACAATCCAACTTAAATATGTTCTAGAAATCACAACATTTTTAATAAAGTAAAATCTTTCTTTCAGTACTGTGGATGGTTATTCATTTTATGATTTCATAACATTCCTTAATCCATGAGAAACCAATGTGTAATCCACAAAGCCAGAACAACCATTTTAAAGTACAAAAATTGCTCTAGACCCAAACCCTCAAACTTTGCTTAACAAGTGATAGAGTGCTTTAAACTGAATGGTATTTATTAAATACTACACAGTTTTTTTGTCAAAGATTTTTTACCAGTATTTTTTACATAAACAATCTATTTAAACTTTTAGCAATTTAACTAATGGATTTGTCGAAAGAGGTGTAGCAAGAGGCTATGGGACAAACCCCACTGAATTATGAGCTAAGCTAATTATATTTTAATTATTTTCTTTGCAACTTCTTGTTCTCTCTAACAATTTCACTCCTGTCATTACTGGAATTTTAACATCATAAAATATTGGGTCAGTACATTCTTTAGTAATTCCACTAATCAAAAGATAATTTTTAAATGAGTAGAAAAACTCAATTTTATAAAAAATTTAAAACTCAAAAATATAAAAACTCAACTTTTTATTTACCACCTCAATGTATAAAAAATTTTATTGTTTTTAGAAACTTGTCCTGACAAATACATAAAACCCAGCAAAAAATAGTCTCTACAGAGGTAGGGTTGCCAATTAAATATCTACAGAGGTTCAAAAAAATAGATACAATAGACTATTTTTATTTAAGACTCATTTAAATACCATAAAAAAAAACTAAAGAAGATATTGACCTAATGACTTTTTTGTTTTCAAGTAAGACTACTATATTACAAATAAATAAATAAAAAAAAAAAAAAGATTATTTTTAATAAGAAAATCATAAAGTGCAGCTATTGCAATTTGTGTTAAAAGCCCTTGTAGGTTTTTAAGAAAGCTAAGTAAATGACGTAGCTGTAACATAAATTTATTTACTTTTAACATAGAATATATAAAAACTTGAAAGTAATTCTCTTTGCATAAGGTCATGACTTTTTTCCCAATAACAAAAATCTTTACCAAAATTAGAATTTAACAAATCAATTGAAACAATAATAGCCAAATCAAAAATAGTGCATTCTTATTTTGAATTATATTTAGAAATTCAGGACTACTTAAAAAACATCACTAAAATATTATTGTTCATTTTAAAACTGCTAAACCAAATTTGTGGACAGAAATAAAAACGTACCTTTAACTATCCTTTCAATTGTCTTGTCATAGTTTCCTATACAAAGACCTTTTTCACATCAAAGATTTTTCAACTTTGCAAATTTTAAATGCAAATAACTTAAGGATTACAAAGAACATTTAGATGCAATTTTCATTTTAACAAAATTTAACTGTTTACAAATATTAAATTCTATTAATTAACAGATAACATTCTTATACCAAAATAAAAGCTTACTTAAGTCTATAAACCTGAAAACTCGAAAAGAACAGGTGTCGTTCTTCTGAGACAGCTCTGTGACTTTTATTATTTCAGTTTGTTTTCCTAAAGCACAACGAAAATTGGTTTTCCACTTAGAAACATCATCAGGTTTATTTTTATCAAACTTCTTTGTGTGAACAGCCCAAGCACTAAATTACAAAAGAAGTTTAGTTTAAAAACTTTGGCTTAAGTCACATCACAAACACTACAACATAATTAACAGATATGTGATCAAAGTAAGATACATGGTCACCATTAAATGATTGTAAAAACTGTAAAAATGTTACCCAGGCTAAACAAAAATATGTAAGTGCAATTAAAGGGCAATAAGATGAATGAGTACAAATAGTTACCTAAGATAGTTATTAGATAAGGAATTAAATAAAATATATCGGAGAATGCAAAAAAAATTTTCTCTTGGTCAAGCAAACCTATTTAGCAACATCCATGGTTTAAGATGACAAAAATGTAATCATAAATTGCACTCATTGTGGTAGTGGGTAGCAAAAAATAGGCCACAATTTTAAGAAATTCAAAACATTTTTCTTAATCTTATTTATAGAAATTTTGTTCAAATAGACATCTCCACAACTTAATAAAAAGTAGGAAAAAAAGTATAATAGGCCCAGGTATTAGAGAGATAATAGATTTAACAAAAAGGTAGACCTTTCAGTTATCTTGGTAAATCAATTGAAATTTTTAGTTGAAAATTTAATTATTTCAAGTTGTCGTTTGCTGTATTTAAGCCATTTACCTTCTTTCAGTCCATTTATCCAGATGTTAATTTGACTAAAAACGTAGGAAAGATTGTTTTAATTTAAAAGAATTAACTAGTTGACCACAAAACCTTTTAAAAATATATCAGGTATCTACAGGTATTTAATTTCAGTGTTTAATCATCATGAATTATTTTGTTTCTTTCGGGATAATTATTGAGTAGTTGCTGAATGAAAAGCTACAATAAAAAGCTGCAGCATATAAAAAAAAAAACAAATATGATACACGTAACATAAATACTGTGATGTGAAATGGAGCGATTGTATTGGTTAACTTCTTCCTAATCAAGAGATAACGGAAAATTTTCAACTAAAACTTCAGGGTTAAGCACATCAATACATATGAAGTACAAATCACATTCAATGGATTTTGACACTTTTCAAACATTTCTAAAACCAATAAAGTTCGATATCCAGGGGAAAAAAAGAAGCTTAGAAATTGCTCAATTAAAACTTGATGTTCTATTTCGTTTTGTTTTTCTTTAAAAGAAAAAAAGAAAAAAGAAAATAAAAAAGTAGCTTTTTAAAAGAGCTTTTTAAAACTCTTACTTTCTTCTAAGAAAATTACTTTCCAAGAGAAAATTTCCATGTTTGCCTGACTTTTCATCACTAAGTTAAGTTTCTATATTTCTTAAGTTATAGTAACGTGGTCAATTTTTTATACAATTTAGAGTTTATTGGTTTGGCTTTATTAGTTAGAACAAACAGCTGACAAGTTTGTGCACCTATTTGTGAGTGTAATGAAATCATTTTACGCACGATGGTACGTACTTTTTGAAACAGCCGCCATGGCGATCGTTTAATGAACGTTATTTTGTTATTAATGAATCGTTAAAAAGTAAAATAGAATGCCATTTACTAACACAAAAACATTTTAAAGTGACTTAAAGTAAAAACTTTATCGAACAATGCTTCCACGATCTCTACAATCCGATTCCATTAGGTTAGGTATCGACTTTTCGAGGAAGAAAATTGAAATTTTAGTCGAAAAATAGTTTTTAGATCTATTTTTTGAAAAGAAAATCCCAATTCATCCCATTAGTTATGCATGCTCCATTATTAAACTGATTGGATGAATTAAAAAACAAGAATTAACTGTGGCAAAAACAAAAATCTATCGAATGCTTTGCTAAAATAAAGACTATTTATGAAGACTTTAGAAATTTGTTGAAAATCCAAGACAGATCTTCATTTTCTGTTTTAAACTTCTTTTTTACTTAAAACACTGAAAATCTAAAATCAGTTTCTATATGCAACAGGTGACTTAATATCAGAACGACAATCCAATTTAGCCAAGTAATTGCCACGTTTTCCAGCAGGATTACTCATGTGTTTCTTTTTGTTCACTCCATTGTTTCTTTTTCTTCAACGCCCTATTCTATTCTTTTAAAGGGATATGTGTTCTAACATCAAATTTTGTTTTGTCTTTTTCTTATTTTGTACTTTTCTTGAAATGTTACATAGTTTCGGACATTTTCTTCGTAGTGTCGTAAAAGTAGAAGCATTTCAAAACCTGTCTCAATCGGATCGTTTGGAACCAGTTATTGATGGTGATGGTTGTCCAGTAAACCAAAAGTTAGAAGATGCACAAGTTCTCGGTTTTGGTGTTAAAGAGAAGAAAAAGAGAAGAGAATAATTTAAAAGACACATAAACTTAAAAGACACATAAACTGTTATAGGATCGTCATCAGGAAATCTAAAAAGATCTTTTAATTGATGGTCTTCCTATTTATTTTCCTATTACCTTTAACACTATCTAGAATTTTATTTAACATTTTAAGATGCAATTGCGCAATAAATCTATGTTTGTATTATTTTCTTTGGGCTCATTAAGCAGACCTCAATCAAACGCATACAAAAATCAAAATGTAATTTTGTAAGCAGTGAATGTTTTGGGTTCTGAAAAGTGTACAACATGAACCCATATGAGTAGCGTTTTTGGCTTAAAGTGGTTTTTGGTCATTTTTGACAGAAATACTCAATAAGGCTTGCAAGAGAATAAACAAAAACGGTTTTATGTTGTCATAGTTTTCAAATTGAAAACTTATTCACTTGGGCTAAATAATCTTAAAAACAGTTTGACCTCTTAAAGCAAATATTTGGTGTGTCGATACATGAACATGTTGATACATGAACATAAAGAAAAACATGTTAATAGGATTAGATTTTCTGAAAATCTTACGATTGAAATCGAGTATTAAAAATTCTGTGAAAATGTTTAAGGAGCGTAGCTCACAAAAGTAAAAAATTCAAAATTTTTGATTCACCTGTTTTCTTGATCAATAAATATTTCCACACAAAAAACCGTGACCAAAATTCAACTTGCTTCAATGTTTTAGCTGAAGTTCAAAATCACAATTTGAAAAAAAAGTTGAATTTAAAGTTAAACATTTTTTTTTTACTCAAAAAAAGTAAAAATAAAAAATTTATTTAAATAAATTTTTATATATCATTGATAAAAAAATATTTTAATAAAACAAAACCACCATGGACAAACCTGTTAGGAAAAGTTGAACCCGATTTTGATTTTGACCACAATTTGGAAAAAAAGTTGATTTTAAATTTAAAGAAAATTTTATTACTCAAAAAAAAAACTTTTAAAAAATATTTTGAAAAAATTACGGTAGGATGAAAAAATAAAAAATTTACAAATAAAAAATGTCATATTTTTATGACTTTTAAAAATTTATTAATGGGCTTATTTTTGTCCCATTACCGTTATTTTAGCGTAAAAGACCGACTCACTGGTTCAGTAACCAATATTTTTCCGTTGTCAATAGAAATTAACAAAACAATTTAATAAGGCAAACCATTGGTGTTGTTATTCATCATCTTTTTTGTTACGAGTCCAGTTTTAGTAATATCATTAGAGGATTGCCTGAATTCACTTTCAGCACCTGATGTGGTTTCTTGTTTATTTGACTGATTGTGACAATAAGTTCGATGTTAAAGTCTTTCTCATTCTATAAAGCTAATTAAAAAAAAAAAATTGTAGAAAAGGAATTATAGAAACTATATTTTAATTAGTTCTATAGAATGTGAAATAGTTCTTGCAAACCTTTTAATGGGAAAAAACCTAAGTTTGAAAAAACTTTCGTCAGGAATTGCAAACATTTTTTAAACGTTCTTGGATTTTATGTTACTTTTATAACTGTTCTGAACAATTGTGCAATGAATTGTGCAATAAAGGAACAAACGATTGCACAAATTTTGTAGAAATTTACTGGTACATATTTACAGAAGATGTCAGAGACAGAAAAAGTAGAAGATTGAGCAAAAAATAGTTTTTTCATTCAAATAAAAGAATGAGGTCAAACGTCAGTTTGCATCATTGAAATTTAAATTAAAATCCAAGGTTTTTCCATCTTTTCTTAATAACCTTTGATTTTTAGTTCAGTTCTTTTCTGTCAGTGTAAGGAGAAAGACAAACCCTCCCCTAGTTGGTCCACTAACCACCCACAAATTACAAATCCTGACCAGTTAGTTGCATGTGCATCTTGGTAGCCTATCCACTTAGTAGTTATACATCCGTCCTGGTAACCTACTTGGTAGAGAGCTTGAATTATACCGAATATGTAAATTCACCAAAAACAATAAAATAAGAGAGAAAAAAAAACGAAAAAACTCACCGAAACAGTTCGGCGTATTTTTTATCATAATCGCTTGATTTTCCGAAATGAGGCCAAGGAACTTTGAAAATTTGCTCTTCTTTATTAATCCATTCAAGTCCTGGAAAAAACCCAATTTTGCTCATGAGCCAAGGTTTAAATTTCATGCGAAATTTTTTTGATTGAGTTTCAATCGAGCTGTCGTTGGATGCAGTAATCCTCAATCTTGCCATATTTTTTAAAACAGGACCAAACAACTCCAGTGTGTTGCACTACAGGCAGTCATACGATTTTAAATACTATAAAAAATAAAAAAAATGCAAAAAAATACGCTCAGCTTACGGCTTTTACCTTTTATGAAATTCTTTAATAACTTTTAACAACAACAAAGATGTACTTTTTAAAAAAAGGTCCTGCACTATCAACACCTCAGTGAACATTTTTGTTATGCTTACAGTTTGTTCTGATGTTTATTAATTACATCTTATATGTTTTGACAATTAGATTTGCACTAAACTTAAGAAGTGAACAAACTTGACAAGGAAACAAACTTACCAAGGGAAAACTAACCATGAGTAAAAACTTACCAAGGGGACAAACTTTACCGAGGAGATAAACTTACCGAGGATAAAAACTTACCAAGTGAGAAAAAAGAAATCATTTCAACATTCTAAATTTGCATTTAGTTTTGACTTCTGGTAATGGGCTTCTGTGGGCGACAAATAAACGTAAGTATCTCTTCTGTTTAACAGAAAGTTGCACTTTTTTGCATGCATACTTCATTTAATTGACTGCATAAAAGATATTATCAAGAAATGCCCATAAACAAAACAGCTTTTTCAATTAAAGAATAAATTTCTTTCAGACTTTTAAAGGGCTGATTGACAGAAAACTAATCTTGAAAGTTTTCCCTATGAGAGCATCAAAAAGATGGCTCTAGGTAATGTCAAGCTTTATAAAAGTTTGACATTTCTCTAGTAAATAACAAAAAATGTTTAATTGGCAAGAATAGTAGTTTATTCACTATATTGGATAACTGAGAGTAATGGATAACTGTAAGTAAAAGATAACTGAGACTAAAAGATAACTGAAAGCAATAAATAACGGAGAATAAAATATGGCTGAGAATAAAAAGTGAATGAGAGTAAAGTATAAGTAAGAGTAACAGATGGCTGAAAGTAGCAGATAATTGCACAGTAATCTTTAGTTTGTCTTAAAAAAGCAGGCGAGATCAACCTACTTACATACAACTACTTTAAAAAATGAAACTATGAAAAAATGAGAATCTCAAAAAAAAACAAGACCAAGATACAAAGAAGAAATTTGTAATAAAGATAAGACCAGTAAATAAAAATGAATATTGTGATAAGTTGTAATAGACAACAGACAAAAGTTTAACTAAAAAGTTTTCATGAAAAGTACAAAGCTTTCTTTAACTAACTTTAATATACATTTGCATCACTTTATGAAAACCTATGTTTACCTATTTAACAGAATTTTTCTTCTGTATTGATTTTTATTGCATTAAACTTTAAGTGTTTATGCGTCCAGAATTCGCTAAAAGGAATAAAGAACCATTCTCCAACATGGAATAAATAAATGCTAAGTTTTTGATGTCAATACACATTGCAGAATTTCTCACAGAACTCTCTAAGTACCCCCAAAGTTCTTAAAGAGTTTTGTGAGGAGTTCTCCTGAGGATTTAAAATGAGAGCAGCAAAAGATCCTTACTATGACTTAAGATTAAGATGCAATTTAAAAAAATGTAAAAGGATAAGGCTAATTGGAGGTCGATCGAACCCTCCACGGTTAGAGACTTTATATTTCTTACTTAGAGCCTGGAAACTTTGCATCAACTTCTCGACATCGAATTTACTTAGAAAAAAAGCAACCAACAAGGATTCTTTACATTATCTCAAGTGAAAAAATCTTAGTTGCGTTTACAATTTTTGAAAACGTACTTTACTTAACCTTTTCAATTCCCGGTTTAAATTTATCACAAAAAATGAAATAAACCGCTCGTCGGTAGTAAACTAAAATACAAACGTACAGTTAACTTACGATGGTAGTCAACTATTATGCACCAAGTTTGTTTCCGGTAGCGACTTTAAAATTAGAAGCAATCAGCCAGTTAAACTAAAAACTATAGGGGATTTTTGAAAGAATATACAGAATACACAATATTTTTACCTCCTAGAGTTAACTTAATCTCCTTTAGTGTATCTCCAGAAGTTAATGTTTTTATCTCCTAAAGTGAATATCTTATCTCCTAAAGTTAATTTTATCTCCGAAAGTTTATACTTTATCTCCTAAGTCAATTTTATCTCCAGATATTGCTTAATTTGTCTCCAGAAGTTAATATTACCTCCTAAAGTTAACTTATCTCCTGAAGATGACTAAAAGCTTAAAGTATCTTCTAGGAAGAAATTCATATTATCTCACATAGCAAACAACCTACAAATAAATTTTCCTCATTTAAATTTCAAAAATTTTTATTTTGAATTCTCTTAGGGATTAATATGTTGTTAAATCGAAAGAAAACAAATAATTGATCGTTATTGTCGTCCAAAACTGGAATTTACATTTCATTCCCAGTTGAATTCTATCAATTTTTCTGTTTTTTCCTTAGAACTTACTTGTGTATTGTTTTCGTTGTCAAAATAATTACTCTCCACCTCTCAAGATTGTTGAAGTGATTTAAACTTTAAGCTGCATGTAGCAGCTTATTTTCGGAAAGTTTGAAATTTAAACTCGGTAGAAATGCTCAAATGGCCTGTTAGGGCCTGTTTATATGGAAAGCGGGCTGACTCGGCAAGCGAGCCAGCCCGTTTGCCGAGATATCGACGTCATCAATATTTTAACTTAATTTTATTTTGCGTTTATATGAATAAACGAGCTGGCCCAGATAGCGATTCGGGATTGTTCGTTTATTCATATAAACGCAAAATAAAATTAAGTTGAAAGAAGGACGACGTCGAGATATCGGTAAACGGGCTGGCTCGTTTGCCGAGCCAGCCCGCTTTCCATATAAACAGGCCCTTAATATGGAAAGCGGGCTGGCTCGTTCGCCGAGCCAGCCCGTTTGCCGAGATATCGACGTCATCAATATTTTAACTTAATTTTATTTTGCGTTTATATGAATAAACGAGCTAGCCCGGATAGCGAGGTCTCACTGTTTTTTGCCGAGATCTCGGCAAACGCGTTGGTTAATTTCTTAAATTTTACGCATGCGTACAAATTCTTACATTTTTTAAATTTGAAAGCTTCAGCGTAAAATAATAAATTTAATAATAAAACTGGCAACTTCTATGTACTTAAAATTTTAGTCGTTGTGCTTTTATAATTTACAATTTCTTTTCGATTTTATTATTTGCAGTTTTATTTATACTGCTGAAAACTCTCAAAAGGGTCAGAAGATAAATAAGGGCTTAACTCTGAAACCAAATTCATGAAAAGAAACCGTGAAAGGCTAAAATTTGTTTTCCATACATCAATGTGAGCTACACCAGTTATTATATTATACCACCATAAATCAGTTCAGCCAGTTTTAAACCAGCAACTACGATTTTTTCTTTTAAGGCGCCTCTCTCTTGCTTGTTTCATCTTTTGAAGTGATTGTGATCGTTTTAGTAAAAGAAAATTTAAAAAATTATCAAATTTAAATTTGTGAAGCTTATATAATACAATTAGGCTTTTAAGAAGCATTATTTGTGTTAGAATACCAGTTAAACATATTGTTAAAATGCAAAGTGTTTCTTTGTTGCTAGCCGCCATCTTTAAAATTATTATTTTACCGATATAGAGGGTAGCCCTGCTCGAAAAAGCCAGGCTGACCTCGATATCATGTTTTATTTTTTTGGCAAAAATTCATATTAACGCAATTTTAAAACTGGCTTGTTATCCGGGCTAGCTCGGCAAATGGGCTAGCCCTTGTCCATATAAACAGGCCCTTAAAAATGGAAACAGAAAACTTTTGTTTTTAAATTTTGATCTTTTGTGTGAGTTTTGAAAAGTTAGCAAATAAAGAGAAACGAAAGTTTTTGTCGAAACTATCGTGCAAACAACCATTAAAAGTTTGAAACCATACGCAATAAAAATACTGCCAGCTGCTCTACAAATCCAGCTTCTATATGTTTTAATTTAAAAGAAATCAGAATGCAATTTAAGCAACAAAAAAATATAATAAGCCATTAAAGTAAGCTAACATAATGGAACACGTGCTAATAGTAGTTATACCTTCGTATGCACAAATTGATGTTATAATAAGGACGCGTTGTTTAGTGGACGGAGAAGCTAATGTTTTTGGTTTCGATTTCGTCAGAACGAAAGCAAAACAGATTTCAACATTAAAAAAAAAAAAAAAGAAAGAAAAACTCATTCAGGAGGAAACTGGGACACACCACGGAACAGTTAACTATTGCAATCACTCAAGATTGACCTCAATCGCACGTTGAAGAGTAAATCAAGGACTGCTGAAAATGGTTTGCAAAGTTTTGATGAGCTGCTGCGCGGGATACCTCCATTCTCCCTAAATACATTTATAATTAGAAATAATCATTTCATTTTATTTGTAAAAATGTTCTTTAATAGAAATTCTCTTTTGTTTAAAGTAATTAAGATTTATTCAAAAAATAAATTGATCGCTATTAGCTCTTTCTCGATTGAAATTCTCTTTTAAAATACGATAAAAAATAACTAAAAAAAGGTCAAAATAAACAACAGGTATTTTTTTTAATAAAAAATGATTATGGTTCCGAGCACATTCTGGTAGTCATCTATTTACTTTGTTTTTTCAAATATTTTCGCGGGCCCATCATAAAACAACTATTCCTTGGGGTGGCGACCAGTAGGAGAAAGAAAGGAAAATTTTCTTCAAAATTTGGTTTGACAGTAGAGTTCTTGCTGTTTAACATTTTATCATTTGTTTGTTTTTATAACATCTTTTGTAATAACATCATTTGCTGTTATAACATCTTATCATTTGTTGAAACTACTGTATTTGCTTTAAAAAGAGACAGACTGCGTTAAATTAAAGTCTTGTTAGTTTTTTGTTAGAATGTTAAAACTAAAATGCTTGTACTTAGATCTTGACGATCTGAAGCTTAGAACTAGTACGATGTGTAGAGCGTTGAATGATTCACTGGATTAGGGCTGTTTAATTGCTTTTACATGTTTATGGTGTGATTTTTTGAATAAATCTTAATTACTTTAAACAAAAGAGAATTTCTATTAAAGAACATTTTTACAAATAAAATGAAATGATTATTTCTAGTTATAAATGTATTTAGGGAGAATGGAGGTATCCCGCGCAGCAGCTCATCAAAACTTTGCAAACCATTTTCAGCAGTCCTTGATTTACTCTTAAACGTGCGATTGAGGTCAATTTGGAGTGATTGCAATAGTTAACTGTTCCGTGGTGTGTCCCAGTTTCCTCCTGCCCCAGTTTTCTACACCCATGCATTTATATTATTTAAAGAGTTTGATTTAAATAGTATTTCGTTAAGAATAAAAAAGGTCTGTTATCTACAACTAAATAGTTTATTTCGTAAGTATTTTTTTTTAAAAAAAAAAATGAGTTTTTCTTTTTTTTTTTTTTAATGTTGAAATCTGTTTTGCTTTCGTTCTGACGAAATCGAAACCAAAAACATTAGCTTCTCCGTCCACTAAACAACGCGTCCTTATTATAACATCAATTTGTGCATACGAAGGTATAACTACTATTAGCACGTGTTCCATTATGTTAGCTTACTTTAATGGCTTATTATATTTTTTTGTTGCTTAAATTGCATTCTGATTTCTTTTAAATTAAAACATATAGAAGCTGGATTTGTAGAGCAGCTGGCAGTATTTTTATTGCGTATGGTTTCAAACTTTTAATGGTTGTTTGCACGATAGTTTCGACAAAAACTTTCGTTTCTCTTTATTTGCTAACTTTTCAAAACTCACACAAAAGATCAAAATTTAAAAACAAAAGTTTTCTGTTTCAGTTTTTAAGTTCCTAATAACAAAATATTTTACAGCAAAAGTTTTATGAAAAGCACTTCTAAAATATTTAGTTTACATTTTGACTTTTATCTTTTTTTATTTTGATAAATTTAAAAAAAAAAAAAAAAAATAAAAAAAAAATAACGAAAAATAACGAAAAATAACGAAAAATCGAAATAAGAGGGTTCCCTTTACTTCTAAAAAGATTCAAGAAGTTGTTTTTTACCTCGAATTAAGTTTTTGGCCATTTTAGCGTTTTTACCGAGTTTAAATTTCGAGCTCTCCAGTAATAAGCTGCTACATGCAGCTAAAAGTTTAAATCGCTTAATCGATCTTGAGAGGTGGTAATTTAGGAGGTATAACTAACTTCTGGAGACAAAATTAACTTTAGGAGATATAGTATAACCTTTCAAAGATAAAATTAACTTTAGGAGATAAAGTATTAACTTTAGGAGATAAAATAACTTTCGGAGATAAAAGATTCACTCTAGGAGATAAAATAACTTTCGGAGATAAGATATTCACTTTAGGAGATAAAAACATTAACTTCTGGAGATACACTAAAGGAGATTAAGTTAACTCTAGGAGGTAAAAATATTGTGTATTCTGTATATTCTTTCAAAAATCCCCTATAGTTTTTAGTTTAACTGGCTGATTGCTTCTAATTTTAAAGTCGCTACCGGAAACAAACTTGGTGCATAATAGTTGACTACCATCGTAAGTTAACTGTACGTTTGTATTTTAGTTTACTACCGACGAGCGGTTTATTTCATTTTTTGTGATAAATTTAAACCGGGAATTGAAAAGGTTAAGTAAAGTACGTTTTCAAAAATTGTAAACGCAACTAAGATTTTTTCACTTGAGATAATGTAAAGAATCCTTGTTGGTTGCTTTTTTTCTAAGTAAATTCGATGTCGAGAAGTTGATGCAAAGTTTCCAGGCTCTAAGTAAGAAATATAAAGTCTCTAACCGTGGAGGGTTCGATCGACCTCCAATTAGCCTTATCCTTTTACATTTTTTTAAATTGCATCTTAATCTTAAGTCATAGTAAGGATCTTTTGCTGCTCTCATTTTAAATCCTCAGGAGAACTCCTCACAAAACTCTTTAAGAACTTTGGGGGTACTTAGAGAGTTCTGTGAGAAATTCTGCAATGTGTATTGACATCAAAAACTTAGCATTTATTTATTCCATGTTGGAGAATGGTTCTTTATTCCTTTTAGCGAATTCTGGACGCATAAACACTTAAAGTTTAATGCAATAAAAATCAATACAGAAGAAAAATTCTGTTAAATAGGTAAACATAGGTTTTCATAAAGTGATGCAAATGTATATTAAAGTTAGTTAAAGAAAGCTTTGTACTTTTCATGAAAACTTTTTAGTTAAACTTTTGTCTGTTGTCTATTACAACTTATCACAATATTCATTTTTATTTACTGGTCTTATCTTTATTACAAATTTCTTCTTTGTATCTTGGTCTTGTTTTTTTTTGAGATTCTCATTTTTTCATAGTTTCATTTTTTAAAGTAGTTGTATGTAAGTAGGTTGATCTCGCCTGCTTTTTTAAGACAAACTAAAGATTACTGTGCAATTATCTGCTACTTTCAGCCATCTGTTACTCTTACTTATACTTTACTCTCATTCACTTTTTATTCTCAGCCATATTTTATTCTCCGTTATTTATTGCTTTCAGTTATCTTTTAGTCTCAGTTATCTTTTACTTACAGTTATCCATTACTCTCAGTTATCCAATATAGTGAATAAACTACTATTCTTGCCAATTAAACATTTTTTGTTATTTACTAGAGAAATGTCAAACTTTTATAAAGCTTGACATTACCTAGAGCCATCTTTTTGATGCTCTCATAGGGAAAACTTTCAAGATTAGTTTTCTGTCAATCAGCCCTTTAAAAGTCTGAAAGAAATTTATTCTTTAATTGAAAAAGCTGTTTTGTTTATGGGCATTTCTTGATAATATCTTTTATGCAGTCAATTAAATGAAGTATGCATGCAAAAAAGTGCAACTTTCTGTTAAACAGAAGAGATACTTACGTTTATTTGTCGCCCACAGAAGCCCATTACCAGAAGTCAAAACTAAATGCAAATTTAGAATGTTGAAATGATTTCTTTTTTCTCACTTGGTAAGTTTTTATCCTCGGTAAGTTTATCTCCTCGGTAAAGTTTGTCCCCTTGGTAAGTTTTTACTCATGGTTAGTTTTCCCTTGGTAAGTTTGTTTCCTTGTCAAGTTTGTTCACTTCTTAAGTTTAGTGCAAATCTAATTGTCAAAACATATAAGATGTAATTAATAAACATCAGAACAAACTGTAAGCATAACAAAAATGTTCACTGAGGTGTTGATAGTGCAGGACCTTTTTTTAAAAAGTACATCTTTGTTGTTGTTAAAAGTTATTAAAGAATTTCATAAAAGGTAAAAGCCGTAAGCTGAGCGTATTTTTTTGCATTTTTTTTATTTTTTATAGTATTTAAAATCGTATGACTGCCTGTAGTGCAACACACTGGAGTTGTTTGGTCCTGTTTTAAAAAATATGGCAAGGTTGAGGATTACTGCATCCAACGACAGCTTGATTGAAACCCAATTTTAAAAAATTCGCATGAAGTTAAATGATTATCTTAAAAATAAATATAGACTTTTATCTAGATTAAAAAGTCGCCATATTTAGTAAATAAAAATCTCTCCTTTTTCAGATTTCTTTGAAAGTAACATTAAAGTTTTTTACTTTTTTTGACCTTTAAAAACAAAATATAAGTTTTATGAAAAAGCTGTTTTACTTTTTAAGTAAATAATCATTGTAATTTATTACTATTATTAAGAAAAGGGCCAAAAACGTTGTGAGGAGTTTATTGCAATTTTGTTGTTGTTTTGAGTCACTTTGCACTGTCGCTAAATTTTTATGGCATTTGTTTAATCAGACTGTTTAGGATAAAGTAACTACTTTACCAAGGTAAAAAAAATTAGTTGTCGACACGAAAAGAATTTATCATTTTTCTTCAAGAACATTTGTAAATTTGTAATATTTTTCTTGTAAACAAATTCTTTCAATGATAACATAGACCAGTAAGAGTAATTTTGAAATGACTAAAAAAGGTATTGTGAATTATAAAAAAGCTTAAGCAAAATTTCTTATCAAGATCTGGTTTCATTCAATTCCTTGGTTCTTCATTTACCAGCCTTAATTTTGTGTATTTTTTCCGGTATGTATTTTTTGCCTCGACTACTCTATAAGCTCCATAATATATATTCCACTATGCATTATCTTTTTATAGGTGTATTTTTTTAATGGGTCTTTTTACAATTCATTTGATAAAGCAAAAACTTTTAGAAAGTTATTCAAATTTATAATTATCTTGCAAAATGCGGCCAGATATTTCATGTTTTCGTTTTTCGTATTTTATATATTATTTCAATTGTCATAAAAAGCACATAATAGGCCGGGTGAATAAAAATAAGCAATTGCTTTTACTAAGTAATTGGTCAGCTTTACGTGAATAAAAAATTCAAAAACTTTTCTTAAGTTTTTATTCACGTCAAATTGAGCAATTACTGAGTAAATTGCTTGCCTTTACGTGAATAAAAATATAAGGAAAACTGCTGAAGTTTTTATTCACGTAAAGCTGACCAATAACTGAGTAAAAACAATTGCTCATTTTTATTCACCCGGCCTAATAACTCATTTGTTTTTTTCAAACAAAAATTATATTTATATATAGATGATAAGTCATATTATGTCAATAATAAATAGTTATTCTTGTGGTTTGCCATAAATTGGCTTTGCTAAATTCTTTAAAACTGTGACAAATTATTTTTTTCTTCATTGTATTTACATTCATTTTATGTATAGGTTATTTATCCTTAACTGTATATATTTCTGTTAAACATAAAAATTAAAAATTCTATAACATTCATAAACTGGAAGTCTACAGCAATATAGTAGAGGAGTAGTTCCCTGGACATGAAAATACTGTGCTCCACATCGCCAAAAAACTAGTTGATATTTTGTATTATTTATTATATCTTTAGTTATACATGTACAAAAGTGGTTAAGTAAATGATCTCAATTTCTATATCGTCATCCGCGTAATTTCTTAAAATATTAAGAATGCCTGGTAAAGCTACAGTTAAGCGGCCTAAAATAAATTTAAATTTTCGCTTTTAAAAATACGGTGGAGAGTTTGAATGCATTTAATTAGAACAATAGTATGCACGCATGAGTGATTTCAAAAAAGAAATAAATTTTAGAAGTGGAATTAAAGTTTAGAAGAAGTGGAATAAAAATAGTACAGCGCGCTTGATTTTAAATTACTATATCTTAAATTTCTATAAAACTTAAAAAATTGTCAGGTAAACACTTGATATTATAATACGGCTATTTTCATAGCCACATGTCTCTTAAAAACACATCAGCATGAACAATTATCATTTAAACTTATATTCTTTAACTATTACAAATAACTTTAGTAAATAAATAATCAAAAATAAATCTACGCATAACATATTAAAGTAACAAAGTAAAAACAATATCATAAAAATCACATAATAACAATAGAAAATGTTATATAAAAATTACACAGTTCCAAATTCAAAAAAAAAAAAAACTAAAAAAACTACTTTGAAATTTATCTACTTTGGTTTTATCTACTATTCAATGATGCTTTTAGTCTCCGCGAACGAGAGCGCAAAAAGCGAAAATGTAAATTTATTTTAGGCCGCTTAACTGTAGCTTTACCGAATGTCTATCTATATATAAAATGAAGCTTAAAACTTGGTCCTATTGCTGTTATCTTTAATAACTAAAAGGAAGTTGATGTGACTGGTTAGACGAGACTAAATATTTTCGACGAATCCGACAGACTTTAATATAATTTAATTTCTATTGTTTAAAACAAAAGATTTGTAACAATACTCAACAAGCATGGTTCGCAAAAAAAAACAACAATATCGTTGCACGTCCGTCTCTTATACGTCCATGGTTAAACACAATCAATTTTTCCGAATAATTTACTTTTCCAAAAAAAACAACCTTCAAACTTTAAAACAACACTAAAAATTTTCATTTGATTAATGGCAGTATTTGAGTTACTCTTTCAAATCTCTTGGGAAAATCTAGAGAACTAAATTATATCTTCAAATCTCAGTTAGATATGGTGTGAAGGAAATGATATAACCGGTCAGTATTTTCATATATTTTATAAAAATTGTAATATGGCAGTGGAAATAAAATTATAACTATAAAGTTACAACAATTTATAATAATATATTTATTTCTAATTTAATTTATTTAAAAAAATTCATATTATATACTTACATAGACCAAAAAAAAGAAAAAAAAGAAAAAGAAAAAGAAAAAAGAAAAGAGCTTGTTTTTTTTTTTTTTCGTTAAACATTTTTTTTCATTGTGTTCGCATCAGATACTGCAAACTTTTCAAAATCATCCTTCAACATATCAAGATGATCTTGTGTTGATATCTGCACATCAACTAATTTCTGCTCTTTCAAATCTTTGAACAATTTCTTTGATAAAAGATGGGTTACAGAGCAGTGAATAAGCATCTCTTTTATATGAGCTGTTCTTGTCCATTCCTGACCAAATGAAAAAAATAACTCGTAAGAAGGAGCCATATCTACTTGTGAAGATTTATAAGCTTTAAAATGTGGCAAAAAATCATCTTGAAAACTCATCAAAAGAGTTTTTTGAGAACGCACAAGACCTTTAGGCTGAGACAGTGGACTTGCAGCAAAATAAACTTTTGCTTGACATAGTCTAGTGCCATAAATATCACCTCTTGAGTCCACCTCAATTACAAGGCCCCTCTGAATCCACCCCAGTAGATTCTGTGTATTTTTATCATCTCCTTGAGGATAGTAAATCTGCTCAGCATTTAAAGGTCCATAAATGTTTGATAGAACAGTCCCAGCTTCAAACTCTCTACCAATTCCAATTGGCACTAAAGGAGGAGCCTTATAAGCAATTCGAACTCCATTAATATTGTTCACAATTTTTGTCATGACTTCTTGATCAGAGAAATACAATGAAACAGATATAGCTGAAAAGTCGACAAAAAGATATAAGACTCAATTTGAAATCAAATTAAACTCTAAAAATATAAAACTTATCATTACAACATTTTACCAGTTTTTGGGATGGCGAAATATGTTTTATTGTTGTTGAAAGCATTTATATCATTAGCTTCAAGGGGCTCACCAACCATTCTCTGAAGAATACTCTATGTATTTAATGTATATTAAAAATTAGGTATTTTAAAAAAAGTATAGTTCTTTAAGTTATCAGAAATAACTAGAGAACATTTCACAGACCAGTTGTACGTTGTAGGATTGTGTTTTAAATGAGAAAAAGTTAAAAAAAAACAACCTACATTTAAGTCTCGAACATCTTCATCAAACTCATTTGCCTCTTTAAAAAAATTAAAAAAAAAAAAAAAATTCTTCTCATAAAATCATTATGATATTTTATTCACATCTTTTAAAAAATATACCAATACCATTTTCCATCCCTACATCTTCACTCCAATTATGCTGAAATTAAAATTTCAAATTGTCTTTGAATTTTTGTTAAAAAATAAACATATTAAAAAAAGAAAAAAAAAAATTCTTAAAAACTTTTAAAAAATAAAATCAAAAAATTACCTCAGGCTTTGTCAAAAATTCTTTAATGGCTTCAATCTTAGGAGAAGCTTGAAAGAGAAAAACTTATGATTAAATAAATGAACAATGGAATTTACAAGATTAAATCAAAAGAATTGAAATATTGAAAACTTACAATCTATTGGATAATGGGAAAGATTAGTACAAGATGATGATATACAAGCAGAATCTGCATTAAGAGATTTAAATATTGGAACTGCTTGATCAGAAGAATAAAATTGAGTAGCCAAAGTTGTTTGAGTTGATACCATGTTGTTAGACAAATGACCATTTTGAGTAGATGAAATCATATTTGAAAAAGATGAAACAGTATTAGGCATTGTTGATACCAGAGTACTAGGTAGCAATGAAGACATATTAGCAAATGAAGAGTTTGGTGTTAATTTTTGATTAGCAGCAAATACATTGGAGTCTGCTGAGCCATTCTTTAAAATAAAAATTAATGATGACATTAATTGATAAAATGGATGAACCAGGTTTGAAAAAGTAAAAAAAAAAAAAAAAAAAAATCACATCAAATGCACTGAATGTAAATAATTAAAAGTAGATTAAACTTCAGCAATAAAAAATACCTTTTGAGTGTCTTTAAATTTCTCTAGTTCCACTAAACAAAGATAAAAATGATACATATAAATTTTAAAGAAAAAGCAAATCATTGTAACTTGGTCATGTCATATTTAGTCCTTAATTATTTGAAAAAGTTACAATCCACAAGAAAAACTGCCAGAAAGTAAAGCTTAATCAGTATGAATTGATGCATTGTTAGTCTGTACTTAACTATTATTTCTAATTAATGGAAATACAAAGCCCTGATGTTCAATATCAATCACAGATGTTTTGTTTTTGTTATCAACAAAAAATTAAAATTTGTTCTTAAAATTGAACTTTAGTAATGTACTTCTGAAGAACAACAACAATTTAATGAAATTTCACACCATGATATTAAGAGTATTAATATCAGGGAATCATTGTTGTTAGGAATATTGTTAGTGATGAGAAAAAAAACTGCTTTAACACTTAAAAACCCTCTGAAGTAAAAAAACAAAAAGTATGACAATCATGACATTTATTACATTAAGTTACAACTGTTTGCAAAGTCATTTGATAAATACATTTTTCATAAACAAACTTTTATTGATATAATATTTCATCTATGAATTGAAAAATGCACAAAGAACATAAAGTTAAACAATATTTGTACTAATAATTCCACTTGAATAGACCAAGATCATAATTATAAAACTGACTCTTACAAAGTTTCATTAGTACATCTTACAAAGTTTCATCTTACAAAGTTTCATCATTCAAAGTTTCAGTGAGAGGAATGTAACTTCAAAACAAATAATTTTTTTTTTAACTTTACTCAAAACTGACTAGAAATGTATGTAGTTTATGTAAATGTATGCAAATGTATGTAATATATGTAAATGTATGTAATGTATGTAATATATGGCTAGGTCAACGTCAACTTATAGTAACTATAATAAGACTATAAATAAACTACTTTAAATCACTGAGAGATAAAATAAAAAACTCACAAGGAGAACGAAAACGATAAACACGGTAAGGTTCACTTCCATCTAATTCATGCAAAGAATGCATCTCTTCAATATCTGGCATTTTATGTAAAGCATTCCGAAACCTTGTTTTCCAAGTGGAAACATCTGGTGGATCACCAGGTGACCATCGCCTAGTATGCTGAGCCCACTCACGAAACATTTTTGCATCCTAAAGTATATACATTATAAGTGTAAAACTACACTCAAAAGATGAAAATGCATTTTTTTCATTGAAGCTTTCTTTCTCTAAAGCTAATAATTGCTTTATACATACATATACACATAAGTGTATTTATGTGTCTACATATATCTAACTTACATTTTCTTGATCAAATCCTGGACGACCATAATGTTTCCAAGTTAGTTTAAATATTTTTTTGTTATAATCAAGCCACTGGCAACCAGGGCACTGTCCAAGATCCAGCTGTTTAGTTAACCATGAGCGAAGTCGCTGACGAGGTTGATTATGTTTTTCATAACTAAAATCATCCTCATCTATTTGAGAAAAACTCATACTCATACTCACACTAAAAAAAAAATGAACATTAAAGCCAAATTTCCTTTTAGAAATTATTTTAAAAAATAGTCTACAACAAATCTTTTTAGATGCAGTGCATATATAGAGATAGCACTATAATAAAGCATACTGGCTATAAGTGATTTATTTAAAAAGAATTATCATAACTAGCATTACTAACATGACAAACATAATAAATTTAAGAAAAGTGTAACTTTATTAAGAACATATATTTATGCCCATACCACAACCATTAGAGCATATTTATTATCAGTGTTCTATAATCCGCTATATATTAAATTTACAATTAAACAAAATAAAAAATTTTTTCAGATTTTCATTAAATAATTTAGCTCAAATACCCGATATTACTAAATTATATAATTAAACAAACTTGTTAAGACTTTGCCAAAAAACAAAAAGAAGCAGCTGATACCATAATACACTACAAACTTATAAAGAATAAATGACTTAGGTTTTTAAGAAATCTAGAAATCTCACATTTTATGCATATAAATCTTCAACGCATCATCAGTGAGATCAACGAATGCAGGTGTTAAGGCATTATTATATGACGTTCAGCATTATTTCGAGCAAGATCGGTAAAAACACTTAAGCTGAAGTTTCGTACCTTTCGAAAGTGAAAGAGAAGTTTCTATTGTTCTTATCCCTTATCTTAAATGGAAAATCAGAGTCTGAGCCGTTCTTTACAACTTTGCAGCTTTTTGTCACGTGATCAAGTTCTTTGTAAGAATAGAACACAATCAACAGACATTCTTAGTGAAAACTAGTGCTTAACAAGCACACATTCATTATTTAATGTTTAATTGAGAAAGAGATCTAATACCTAAATGTTAAGCTATAAAAAGTTTCTAAAGTGATGTAATTAATGACAATGATTGGTTAAAACTTTTATTGTTTCATAATATTTTGTTTCAAGCTGCATAAATATTTCCGTCGGAGACATGAAAAAGATTGGGAGATCCCATAAGCTTATCTTAATGAAATACCGCATTTGAAATCGAGTTCTCTCATAATGTATCGACATTTCATTCTAACATCACACGGCTTCTAAAGAAACTATAAGTACGTGTTAGAAATATTTGTAACACTGTGTACGGGTATGTTCCTATTGTTATAATAAAATTTCATCTAAAAAAAGGTCAAAAGGGCTTTGATAAAATTTTATGAGATCTTAATGTGATTGACAATTTTACTAACTAGGCATATATAATTTGACCTTATATTCGATACTGCTGTGTCATTTTTCTTTAGATATTTAAGGGTTTTTCTTGTCATTTCAATTTGAATCAATCATTTGTTTGACATTATATTAAGTATGCCCTTTTATTAGAAATATATCAATGTTGCATGTGAGCTATTATATATGCATTATATATTGAGTGAGTCTCAAATTTAAAAAACATGCTATTCCCACATTATTGTGCCTCATTTTATTAAAGCAACGTTTTATTGTTGCAACTATTAACATTAACAGTTCACTTAGCTCTCTCTCTCTCTCTCTCTCTCTCTCTCTCTCTCTCTCTCTCTCTCTCTAAATATAGTGTTTTCCAGTCTCACCATAAAAAATCCAATGATTTAATCTTATATTTTTGTTTTACTTCTAAGATGTTTACATTCTGTTAAAACTGCTTTGGGATTTTTAAACAGAAAGTATAGGATTAGTACAATTCTTATTACTTAGCTTAATATAGCTGACATTATAGATGTGGTTGGCTTGTAGTGACCATTCAATAGTTTTTTAGCCTTTAAACTTATCTGAGCCTATAGAAAAATACCTACATGATTATATAAGGATGAATATCTATATTTGTGAATAATATTGAGATTAGCATCATTTATGTCAATATACATAGAAAACACCTCTTATTTTAAATCTCTAAAGTAAGGTCTTGTTGCAAAAAAAAAAAAAAACCTGTACAGTTATTATTTTAGTTAATGTAAAAACTAAATCTCAACTAAATAAAATAAGTAATCCAGTTTGGCTTTTTGTTTGGCTTTCTTGAAATATTTTTTTTGTATTTAATAAACAAATTAAGATTTAAGAAATTTAATTTAGATTTAAAGTTTTTTTTTTGTTTTTTTTTTAGAATTAAGTTACATCTCCTTGGGTACATGGTTAATTATGGGTCCGGATGAATTTGATGTTGATAGTTTACTTCCAGATGAAGGCCCCATAAAATCTGAGGTACCAGAAAATCAAGTAAAAAAAACTCGTCAAAAATTAAAACCTTGGTTAATGGAGCAGATAAACAGTGGCGCATACCCTGGCCTTGAGTGGATTAATCAGGAAGAACAGATATTTAAAATACCCTGGAAGCATTTTGGACGGCCAGGAGATTTTGATATTAAAAGTGCCATGTTGTTTCGGTACTTTCTATTATTGCTTTTGTTTAAAATATGTTTCATGTGCTAATTTTCTTTTTCATATTGCTTAACGGTAAGGAAGATTTTTTAATTTTTTAACTAACAATAATGATCTGATATGAGGCTGATCATGATATGAAGTTGATTTTTTAATTTTTATTTTGCAAAACATTTCTTTTATAAACATATTTTTAGTGCATGGGCAGTTCATACAAAGAGATATGATCCAGCCAAACCAGAAGATGTCTCAAGGTGGAAAACCAACTTACGTTGTGCACTGGATAGACAGCCTGAAATAAAGAGAGTAAATGAAATTGACTTAATGGTCAAAGATAAAGATTCCCCTTTTCGTGCTTATCAATTTATAAGTCCTGGTATTTCCTTTTTTTAAAAATTTTTTTTTAGAATTCAAAGGCAGATAAAGTTGTAATTAATTAATGGTAGTGAAGGTTTTTGCTAAGGTTTCATCAATGCTTCTCAACAATCAGAAGAAATTTTAATCAGAAGAAGTTTTAATTAGTTTTTATAATTTAATACATTTATAATTAAGTTATTATTATTGCCAAAACTCAGGCTTTAACAAATCGCTTTGATCTGCTTTATATAATTTAATATAATTATTAGAAAATTTTCAATTTCCTTTTTAATCATGGTATATTTATGGTAAATATAAAATTTTTCATAAATATAAAGTGCACAATTTATTGTATTTCTATATTTTTTAATTTTTTTTCAACATGTTTTTTTGACATACAACTTTTACATGTTTTTGAAATGCCTTTATTTTTGATGTTTTAAAAATTATGTATTTTTATTGTCAAAAAAGGTGTTGAATTTTAGGTATTGCTCAAACTTTCAGATATCCTATCTTGTGTCAGTTTATGTTAACACAAGTCAATTTTTTTTTCTGTTTTATTTAATTTAAAATGAATTTCAACTTAAAACATTAACTATTTTCAGTAGCGGACTGGCAAACTTGAGCGGCCCGGGAAACCCCAAGTGGACCGGCGTCAAAAAAAACAAAAACAATATAATATAAAATAACATTTTAATATAATATTACATATAAATACATACTTAATAAAAAATAAATAAACAAAAGATTCTTAACCATTTAAATATTTACTAATACCAGGAGCATTTTCTCTTATTTTATCTATTATTGTATGATTATTTAAGTTAACCAAAATATCCTTCTCTATCGCCATAAGCATCAAAAACTGCAAATTATCTTGTGACAAGGAAGATCTGAGTCTATTTTTTATAATTTTTAATTTGGAAAAACTACGTTCACAAGCTACTTGCATCGAAGATAATGTTAAAATAAATTTATATGCAAAATAAACATTGCTGTATACTTTGCTATATAAATTATAATTAGCCAAGAAATTAAAATAGCAATAAATATAATTTTTGCAACTCTTTTTGTTTTTGAGGCATACTTCACTTATTATTTCTGAATCTGAATCAGTTAACTCATCGGTGTTATATATATCTTGCATAGATATTTTAAAGTCGTCCCATTTTGTCATAAAATCAGTTAATTCCTCCCTTAAATTTGACGGTGTAGCTGTTATGTTATTTTACTTGTAATTTACTGAGCTCTTCTAAACTGTTTTCTGAACATTTATTGTCGGTAAAATTTTTAGGGTCTAATATTGCCATGTCTGCATATAATTTTCCATGATTTTTAAAATGGTTTTCTATAGTATATATTGTGGTATCCATAATTACGTTAAACGTGGTTATTTTATATTTTTCGATTGGGTTTTGAAATTCATGATCTTCGGTTATTTCGTCGGGCATTCTCTTTCGTCGTCTAAATCTCTCTTCTGGTATATCTTCTTCGACAATTATTTCACAATTTTCCTCTTCAAGTAGTGTATTCGCATGTTTAGCAAATGAATTTGACTTTTCTTTTATATTACTAAAATCATGTGAAAATTTTTTTAACGAATTTAATGTGGAAGTTACCATGTTATAAGCTATTAAATAATTTAAATTGCTGGTTTGTAAATATTTAGATAACGGTCCAATATATTGAAAAATTTTTAAATAATTATGCGCTGTAAGTATAACTTTAAATTTCAATAAAGACTCCATTAGTGTTGATGCAGTGTGTCTAATTTGAGCATTGAAAGATACATTAGACACAAAATAGTTTAAAGTTATCAATAAGTCTACATATAATGAGGTTTCTTTGTTACCATAATGCCCAAAAATTGTTTTAAGTGCTGTTTCTTTTGCTGACCATCTTGCTTCACCTATAACGTTAAGTCTCTGATACCTTATTTTTACACTGGTGTTTTCCCAAACATCCATACGTTGATAAGATTCTCTTAGAAATACGGCACATGAGTTGAGTAATTGAAAGAAAGAAGTACCTTCAATTACCAAGCTAGTAGCATCTGTGACAACTAAATTCAATACGTGGGCATAACACCAAATGTGAATTTGACCAGGCAATTCTTTACTTATCCAACTGGTGAAGCCATTATACTGTCCACTCATGTTTGCTGCTCCGTCTGTCGAATTACCGATACAATTTTTAATATGTAATCCACTGTTTTTAATAAAAGTACTAATTAAATTGCACATGTCTTTCCCTGTAGACGATTTGCAATTTAAAACAGCTACTACACATTCATAAATATTTCCCTTTACATATCGGACAACAATTGAGCACTGATCCTTTTGTGTTATGTCCTGTGTGGTGTCAATTTGCAAAGAAAAAATACCTGCTTCCTGTATATCTAAAAAAATTCTTGAATCTTGAATTAATTTTCCACCGGCCAAAATTACCTGGTTAATAGTAGATTTTGAAATTAATGAAATGAAACTGCCTCTACCTTTAGTTCCCGCAGATGCTTCATTATTTGTCTTCTTTTCTTTGATGACTCTTGATAAATGTAATTTTAAAACAGCATCATATTTAGAGAGTAGCAATATTATTTCTAAAAAATTACCATGGTCTTCTTGATTATTTTCAAGTGAAAGTGAAGAAACAGATTCAGATCGGTGAGCGCGAAAAGCTAATCCTCTTTTTCCAATTAATTTTACAACATCTATAATTCTTTCAATACTTGCTTTCGTTCAATAATATTTTTCTGATGTATGCTTCCTTCATTTGTGAACATTAAGTTATAAATATCTTTGCCTTTAGATTTGAGCATATGACAATTTACACAATTTTCATGAGTTTTACTATTTTCATGTTCTTTAACACGTTACAAAGTGTGACTCCAGTCCATCATTCCACGATTTACAAACGAACACTCGTTTGTAATATCACTGTAAGCCAAACACATGGTTTAATATAGAGCATTTTTTTCCAAACTATATGATAGCCAACGCCTATTTACTTTATCTTCTCTATAAAATATTAAATTTAGTTTAAAAGGTAAATTAGTAATGTCATCAATGGTTGGTTGGCATGGATGTTTTTTAAAAAACTCTTCATAATTTTGATTTCCTGGCCTTATGAAATAATTATCTGATAAGAAATTAAACATTTTGTTTGTTGGTGTTATCATTTCATTATTGGCCTGGGTGGAAATTGAAACTGAAGTTATTTCTTCGAGAATTGATGTTTCAACTTTATCTGCGCCAATGGGACACATAATAGTATCATCATTCCTCGAAACTGATGAACTTAAATACAAATCTTTATTCAAATTTTCAATATCAAATGCGTTGATCTTAGAAGTTGAAGCAAACATGTCACTTAATTTAAGAGTATTTTTAGCAGCTTCTTGCATGATTTTTTGTCGCTTTTCTCTCTTTTTAAGCGCCTCCTTTAAATTTTCTTTTTTCCATTTTTTCTAAATAGTAAACGTAAATAATTTAACAATATAATACAATAAGAATTTATTTAACCCATTAACGCCTAAACAAAAATTAATCGATAATTTATTCTTAAAGTTTGCATTGATAGTATACGCTTTAAGAAAATAAGATTTATCAAAAATGTATGAAAAGAACAATAAATCATCTTACATATATATAGTTTATAAAATAATAATAATAATATTATATAATTAAAATAAAATGAGCACTTTTAGTTGGATGCAGTATAAGTTAACAATTTTGCTTAAATTGTTTCTATATATAAATTCTACGAGCCTGCGTTATTGGGTTAAATATTGGGGAAAAAATAATTAAATAGACAACCTGTTAAGAGTTAATTTTAAATATCACCGGATGAAAGTGCAAGGTGAAAAAATAAAATGAAATAAATGTATAAAGACATATTTTCTCTTTATGTGATTGCAATACCAGTATTTGGTATTTTTATACTATATAAATATAACATTATAAAATAAATATATATATATATATATATATATATATATATATATATATATATATATATATATATATATATATATATATATATATATAATATATAAAAATAACCTTATAAAATATTAGAATTAAGAAAAAAAATTAGAATAAGATCTGCCAACAACGTTCTTAAGATTTTTTATTTTTAAAATGCAATCTAAAAAATTTTAAATTTTGTAATTTTAACAATTTTAATAAATTTTAAGATGTATTTTAAACGTTGTTCGACCGGCCCACCGGGAAATGTCCCGGTGTCCCACCGGCCCAGTCCGCCACTGACTATTTTTATTTAAAATTTTCAAAAGGATATGCATATTATTGATACTTGCTCATTTTTAAATTTTTTAAAGAGTTCATTGTAAGCAATCATAAAATTTCATCAACTTTTTTTGTGTTTTTGTTTTATTAGATAAAAATGTTGCATCGCCTCTCAATTTACCTGTAAGTTTTTTTATTGTATTTTTACATAAACATATAAAGATCTTTAAAAAAAACTTTTTTCTTACTTTTTTAAATTTGACTTTTATTAGAGCAATTCAACATCAACGTGCAACAGTCCTGCATCAATACAAGGTTATATTTAAAACTTTTTGTTTAATACAATTTATATGTTGGACTTAAAGTAATAACTGATCACTAATCAAGTACCCTCCTATTTTAAAATATTTCTTAAATCTTAGCACATTATTCTAATATGTTGTATCAGGCTTTATTTCAGGTATCATTGATGTTGTTGTGTTTAAAAATAAATTGTTTAGTTTATTTGTTAGTTCTTTAGGTTCAGAAAAAATATATTTTAAAAAAGCACCGGTATAAATAAATTGCTTTTCAAATATTTCCAAAAAATGTTTGTATATATAAACATGATAAAACAAGTTTATCTTTTAACACAATAAATATAAATGTTTCTATTAATTTTAAACAAAATCTTTTACTTTATATGCAGTTCAGTTTGTGTTCAGTTTGAAAATGTAATTTTGAAAATGAGATTTTTTTCTCTTTCAAGAAAATAATATAAAAACAGACATTTTAACATTAAAGACTTTTTTTCAAGCAAAAAAGGAGACACAGGCCATATATCATTTTCTTACCACTTTATCATTTTCTTACCACTTTATCATCTTCTTACCACTTTATCATCTTCTTAACACTTTATCATTTTCTTACCACTTTATCATTTTCTTACCACTTTATCATTTTCTTACCACTTTATCATTTTCTTACCACTTTATCATTTTCTTACCACTTTATCATTTTCTTACCACTTTATCATTTTCTTACCACTTTATATCTTAATGATTATTTAACAGTTTGAATTTACATCAGCAGTGTGAATCAATTGATTTTTCTTTTAGATTACAAAACTGTTTGTAATGAGACAAATCTAAGTTATCCTATAGATGACCTCAGCTATGATGACTTTGATCTTCGTGAGTAGCTTATTGTGTGTGTGTGTGTGTGTGTGTGTGTGTGTGTGTGTGTGTGTGTGTGTGTGTGTGTGTGTGTGTGTGTGTGTGTGTGTGTGTGTGTGTGTGTGTGTGTGTGTGTGTGTGTATATATATATATATATATATATTATGTAAACTTTTTTTGCCTCATTCCCTCTAGTAATATAAAAAAGCATCTTTTTCTATTTAATGTTCTAATAAGGGTCTGGGTCTATATGGTAAGTCTTTAAAATAATGATAGTTAAAGATTTTTTCATTATTAGAGGGTTATTAGGTTTTGTAAAGTATAATTTTGTGATTAGGTCTCACATATGTCAGTTAATACTAAAAGTTTTCTAAAGTTTTTATTTTTTTTATAATTTTGTTATAGAAAAAAACAAAATGAACTGTTCTGTGATATTGGTCATTGTTAAATGCACATATAAAACTAATATTGTCTTAGAGTATGAATCTTTTTAAAGGAAGCCTAGCAAGGATTGTTAAAAGATTGATCAAAGTTTTTCTTATGAAATAAAATTATTTTACTACAAGTCATTTGGATGTTCTTAAGTATTTTTGTCCATTCTGCACAAATGACTTTGTCAAATTCAAAATGGTACAGCATGTATGATTGATCAATGTGTTCTAGTAACTCTTCTACTGTTATTAATCTGGATTTTATCAAAGTTTACACAAATAGAGGTTGTTTAATTTTTTTTCCTGAGATTTGAAAAAAGAAGATTTTGGTAAAAGATGTGCAAAAAAAAGTAAGTTTTTATGCCTATGCCATATGTACTATACACGTGTACAAAATAAAAATATTTTTGACCCACTAAAAGTAAAATCTATAAACAAGAAAATAAAAAAAAAAAAAAAAAAAAAAAAAAAAAGAGTTTAAAATTTCAATAGTTTACATTTTCTTGTAACTTTTTATTTTGTGCCATTGACACAAAATTTTGTGTGGGGAAAAAAGATGTAAGTTGAGCTTATCAATACTCTTCTGTTCTTTTGTTACTTCTCCGCCATCTTTCTATTTGATTTAGACGTTAAAATACAAAATTGGTTGAATTAAAAGTAACTAGTCGTACAGATGATGAGTACAGATTTTATATTTGTATTTTATCTAAGTTAGCATGGAATAATTTATTTCTAAAAAAGAAAGTATAGCAATTGAGAAATATGTTTTGTAAAAGTACAGGGATTTTTTTGGTGCCAATTGAAATAATGGTATTTTAGGATTGAAGTTTTATTACCTATTTTTAAATGCAATTATCTTTTTATTACCATTGGCTATCACAAAGTTGTTGGTTATTGTTGAACTCGTTTATTTATAAAACTAATGGTGATTTAAATTTGAAAAAGATTTTTGGGGCAAAATGCTTGTTTTAGAATTAAAATGTTTTAATTGGTTGTTTTTTAATAATTGCTAAATGAATTTTTGCCATTGTTAATGTGTGTTTACATGTGGATAATGTTAATAATGTTTAATTTTTATTTAGAAGACTTTCTTGACGAGACTAATTTCAATGTAAGACTTTTTCTTTTCTTTTTTTTTTGCTTTTATTGTTAAATGGAACTGAAATTCTTAGTAAAAATAAATTCCAAGCAAGAATAAATTTCAAAATAACTTTTGCTGTTGTTACATTTTACATGACTTGATCATGAGGAATAATTTAACCAACAGTTTGTTTTTTTTTAATTATTTTTATATAAAGTTTAAAAAAATAGTTGCAAAATTTGGCCTGGTAAAAAAACCTGTTAGATTAATGTTAAATTGTTTCTAAAGTAAATAAAAATTAAAAAAAAAAGAAAATTTTATTCAAAAAAAAGATTGTAATTCACAAATTTTATGTGTTTTAATTTATTAAGTTGATAAATCTACTGTTAAAGAAATAAAAAAAGAAACGAAAGCATTTATTCTTCCTATTTATTGAAACTCATAAGTGGTTGTGTGAGCTTGTGGAATATTAACACTTGAAATCTTAAAGATATTCTAATTTCAGTAATCATTTGCATAATTTCCTCAATTAAAAATTAAATGTTGCATGATGGTCTAAAATATGTTAACACAACAACAAGATAGATGGTTCACTGTATGTTAATAACAATATCATAGATTTGCCCTTCAAAATCAGAATTCCTGCAGTAATTATTCATGTACAGAAACATCAGTCATTCTGCTATGTGAAATCTGTGTTGCCAAATAATTTGGCAGAAGCAACAAAACACTATCAATATTCACGTGGCAATTTTCTATAGACACTCTAAAGTTTTTACAAGTTTTGTCATAAATTTCTTATATTCTGTAGTATTTTTCATTTTGTGAGTCAAAATTAAGTTGAACTTAACCAAATGCTGAAAGGAAAGGGTCTTACCAATATTGAAAAAGATCAAATATTGGCTTATCATTGAGAAAAAGTTCCAAATTGAGAAATTGCTAAAAGATTGAAGAGATCAGATCACGTTATCCATAATTTCTTGAAAAATCCAACTAATTATGCAACAATCAAGAGGAAACCAAATAAGTCTAAGGTTTCAGGCCTTGAAAAACGCAGAATTGTTTGACTCGCATCAAATTCATCAAAAAGTTTGAAAACAATTAAGTCAGATTTGGGTTTAAATGTTTGCAAAGAGACAGACAGAAAGTTCCTAAAGACAGCCCACACATTGTAAGATAAAAAATGAATAAAGCACCAAATTTGAAGCCTGTTCACAAACAGAAATGGATGGAATTCGCCCACGAAAACATGGCACTGGGAACAAGTAAGAAATTTTAGATTAAATTCTCATGAATATGTAAGATGTCTAAATAGCTGAATATTTTTGTTTTTAATACTGGGTGATTTTTTTGGATAAGAAAAAGTTTAATCTTGATGGGCTTGATGGTGGCTACAGGCGTGATTTGAGGAGAGAACCCAAATATTTTTTGACAAGGAATTTCGGTGGTGAATTTTTGATGGTTTGGTTTGGGTTTTGTGCAACAGGAAAGTTAAATTTAGCATTTACATTCTGCAAAATGAAAATTTCTGAATGCATTGACGTGCTAAAATTATGTTTGATTCCATTTAAAAACAAATATCGACGCAAAAAGATTGTTTTTCAACAAGACAACGCCAGCATTCACACTAGTAATAAGACTAAGGCTTGGTTTGAAGCTAAAAAAATCTAGCAAATGTGGTGGCCTGCTCGCAGTCCAGATTTGAATCCTGTTGAAAACATCTGGGGAATCATTATAAGACGTATCTATGCTGACCAGAAGCAATGTAACTCTGTGGCAGAGGTAAAAGTAGCGGTATTAGAATCTTGGGAGGATATGGAGCTAAAAGTGCTGGAAAACTTGGTGGGAAGTATGCCAAAAAAAATTAATGTGAACTGCGTCTATAGAAAATAGTCAGCTATCTTTTGAATTTAATTCATTTATGATTGACCTCTTTTCAAATTTGATAATTTTCATTGTTTTTTGATTTAGACATTGTTTGTTACTTTATCTATAATTTATTGAAATACACTATAAAAATAAAGTTAAGTACATTTTTAAGACATAATCCACATGCGCCTATAGAAAATGGTCGCAGTGTATTCTATATATGTAAGATTTGTTTGTTACTATCAATAAAAGATCATAAACCATCGATAACTTTTTATAGTAAACTGTTTCCTTAAAAGACTTGTTCTATAAAATTGCTGGCTGATTGAGACATTAAGTGAAAGTCAACCAGCTTTTACCAAATTAAAGTGATAGTTAACTAGTTTAGATCATAGAAGATCAAGTTAAATGATCTCTTATGATCTAAACTATCACTTTAATCTTAAGCTAATGATTAAAATGGACACCATTAAATTTTTTTTATAACAAAATCCTTTGTGGCTTAAAAGCATGAAACTTTGTAAATATAATAAATAAATAAAACTTTGTAAATATAATAAATAAAACTTTGTAAATAGTTCGTGTAACAAAAAAAGAGAACTTATTGCAAGTTTATAAAAAAAAAAAAAAAACTTTTTTTTTCTTTTTTGTAAATCTGAATGTTATCAATTTTTCCCACTAAAAACCCATAAATTTTTATTTTAGAAAATTCTTTCCAAGTGATAAACTTGTCAATGTAAAGAGTGCATTTTGGTCTTTGTATCATAAAACATGCTTTTTATTTTTTCATTAAAATTTGAAAAAATTTTATTTAACCACGTTTATATATGAAGCCTGCATACTTTTATAACATTTAAGTCTGCTGTTACATCAAAACAAAAAGTAAAGTTATTTAAGACTTGTTGCACAAAATTTTAAACTTATTGCATGCAATTTTAAACATATCGCATGCAATTTAAGATTTATTGTAAGCAATTCAAGATTTATTACAAGCACGCATTTTTGGTCATCTGCAAAGTTTTTTTTTTTTTTTTTTTTTTAATCATTTTTTCAATAAAAAACATGGAAATAGTAAATACCTAATATTCTGAAGGACTTCCTTTTACATCTCAGACCGCTTGCAATCGGCATGGTATTGAATTTGAGCAATTTTAGGGTTACTGCTGTTGAAGTCGACTTGGAAAGATTCACCACAAAAAAATTAGGTTGCTATCTTTTTTGTGGTAAATTTTTCAATCCAAATAATCCAATAAATATTCAATCTCATTATGATATGGAGATTGTCCATTCAAGAGCTTCTTTGATGATTTAAGACAACCTTTCTTTACATTTTGCCAAGTGTGCTTGGGTAATTAACAAGTGTGCTTGGGTGAACATAGTTCAATCGCTTTCTTAATTACCAATACTGCCCTCCAGTTGTTTTTTTTTTTTTGAGCCATTAGTAACCAATTTTTTCAGAGTACCTCGTTTAATCTGTGCTAATTATTTCTACACCAGGATATCTTTTAAACTTTCCTGCAATTTTTCTAAGAGAAGTCTTCTGATTTAATTTGACTTCTAGAATAACGATGTTTTGTAGTCGATCGTTGACTATTGATGACCGGCTACATAACTCCCTTGCTGATTGTTTAGCCAGTCGTATCAAAGCGTTTGATAATAAATTTGTTTTACGACATTTTAGTTGAATAAAAAAAACTTTATTCCAAATAAAATATATTAAGCAACTCGATAGGAAAGAATTGGAAAGTAGTAATAATTTAAGAGATGGTCGACTTTTTTTTTCTTTGCATCAAATTAGTGCGTCATGGATATTATATTTACAAAAAATTTATCTATACATTATATTTCTAACAGCAAACTGTATTTTGAAGAAAATATTCAGAAATTAATGAAAAAGGAATTCAATTTCAGCGGGATTTTTTTTTTTTTTTTTTTTTTTTAAATTAAAATTTTACAGAACACTTTTAGTGGCTATTTCTTAGTTTCTAATTATTCAGAAATAATTTTTGTTTATAAATAACAAATATTGAACAACAAAAAAAAAAACAATTCTTGTTGGTACAAAAAAAAAAACAAAACCTGAGTTCTAATAAAAAAAAAACAAAAAACCTGAGTTCTAATAAAAAAAAAACAAAAAACCTGAGTTCTAATAAAAAGGAAATAAAAATTTGTTGCTTAATTTCAAAAATGAAACTATGTATTTTAATCAATTTTCAAACCACTTCATCAGAACAAAAACTTAAAAGATAAATTCAGAAAAATTCGTGTTACTAAGCAATCCCTACCAATGAACATTTTGAAACTTTAATTCTGCAACCTTTTTGCTCATTTTCGAGCCGAATTGTAAAGCCGTAAAATGGCTGATGCGTTAAATGGACTTCATCAAACTACTTTCAAGTTTATGTAATGTTTGTGTACACTTTCTCGTAGTTATAAAAATATAAACAACTTATTCTTCGGTCAGTTAGAAGTTTTTATTCTTTTTCTGTTTTTTTTTTTTTTTTTGTCGTTAAATTGAACTGTAAAATCAAATGTTCAACTGCTAAGTTTTAGGGAAGATCATAAATAAAAACTACAGAATAAAGAAATTTAATAATCACAATGAATGAAGAATTGAAATTCAAAAACCCAGTTCTGAGACAAGCAACAAAATGAAACAAGCTAAAGATGGTAAATGAAGGAGTTTCCTTTATAATCTGAAGGTCTGTTTTTTCGAGACATTTAAAAAAAAAAAATTCGATCATAATATCAAACAAGTATTAATAAAAGTCTAATAAATATATCTAGATATTTGTTAATTAATAAAAAATAAAATACATAAATTAGGTTATTTTAAGTTGTCTGTTTCAACTTTTCTGTATAGAAATAAAAATGTCCTAGTGATAAAATGGTTATACATTATTTTTAAATCTAAGCAGATCTAACTGTTATTTATTTTTTTTTGTTTTAGTTAACATTTCAAATTTTAATTAACATCTTTACTGTTAATCAATGTGTTTTTTGTTCAAACTTTTAGTTAGGTTGAGTACTTTTAAAAGTTAATTTGAAATAACAACATTCTAAGAACAAAAGTTATTTTTTATTTTTGTCAAATTGTTTTAGTGAAATTTGTTTTGTCAAGTAAAAATAAATGAACTTTCATCAAACTCAACTGACTTAGTCTTCTTAAAAACCTTTTCAGTTTCAAAAAAAAAAAAGAAATTCGACAAATGATTTTTTGACCAAGTATTATAACCGCTCCATTTGTTCATTTAAGTCGTTGTAGTACGATTAATTCAGATACAATAAATAGTTTCAATATATCGGCAAATAAATATATTACAAAAGTTTCGTTTTTTAAATGATAATTAACTTTGATTTTTTTACAGATTATAGCATTTTAGTAATTCAGAAGTGACATTGTAGTATTTATGTGATTCGGTAAAATACTCAACTTAGTAAAGTTATAGTTTTGTGCTTTTGCATATCGACGCTCTCACTTAAATGCCAGGATCAACGGTTAACAGAGCAAAATTGCTTCTTGATTTAAAATTTTAATATAGGACTGCTTCATTTTTAAATACATAAATTATGCGGGGCAGTAATCTACAGGAATAGGATACTGATGTATTTTTAAAAAAACTTTCTTTAATTGAGCAGTGAGTACAACTGAACAAAAAAAGATACTTTAGATTCTTTTTATTTCAAATTTGACTAAATGCAAACCCTTACCTTCTGCAGAAATCGGTGACAAATATACAATTTTATTTTAGAAAAGTGTCTTTTTGTCTTAAGAAAGGGTTTCCATTAAGAGTTAAGGAGTTTAGACGTATTTTTTTAAAGTTCTGGCCACTGTGCGCTACTGGGGGACGGGTTGGGACGGGTTTTTAATTGGAATAAAAAAGTTCTTGTGTTTGAAACATAAAAAGTTGGCCAATTCAATCGACTAAGAGCTAACTCACTGGATGGATAAATATTCAATTGACTAAGAGCTAACTCACTGGATGGATAAATATTATTTGTCGAACGATCTTTATTATTTTTTTCACTTTCATTTTTGCCCTAAAAAAACAATGGCATTGCTATAAATATGCTAAAAACAATGGCATTGTTGCAAATATGCCTAAAGTGTTTTATAAGTTTTATTAATATAATATCAAGTTGAGTTGCATCCCATATAGCATCGCGGTAGAGTTCTCTTTAAATTTACCGATCAAATTACTTTTGGCAACCATGTCCCATGTGGAAATTTTTCAATTTAAGATAAGTTCAGTTATAGCCGCTTTTTTTTTTTTTTTTTTTTTTTAAAAAAAAATTCCTCAGTTTTAACGAACGAACTCCCAGTTGCTCTTAAAGTTTTTAAATCTTCAATTATTGCTGCTCACTATTTTTTATCCTTTTTATATGATAATCAGTTTTAGAGAACCCATTTATCTGTTTTTAGAGTATGCCTGGTAACTTTCATAATTTACATTTGATCCAACATCCAGGTATCCAAATTTAGATTTTGTAATTGATTTCATTTATAAGAACTGATTTTAATTCTTTATAATTCGTTCGTGATTAAAAACTGAGCATCTGTAAGAATTTTTAGATAATGTTTATTGAAATGATTTGTTCAAAAATAATCCACATTACATGTGTATTTTGTTTATGAAACGTTAAATTAAATTTTGGTTTAAGTGGCAGAAAAACATCTGGTCGTCAAATTTTTTCACGGAGAAACAGAGGTATGTAGAAGAATAGTAGATAACCCTAAAGGTCTTAGAATTGCATTCGAACCTCCTCCTATACTGGATGAAAAAATTATTGAAGAAAAAGTATCTCAGTTGAGAAGTATTTATGGTCCGTTTGATGCTGAGCAACTTTATTTCCCGCCAAACTCTGACGAAATGGCCATGAAAATTTTGGAAAACATGCCACGTGGACTCTTTCTGCAAGAAAGCAACGGGAGCATATTAGCAACGAGACTCTGCCGGGCAAGAGTATTTTACTCTGATTCGATTGCGCCTATTGGGGGAGCAATGCAGCTGCAGCGGGAGAACACTGTCTCGGTTTTCGATTACATTTATGACTTTGTTCCAAAGTTAAAACTATTTATGCAAGGAGTTGGGCCCATACCGACTGCCGAGATATATTTTTCGTTTGGGCAAACATGGTCACAAGACAGACCTCTTAAAAACAATTACATTTATGTTAGCATTACTCATCAGTTAGCTCATCGTCATTTGTCAGAAGTTCTTAACTCAAGACACGAGATCTTGGCCTCAGATCCAAATCCTTACGATCTTTTGGCTCAACATCTTGCGGAGCTAAGTGTGCAACAAAAGCAGAGTTACTGAGTTCAACTACGAATTAGTTTTTTTTTTTTTTTTTTTTTTTTAAATATAACGTTGGTGAATTACTAAAGGTGTATAGCAATATTTCTGTAGAATGCTTCATATGAATTTTTAGGCTTACGATTTTGTATTGAAATGGCTTAAAGCTTTAACATTTAAGGCTTTTGAATATATTTTAATCTAAATTTTAATGGGTGATTCAGTAGAAATACAAATTATATAAACTGTCTTTTTAATCGAATAAAAATACATTTTTATAACGTCACGTTTAACTTAACACGTAAGAAGCGAAATCCTTGAATCGTTATGAACTGCTTTTAAATCGAACGAAATACAGGTCAAAGTAAATAAATGAATTGGTAGAGGATAATGCACCATTTTATTACATCAGTAGTTTAACTATCATCAAGCCATTTGATTTATTCAAAAAAAGGTCAGATCTTGTTTTAATTACATCAACTATTTTACAGTCCCTATTTAACTCATGTAATGGTCAACCTCCAGTCAGTTTTAAACTGAAGATAAGACAATTGAACTTGCTTTTCCAACTTTGCAAGATCTTTAACAGCCGGAGCAAGTTCTTCAAGATGATACTTGAATCCGCTACCTAAAACAACAAGTGAATGCGTTATTTTAAATTAATAACAAGAAACAAATGTATCTGGGACTGGATTTTTTTCAACGCACAAATACAAAGTCATGGGCCTGTTCAAAATGATGAAACTGGCATGATCACAGTGTTATACTAACTTCTTCCTATTAATAGCTTAATAACCTAAAAAAAAAATCTGTCAAACAGGATAATCTTGAAATCAGTTGCCCTGGGCATGGTGAATTTTTTCTGATTGTACTCAATCTTAACTGGCTATGGTACCTAAATAAAAATAAGCTAGGGCCGCGCTCTCTGAACATTTAGTTTCACTCCATAATTTTAGACAAACAGCAGACTCTGATTTTGTGCAGTAAAAAACCTTGTAGTATACTTGTTTGATCTTAGAATCTTTATTCTAAAGATTTACAAAAGTTAAAAGTGTTTCAGATGTATGTGAATTCAAGTGGAAGATTATTCTTTCTTGTTATTGTTAAAATAATTAAAAAAAAAAACATCTTAATATATTTGCATTATTCATATATTTTTTTTCCCTTTATTTGTATTTGCTTATTTTGGCAAAGTTCTTTTTTTTCCGTGAGAAAAATTTAGGGAAAAGCCTTAACTATAAGAACCGGCAACTAAAAACCGGCATTTCAATGTTTCGAATCTTTCACGGCATTTCAATGTTTTTGTTCTGCACTATGAGAGTTCAAAAAAAAAAAAATTTTGTTTCAATCAGAATTAAGGTGGCTCACCCCCATTAAAAATCAAAAAAAAAATTTTTTTTTTTTTTTGAATTATGTTATATTAAGCATCGAAGTACAAAATTCATAATATATTTTTACTATTATATGCTTAAAAAGTAACAAAAAATACCGTTATTGTGGTTAATACAGTTTCCTACTCCTTAGCAACGCCATAGCAACGGTGTAAACAACAAATTTATTCATTACTTCTTGAAGGTTTTAACTTAAAGTTTTGAACTATTTTTCAATGTTAGATCTATTATGCTTTTCTACTGTTCTGTAAAATGTAATATTTCTTAAAAATGTGCTCTGTATCATTAATTCAATGTAATTTAACTGAAAACTATCTATCTGGATATGGCGAACAAAAGGAATAAAATTAGAAATTTAAAGAGAAAATATCATGGAAATAGGTATACAAGGAGAGCAGAGGAAGTAAATGGTTGTAGCAGGAAATCAGAAACAACAAGTGCATCAAAGCTTAAGAAAAAACATAACTTTAGTGCTGCAACAAATTGTGATTCCGAAGTTGACAATTTTTTCTTTATTTGTAACTTTAGAATTATTAAAAATATATTTGAACAGTATTCCACATGCAGTGAGTGTAATAGCAAGCTAACTTTTTTTCATAATGAATCTATACGTATGGGATTTTCTATTGGAATTATAATACAATGTTCAAACTGTGACTTTGAAAGTACATTTTATTCATCACCATCTGTAAATCAAAGTGTTTCTAGTTCAAAACCATATGAAATAAATTTACGTGCTGTTATGGCATTTCGTGAAATTGGACGTGGTAGAGAAGCTATGTCTACTTTTACTGCTATAATGAATATGCCTCCACCTCTTACGAATCACAGTTATAATATTACAAACAATAAACTACATAAAGTTTATAAAGAAAGCAGTTCTCAGAGTATGAAAGCTGCTATATCAGAACTAAGGGAAATTATAAATGCAAATGCTTCTGATGATGAAATTATTGACTGTGGCATATCAATAGATGGAACATGGCAACGTCGTGGGTACTCCTCCCTAAATGGTGTTGTTGCTGGTCTTTCGCATGAAAATAAAAAGGTGATTGATGTTTGTTCTTTATCTAAGTTTTGTATGCAGTGTGAAGTACATAGAAGAATTAATAATCCTATTGATTTTGAATATTGGAAAGCTACACACACTTGTCAAGTAAATCATTTTGGCTCAGCAGGGTCAATGGAAGCTGCTGGAGCTCAAGAAATATTCCATTCGTCCATACAAAAGTATAATTTAAGATATACTAAGTACCTTGGAGATGGTGACTCAAGTTCATTTTCTAATGTTGTTAAAAGTAAACCATACGGTGATTATGTTATTGAAAAGCTAGAATGTATTGGCCATTATCAGAAAAGAGTAGGCTCTCGTTTGCGTCAAAAAATTAAAGATTTTAAAGGCAGGTTGTTAAGCAATGGCTTAAAAATATCCGGAAAAGGAAGGTTGACCAATAAAACTATTAACACAATGCAGAACTTTGTTGGAATGGCTATAAGACAAAATAAAAATAACCTACTGAGTATGAGAAATTCTGTAATAGCTGTACTTTACCATTGTACAAACTTTCCATATGAAGTCACTCGTCATCAATTTTGTTTAAAAGGGAAAAGCAGTTGGTGCAAATGGCAATCAGATAAAGTTACGGGTAAAACAAGTTATAGACAAAAAATAAATTTACCTGTAGCAATTATGGAGGAAATTAAACCTATTTTTCAAGAATTATCAAACCCTGAAATGCTAAGAAAGTGTTTACATGGGATGACACAAAACTGCAATGAGTCATTTAATGGTTTGATATGGCAGCGATGCCCTAAAACTACTTTTACTGCAAGGAAAATTCTTGAAATATCTGTTTATTCTTCTATTTTAAATTACAATGATGGATTTTCTTCTTTAAGTTGCATTTTTAAAATGCTTGGGTTTTCTGGAGGTGTTTATTTTGAAAAAGGAGCTTTCAAAAAAGATAAAAACCAACTATCAAATATGTCAAGAAAATCGACTGATGTTAGTAAAACACGAAGAAAACATATAAGATCAATAAACAAAGGTTATTTAGACATTGACAAGGAGAATGATGATATGAAATCTTATGCTAGTGGCAGTTTTTAGTAACTTTTTATAAAAAAAACTTTTTGTTTTTATGTTTTTTTTTTTAAAATGTGTTTTTTAAGACTTTCTTATTTTAATATATTTTTCTTACGAAAACGTTAATATCTTCAGTTTGGTTAAAGCTTTTATCTTCAAATTTTCACAGTATGTTGATTAACTTATTTATGAGGGCTGGGACTAGAATTATAACATTTTAAGCATAAATAAATTAGTTTGAATGTAGTTTGTTAGACTGACACAGGCACTAAATCAATTTCTGCACCTCTATTGCTGCCATTTTAGTTTTTTTTAACATTTGAAAAAAATTTTAGTTCCAGCCCTGGAGCAACTATTTAGCTACCATTTGGCAAAATATGGTGTATTCAGTGCAAATTTTACTCAAGATATCATTGTTTTAGCTAAGGTAAGATTTTAGACAAATTATGCTGACTCAGCATCAAAAAATGGAAATTTCATCTTTCTTTTAAGAAGTTAAAGTTTTAATAGAATTTCCTTATATAAAAAATAAAAAACAAGTTTTTAACCTTTATAAATAAAAAGTTAGATTTAGAGGGGGTGAGCCACCTTAAGTAACCTAACTTAGGATCAAAAATATTTCTTTTTCTGTGAAACGCGTGCGACCCTAGTTACAAGACTAGATAATCTCATGCAACACGAGGTTTTCTAAAAATCCAACACCAAGAGGAAACATTTTGTAACTGCCCCTAAAAAAATTATGTAATTGAACTCAAATCTTATTTTTTTTTTAAGGATTGTAAAAAAATTAAAAGGAACACAAAAATTTTGTTTCAGACCACAAGAAACATTTTCCGATTATGTGACCCAGCCCAACTTCCTCCGACACTTAAAATTGGATTAAAAAATAGCAACGATTGTTGCCTGACAAAGTAATTGATCTCCAGCTTAGTATTGATCAAATAAGGTCAATAAGGGGTAGCCCTAAGTACACGAATCTTCCATAAAATACCGATGTAGTCAGTATACAACCCTGTTAAGAACAACGATAAAGCACGGTTTGATCGCAGCATTTTAAGCTTCAAGTATTTCGATTACATCGCGTTTTATCGTTAGTGTGATAGAGAACTAGAAGAACCTACATTCTCGCTACTGAGAGACTGCAAATAACGGGCGTTGTGGTCATTACATACAATATTTATCAAAAAGGCCTAATCCGGGAAAAAACCCGACAGCTTCTGAATAATTCTATTTTCATATTATTTGCAAAGTACTGTTGACTAATAATGAATAAATTCGGTTTTTATGCATAAAAACACCCGTACGAAATTTTTTTTTCTTTTCTAAAGCGTAAGAACTTCTTTTAGAGACAACCCACTGATCTCAAAATATAACTGGATAGCGTATTCTATTGCTTTTTTTCAAAAAATGTTGAAGCCAAATTGGCGTCTCAAGAGCTCTTAGTGGTGACTGATGTACACTTTATAAGGCTTTACAGAAATACGAAAGAAAATATTTAGACAGTTATTTATGAAAGAAAAACTAGATTATGAAACAAATTTAAAAGCAATTAAAAGAAATGAAATGATTTTTAAAAAATTAGACAATAAATGAAATTGTTAATCTAATTGTTCAAGTTCAAAATATTCACCCAACGCCCCTTACAACACCCAGTGACGCCGGAAGGTTGATAACATAACTGCATGGTGAGCGGCAATGGTGTCTACCTACAGTTTTGATAATTTTTTTATTTTCTATTTTTGTAGCAAGATATGTACATCCTGCATGAACTATTAGTTGAGTGCTGTGAGTACAAACAACTCAGGGTTTCCTTCTAATAGGGGGTGGGGGTGGGGTGGTGGTGGTTCCTAAAAATAGGGTGGTGGCGGATTATTTAATACATGAGTGTAATTAATGGTTATATTTAATAAGAATATTAAATACAAAATATAATTTTTTTAATATTATATATTATTTTTTTTATAATTTATTCTTTGTAATATTCATGTAAGTTTATATCTTTAAATATTAATAATTATCCCTTAAAGTTTAGGGATAAATAGTTTGAGATATAAATAGATGTAAAAATACCTTTAATATTTTCATAATGTATTGTTTTACAAATTGACGAGAAGACCAAAAAGAACATAAAATTTGTTTTAAGTTCTAAGTGAAATAAGTCATTTCAAATCACTTTTTACTTCTATTTTTATTTTTCGGTTTATTTTAGTTTTAGTTAATTTTGTTAGTCAGCAACGATCTTTACGAACTTTAAAATATCAATTACATAAATGTCAACACCAAAAAAGTGCACCAATTTACAAAACAAGTCTTAAAGAGGTTAATTTGCAGAAAACTTCGCAGCCCATGCAAGAAATAATAGCGCTATTTCACTTTTTTATTTAATTCATGAAAATCATGGTTTCAAATAGTCCGAAAAATCACCACTTTCAACTTTTATTCTAAGGGGCTGTTTATATGAAAAGCAGGCTAGCTCGTTTGCAGGACTAGCCCGTTTACCGAGATCTCGACGTCGTCCTTATTTCAACTTAATTTAATTTTGCGTTTATATGATTAAGAGACCTAGCCCGGCAAGTGAGATCTCACAGTTTTTTCCCGAGATCTCGGCAAGCCTTTGTCTATATAAACAGCCATATAAACAGCTATATAAAAAGGAGTAAATTTCTCAGATTTTAAAATTTCATTTCCCCCCCCCCCCCCCCACATTTACTCTATGTTTATAGGCTATATTGAAATGGAGTTGGGAAGACTTACCTTTGCACTGTCTCTTTTCACCATATACAACTTTTCCATCGAACTCATTGATTGGCACAACCATGTCATTTGATATTTGTGAAATCGTTTCTCCCAAGTGCTCTTCAATCTCACTCAAATACTACGCATTAAATAACAAAATGTAATAATAAACAACATAATATATTTATTATGTATAAAATATTTATTGTATATTTTATGTAGTATAATATATATTATTTGATATATAATGTATATTATATATTTACAATATATGATATAATTATTATGTAATATAATATTGTTATGATAAAAAAAACAAACAAATAATTGGAATATAAATTTTTCCAAACAATAAAACAGAACGCGCTGCTTTTTCAAAGCAGTAACTAACAATAACATACATTCTGTTCATCATACCAAATAGCACATCCGCCATCTTTTATAAGTTTTGTGTTGTTGCAGTTGGCTCCTCGACTATCGCATTTGTGATACCAAACCTAAACCAAATCAAATGCTAAACTGAAATGTTTAGTTTTTCTAACGAGTTACAATATGATAAATATTGTAACGAGTTACATGTTAGTAATAATGCATTTTATTTGGCATTTTATTGAATCATAGGTATTAACCATGAATCAACATCAACAAACAAGATATGTTCAACATCTTAAAACTAGCATAACGATTTTTTTGATTTGCACATTGAAGCTAAAATCCTTTAACTAATGAAACATCAAACAAATTATTTTTGTTCACAGCACTTGTAGTTGAACAAGCTGTAAAATGAATTACAAATTGGTTCAAAGAAAATTTGGTCTTAAAACAATTCAAATGTATTGATTAAAATAACTAAATATGCAATTAAAAAAAATAATAAAAAACAACCTTTTCTTTACACTTTGAAACAAGTGACAAAGCAAGACCCATTCTATACACATCAAATATTATACATTAAAACGTTTTTAGCTTTAACAAAAATATTTAAGCATTTTTTTGTTCTTTTAAAAAATGGAAAAAAAACAAAAACAAAAAAAAAAGAATTAAGAACATAAAAAATACTAGATACCTTTCCGCCCTTCCTACTCTACCTATTCTGTGAACATAATTTGCTTTTTCATCAGGCAATGTAACATTGATAACAAAGGGAACACCTTTAATGTCGAGGCCTCTTGCTGCCACATCTGTACAAATCAGAAATTTTACTTTTCTATTTTTAAAAGCCCATAGATTATTAGTTCTTTCTTTTGGAGCTCGATCACTGTGTAAACACACGCACGAGAACTCTGTTGCATCTTTTGACTTCATGTATCTTTCTAAATTATCACAATCGAGTTTTGTGCGGCAAAATATAATGCCTTGATCCATTTTAAGCTGAGAAATAGCTTTGATAACATACTCGCCTTTGAGGACTTTAACAGCCTCAGAAAAGCATTCAGGCAATTTAGATGTTGGGTGGATGTCATCACTTTTATGAATGCCATCAGTCTAAATAACAGAATAACCTGTAGAAATCCTAATTTTTTTGCTAAATTAAAAAAAAAAGAAAGAAAAAATTACAAGGAATTAATAGTACACTAACTTGTATTTTATTCTTTAGAAAATGCCATGACGTATCACTTCTTGGATCAACATTACACACCTATTGGTTAGTAGAAGTGTTTTGTAAGTTTCAAACATTTTTTACTGCGAGATTTAAAATAAAACAGCAGAAGGCAAACATTGACTTACAACATGGTGAACTGTATCTGGCACAGAATCTTGACCTTTTAAATCAATCCATGTAGGAAAATGCATTATCTTCTCCTAAAAGAACAAAAAAAAAGGTAATAAGGTGACCTTAATTTCTCTAAAGAAGACTCACAATACCAAATACTTTTGCCTTAACACATAGCTTACAATAACAGTGTCATTAATGGTGATACTGGAAAAAGAAAAAAAATAGAGAGACCTTCGATGTGAGAAAGGTAACAAAAAAAATCAACTGCTCAGCAAAAAACATTTACGGTAAGTAGAGGTTTATTGAGTTGACATCATTATACAGTGTTGGCAAAGTATTGAAATTCAGTATCAGGAAAATGAAAAGAATTTGGTGGTTTTGGTGTTAAAAACACAAAACATTCATAGGAATCTCAGTGAAAAACTTATAAACGGTGTAGAAATAACAGTAGTGATAAAAAAATTTATGACAGTAAAATATTAGTGTTGGCAAAAAACTTAAATATGTTCAAATAAAAAGTGAAGTTACAAAATAACATTTTATAATAAAAAAAACAACAACAAAAAATTAATATTATTTACTGCCAACTTTTGAACATCAAAATTATGCAGAGTTGCACTGCATACTATAACCTAAAGAAAAAAAAAATGGTCTGAATAAAAAATTGTCATTTTTTTATAAAATGAATGTCAAAAACTAAACGACAAAAAATTTTTTTTTTAAACATAAAAAGAATTAAACTTTAACAGATTCATTAAAATAATGGTACATAGTTTTTTCCTCTAAACAACCCAAAAGCATAAATTAAATAACCTATAAACAAGAAATGAAAAAAGAAATTGAATGAGATTAAAAAAATGCATCAAAATTATTTTCATCCTGATCTCAATAACTTTTCACTACAATAAATATCTTTTTTCTTTAATAATAAAAAACAAAAACTATACTTTAGAACTACAGAATATTTTACATAATTTTGACTAGACTATGAGTTTATAAGTATATATTCAAACCTGTAATCTTTTGCCACCAGGAGACATTTTTGGACATTGATTGTATAATCTTTCTATTAATTGACCCTGATTTTGATTTAACAGACCATCCTAAAAGTAATTGATCAGAATCATAAAGATTTATAAACATCCACAGTAGGTAAAGAACTGAAACTATGAAAGAAGTTAGAGTCTCATACCACTTCATCAAGTATTAGGAATCGAACCTAGACAAAAAGTTAATTTTTACTTCATGGTCATCATAATTACCATGATTATCATGATAAAGATCAGGATCATCATCATCATTCATTAATTATCATCATTATTTTATGAAAAAAAATACTTGATCTAAGTGTAAGTTTCCAGAGGATACAAAATCATCCAGTTTTCCAGGTGTCCCAGTAACAATATCAACCTAAATATTGGTCAAATAATACAACATTCAAACTTAAAAACGTTTAATTATCATAAAAGCTTGTTAAAAAACAGCAACGAAAATTCAGAAAAATACATACCCCACTTTGCAAAGCTTTTATTTGCTCACTTGAACTTTCTCCACCCACCAATAACACATTTCTATTGAAATGAAAATTAAAATACTACACAATGGATTCCCATTTTCAGATTTTAAAACCAATCTAAAATGAATCCACCATTTGTTGCTTTTTGCATTTAAATAATTTGATAATTAATGCCAAAATTAGAACTAAAAGAATGATATTTAAATCGTGAAGTATCCTTTACTTTTTTCTTCACTTATTGATTATAAATCAGCAACAGCAGGTTTATGCTCAAAGTTATAGCTACAAAACATGCAGCAGAAAAAAAAAATTAAAAGAAAAAAAAACAACAACTTTTTAAGTTCAAAAACATTTTTAGCATGCTTTTCCAAATTGTGTTTTATTCTGAGAGTTGCTATTACAAAAGCACCAATTAAGAATTAAGGCAATAAGTAAAAGATTAAGGATATAAGTATAAGAAAACATCCTATTTGTTTCTACTTCTTTAAATTGATATTTGACTCAGTGAGGTTTTGTTTCTAAATTGTTTAGCGTTTTTTTTTTTGACGAGATTTGTCAGTAGTGATAAATAATTCTGCTACTTGAGAAAAAAAACAAGAAAAAACTTTATTTTTGGACTTACTTTATTTTTGGATCAGGCATATACTTTTTGAAAAGCGAAATTTGATCATGAGTCTAAAAAAATAAAATGGGTCATTTAATCATGAGTCTAAAAAGGTCAACACTGTGCACTTTTCAAATCTGAAACTGAAACCAATGAAGTTTCAATATTTGATAAATTTATAGACATGTGTAACTTGTCCTAAAATGAAATACAAATCTACAATAAAAATGGAAATTAAAAAATAACCAACTCTACCTGAGTGGCTAGTTCTCTTGATGGCTAAAAATTAAAAATCTTTTATACTTTTATACTTTATACATATTTTACACATTTTTAGTTTTATACATTTACACTTTAAATTCAGAATGAAAACCATAAAGTCAAAACTCTTACGTTTTGCCTCACTGTAATGCAAAATATTTACACATCATTATAATCCAGAAATTTTACCTCCATTATGAGAGCTGCTGGAGAAGATCTGTTTGTATACTTTTTGGATCCTGACACTAAAAAAATACAATATTTTTCCCAAAAGCTTTTAGATTCAATTTAAAGCATTTAATTTCTAATCTCTAATACTTTATAAATATTCTTCAATATGATAAATTAGTTAAAATACTAACAATTTTTTTCAACATAACTTTTTTTGTTAAAGCGTTACGTTGAATGAAAACTTAACAGAAGCAAAATATTGCGCAAATAAACAACAAAGTTCGATTATAAAGCTACCTTTAGCCTAACATGAAATTTTCATGCTGGTTGCAGTTTTCTTAAGCAATCTTTCTTATCTCTCTTTTCTTAGCAAATAAAAGCTTTTTTATATAACTTATCATGGCTTCTTTAATACTGAAGAAGCCATGGTTAGTTATATAAAAAATAACTCATACAAAATAACATGAATTCAACATGGCATTGTAACATGACACCTTTGTAACATTTGTGTCACAAATCACAAAACAACTTTATTTTTAAATTGAAAAAAACAAAAGAATAAGACTTCCTCATTTCTCTATTGCATAAATAAATTTCTCTATTGCATATTACGTAGAAGTAAATTTATTTAAGAGTAATTCAAATCAGTTTATTTTATTTGCAATTGTGTTCAGCCATGTGCTTCTTGTAGTACCAGTTTATGCCCTACTATAATTACAGGTACTATAAGTGATTTTGATGTGAAAAATGGATTCAAATTGGGAGTGCAATGAGGCTAAAATGATCTTTTATTGGTCAGTTTAAAGTTAAATTAACCAATCAATCAGATTATAATAATTTTGCTGCAGGATGAAAATTTAAATTCAATAGGAAGCTGGCTTCAATTTGGATTTGTGAAAAATTTAAAAAGAAATTTCTGGAAAATTTACACAACTTTTTATAAGGTTAATAAATTTCACTTCTAAAGTAAAAAAAAAACATGATAAAAGGTCATTTCTTTCATATTCCTTAATCAAACCATATTTAAAAAGCAAATAACATACACTTTTTGGATATGGAAGTATCAGTAGCTTTAGATAATGGAAGATAGGTAGCTTGAGGAGGGTACTTTAATGGTGTATCTCCAAAATTAAACAAAAGTTCAGCATTCTAAATATGAAATACAATAAAAAGTATTCTTGAAACTTTTTTTAAAACTATTGCATAAAAAAGCTGGAAATGATATTTATTAAGATTAAAATTTGAACACTGCAGGTCACAGAAGCAAAAACATTATATACCTTTAAAGTCACAGAAGCAAAAAATGTTGATCCATAAAGTTTTTTTGGTATGTCAAAGGCATGTCCTAAGTCTTTCCCTAAATAAATCACAGTTAATTACAGTAAAAATTTTTTTTTTCATTCACTATTAAATTAAAACTTTAAATTTACGTTTGTGACTAAAACTTATATCTATGTCAATAAAGCCTTTTTATTACTTACCATTTTTACTGTACTTTATAGTCCCATTATCCAAACTTATGAAACAACCAATCACATCATTTTTCCCATATGGCTAAGATTAGAGATTAAGCACTACTTAACTATATGGAAATTCATAAAACTGAAATGAATATATGTAGCATATGTACATGTATGTATGTATGTATGTATGTATGTATGTATGTATGTATGTATGTATGTATGTATGTATGTATGTATGTATGTATGTATGTATGTATGTATGTATGTATGTATGCATGTATGCATGCATGCATGCATGTATGTATGTATGTATACATATGTATATATATATAATAATAATAATAATAATAATAATAATAATAATAATAATAATAATAATAATAATAATAATAATAATAATAATAATAATGATAATAATAAATGCAATATATGTGGAATATAGTTTTATACAATAACCTCATCATCAATGATATACATTTTTTTTTTTTTCTTTAAGTTAAAAAAAAACAAAAACTCATGTTTAATTTAGAATTTCCAATTCTTGTGATAATTGATTTTCTCTTTTTAAGATAATTTAAATGATTAAGATATATTAGATAATACAAATTATTAGATATTTTCTAAAACAATTTAATTTAACAAAAATAAATAATTATTTTTTATTTTTGAGGTTGATTTCTCAAAAATGTAAAAGGTAAGCAGCCATAAGTTTTTCAGGGAGCTGACATGACAACAGAGGCTCACTAGGCATATGGAGGGTTCTAAGAAAGAGTTTTGTATCATTTTTGAGTTTACAATTAAAATGCATTTAGCTTCATTAACAAAACATCTTTTAAGCCAAAGCAAAAAATATTTATCAAAATAAAGAAGCTTTAACTAACACAAAACGTTATGTGAAAGAATGACTACAACAACAAAAAACTAAAATGATGCTTTGGTGTTGCTGCCATCCTATTGAAACTAGCTATCAAATCATTCAACTAGCAATGAAATTGAATTGGTTAAACATTTGATAGAATTTTCTTAGTCGAAGTTAGCATATACAGCGTTTATGAATATGGTTGAATCAATGAGAAGTTTATCAACTCTGTTGTTTATCATGCAAATAATATTAAATGAGTGGTTTTTTAAATTTGTATTTTTTTATCTTGTAAACCTAACGAATATTAGTGCTGCAATATTTTAATAGTATTTTGAAGTAACAACCTAAATTAATTCTCTGCATTGTTATTGTATAATATCAACTATTTTTTTTTATTGATTTTTTTTTTCTATTTACTAAAATCTAAATTTCTATTTACTAAAAAAAAACAAAAAATTGAACATGCGAACTTAAATATGGTTAAAAGTTCAACAAAAATCATTGTCAAATAACAACAACATTTTCAACATTTTTCCAACAATATTTTGTTGTATATTTTGAAATCATGCAATGGAGTGTTCACATGAGTGTTTACTAAAAAATTAATCAAACTTTTTAGTAGTAATGTGTTGTATATATCAAAGATTAGAAATGTAACAACTAAAAACGCTAAGCATAAAAGCATTTTTAATTCATGAATCAACTAGATAAATGCATCAAACATAAGATGAGATGTTAAGAAGAGATGTTAAACCAAAGCAAAAATAAAATGGCTACCTCACCATATGTATCAAATTGCTTGTTTGTTGATTTTTTACCAGTACCACCAAAGCCAAAACTTTCAGGATCACATCCTGATGAAAAGAACTTAATATAGCAATAACAATAATAATCAAAATGGTGATACAATAGTAATAAAAAAATTTGATATTAAATCTTTTGAACTTTTTTTTTATTATTAAAAAAAAAAAGTAAAATGAAATTATTAAAATAATTTCAAACCAATTTCCAATGATGCATTATCTGTTGAAAATCCCACTCTGCATAAACCTTCATCAGTCACTTTAACTTCATAGTAGTAACTGCCTAAAAACCAATTTTATACTTTTTCCTTTTAGACTTTAACTGCCCTGTAACTTTTTAAAAACTTTTCATACAAAGAAACCTTTTTACCAGGTTCATATTTTAAAAAAGTGCTTGGTAGGTTTTGAATAATATTGAAACATTTTAAAATTATTTAAAATACTTTAACAATAATAATTTTTTTAGCAGCAACTTCTTATTTAAAGCTATTTAAAGTACTTACAAACTTTATTTTTGTTTAGCAGCAAAAAAATTTTTTTCATTTAATTTGATTTTAAATTTAACTTTAACATTAAACAGTAAAATCCAAATTCAAGTAAAAAACAAAAGTTTTAAAAAAAAAACTTGTTAAAAGATTTTTTTGGTTTACAAAAGATTTTTTGGTTGTTACAAAAATCTTTTAATAAGCTTTTTTTTATGCTGAATGCATCTTCACTCCAAAATTTTGAAAAACAAAACCTTTTGTTACACCAAGAGTTGATCGAGATCCTTGCCACTCTTTTTGCTCTCGTGATTGACAGAGCAATCCGTCTTCTGAAATGGCTATACATCAAAAATATAACTATTTTATAAATCCCAGTTTTTGAATTTCTCATCTACAAAGACAAAAAGAAATAAAAAAAAATTTACCAAACGAGCTGCTTCTATCAAGCTTGTTCATTTCCCATTTTCCTAAATAAAAAAAAAAAGTGACCAACTATTTTCTTTTAATAATACATAAAATATCACAGCTTTTGTTAAAGATTAAATTTACTTATTGCAAGGATTATAAAAAGAAAACTAAATATATAAAAAATGTTGATTGCAAGGATTATAAAAAGATTTACAGAGTGTCAATAGCACAATTGAAATAAAGATTGAATCAAGATCATTACAAGTGCTGTGCAAAATGATCAATGATGAATGCTACGTGAAAGATTGATTTAAAGTTATTCGCACTTCTGAATGATAATCATATATCACTGTTATAAGTGAGATTGAAAGAGATGAATATCAATTATATAATCAATTATACACAAGAGAGGAAGTGATTAACATGACAAGATACAGTTATAAGTGCCATATTAAACATTAATACCAATCAAATAACAGCTATTTATAATCTCCTGCATATTTATCAAAATCAACAATAAATATATAATAAAATTAAAAATAATATCAACTTAACATTTTAGTTGATGTATGTTTAAAAAAATACCTTTATTATTGTTGGCTTTATTTTTTACTCCCCCACCACCTGAATTTTCAATAATATTCTCATGAACAACTTGTATGACTGGGAGACAAAATGCCTATTTATGATTTTAAAAATATTTTTAAAATTAAATTTTTAAAAATTTTTATTACAATATTTTCACAGCAACTTAAGTATGCAATCCAAAAAAATGATTACAATAAATACATGAAACTACATATTACAGCAAGTATGCATGAAAGATAAACTATATTCTGACCAACTAAGAAATATTACTTATGTTTAGAGGGGAAAATATACTTACACCGGTTTTCCCACTGCCAGTTTCTGCTGCCTATTATGTTAAAAATGAAGATTACAAAAGTGTTAAAAAAATACAAAGATGGAAGCAAGAAAATCTTGTAAATTATTACATAAAAAATAAAAACAGCAGAAAAAATTTGATAATATTCAAAAATTTTTGAAGACAACTTTTAAGAATTTAAAAAATTGTCTTCCAAAAAAAACAAACCATTTCTTAAAATGATGCAAATTCTAAAAAAGTGAACTTGAATTTTTTAAAGATAACCTGTTACAGCAACAAAATATCTTTGTAACAAACTATTTTTACATACTTTTATCTCAATGAATTGATGAAAATGTTTCTTTTGGTGTACATTTACTTTATGCGCAAAAATGCTGAATCAGCTAAATTTCATTTAATGATTTTTCAACAATCAGTATTTTTTATTCAAATTTTTGCTATTACATATTTTTTTTAAAATAACAGATTAAAATAACGCAAAGATCTAAACTGATTTTGAGATATGAGGGCGTCATGGTTTGGGTGATCCAGTAACTAGATGAATTAATGAAATTTCAGCTTTATACAATCTATCAAGATTATCTTTTTGAAAATCTTAACAATTTTGAATATAATTTTCAAAGTTGGATGTTTGAATATTTATGGCTTGCAAACCTTTAATTAAGCAAATTAAGAAAACTAGAAAATTAAAAAAAATTTTTGTGTTTTTAGAAGTGTTAAACTACATTGTGTATAATTTAACTTACAATGCAAAATGTTGACTGAATGCTGAGTGAATAGACAAAGAATTCATAAAATCTATGTAGTCTTTTTATTTAAATATTATGCTGATTGTCTTTGACATTTTTGTGATCAGACTGATAGATTACAACAAAAAATGGCAAAGGGTTCAAAGAAATCTTGGTGAAAGGGTCAAATTTGAAGAAATAATCATAGAATTGACATTACAAGCAAATTCTAAGCATTTCTGTGCATTTGTCACAAGTTTCGGTACTTATCAGTGAATACCTTGATGCCCTTGGGCATCTTTTTGTTCAGCCTGATAAGATACAACAAAAAATGACCAAACGATCCAACAAGAGTCAGTGAAAGCCTCAAATTTGACGTTTTGTATGGAAATTGACCAAAAAAATGGGGTTTTGTCTTTCTGTTGATTGTCTTTAAATACTATGTTGAGTGTTACAAAAGTTTAGAAGTTTCTTGAAAAGGTTTAGAAAAATATCTTTATACCATCAGACAATTTAACAGAACTGTAGAGAGCGAAGACTCTATAAATTATTGCATTTCAAGTATACTATAATCTAATGCTTGACAATTGACTGCTGTTTTTTTTAAATAAAATTTGTTCTCTTACCATAAGGACATCACCACCACCAAGAATCATTGGAATCGCTTCTGCCTGAATGTCTGTTGGAAGCCTATTTAAGGTATTAAACTGTATCAGGTTATTTAGAAGAATAATATTGATATTTTTAAAAGAAATATTGCAAAAGTTATTTAAGATCTATTGTGTTAAATGTAATTTTTGATATTGAACATACATCCATCCCATTTCATCGATGCCTTTTAATAACTCTGGTAATATTCCAAATTCTAAAACATAAGCAGACATTTTTAAAAAAATAATAAAACCATAAGTTTGTTTGTGAGAGGGAATCTCCTGGAAATAACAACCAGCTAACTACTATAGTTTATTGATTGCCTGAATAATATGTTATATCTCAATTTTCTTATAATTGAGAAATTTTTTACCTACTAAGAATAAGAGGTTCTCTTTTAAAAGAAAAAACTTATTAGTTACTGGTCTGTTAAATATATATACAATATATATACATATATTCACAATATATATATACAAACACTTGGTTAAATAAGTGGTTTAACTGTTTGAAAAACTAGTTATACCAAATTTTTTTTTTGTCAATAAACTAGTGATTTAATTTTAGTTTAAATAAATTGTTTTTTTTAAAAGCTATGACCAGAGAGGCAACTTTATTATTTTTAAGTACATAACTAAACACTGGGTTATGATTTGAACAAACGTTATGAACCTGCAACATTTGGTAATGATATCTACGATAGTTAAATTCCCTATGTTATTAAACAAATTCCATTTTTCAATTTTTAATAAAACTTAAGTATTAATATATCAATAAGTATATTACCTGAAAAATGCCCAGCCATTTCAAAGTTAAACTCTAAATTTAAAATTTAATGTTACATACTAAGAAAAGTATACGTTTTTATGTATACATACATACATACATACATACATACATACATACATACATACATACATACATACACATATACACACACATGCACACACACACGCATACACAAACATATAATTACATAAAAAACATAAAACCTAACTTATATGAGGTATAAAAACAAAATTGCAATCTAAGTCCTTATCTGTCTTAACTCCAATTTTAAGAGAAATGAAGGTTAATGGAAAGGTTTTTTTTTTTTTAAACTAACATTTTTGCATTTTGGAGAAAACAAGGTTTTACATGTAACTTGAAAAAAATTTATATTGCACATGAAATTTACTTCTTGTTAGAATGCTTTAGACACTATTATATGCACATAATAGCTTTTCATATTATAGAATATCACTTAGTGAAATTTGTCTGAATTTTCATCAAGACTGTATTTAGTGACTTTTACCTCTAAACCAACAATATTTTTAGTGCTTATTCTACTGGAAAAACTACTATTTTTCTTTGATGGACAACTTTTTCAAGATGGAAGACCAAAACATGTACAGTGTTTTTTTTTTCTAAATTCAATGTTAGTTTTTGAAAGATTTATTATATTTTAGGGAACTAAAAGCAAACAAATATTTTAAAAATTACATAGAATCAATTTACATTAAATACTTTATACAAAAATATGAAAGAGCCCTTGTAATCAACAATAGAGACCAGGTAAGCATACCGAAATTCAAAAGGAGTTCAAACTTTTGAATAAAAATGAAAGAAAATAGAGAGTAAGAGTCAGTTGTGTTATGTTTTGATATGCAAAAAAAAAATTTCTGTTAAATCTTCAAATGTCTGGAAATAAGAATAAAGATTAAAACTTATTTGTTTCAATTGATAATTTCCTATTGTAATGTTGCATTTCATGTAAAAACTATAATCATGAAGTCCTTCCATTAAATATCCCACTATTAACAGACTTTAAGTTTCTGTTTCTGTAACACATTTGATTTTTTTTTTTTTTTTTCAAAAAATACTTTTTACAAAATTATCGTGTGTGCGCGTGTAATTTTGCATCAAAAAATCCGAAATTAAAAAATGATAAGGAAAATATACTGTTTCTTGTTTTGTGGGGTTTATTACACAACAAGTAGGTCCTGTGGTCGCCGAATGTAGGCAAAAATCTATGACACCACAATGTTTATTTTATTATTTTAAGAATACTCGTACCTTCTGAAATACCGTAATGTCTCGAATAAATATCGCACTTCTTTTGAACGCCCCCCTCGAATAAACCCACTATTCTAAAGGGAGAAGCGCACATATGGCCACGAGGGATGGTAAAATCCCGGACACTTTCAATCCCGGGATTTTGGGATTGAGAGATTTATCCTCAGGTAATCCCGGGTTTAAATAGAAAACAGAAACAATCATTTGTGGTGAAGAACAAATTTTTTAAGTACTTATCAAAAACACTGAAAAATGATTGATTTATTGATAATATAATTATATCAATAAATCAATAAAATAATTTATTGATAATACAATTACATAGCGTTTATCATTTCGTCGTTAAATCGCGTTCGATTTTTTGAGCATAAAAACCCAGCCGCTGAGAATGCTCGTTCGTATATAATCATATGTTTTTTGAAGTTGATTACCTCTTGTGGCACCACTTTCAAATAATGACATTTCTTTTTAAATTTTAGAAGTTATACTTTCTGTCCTTATAGGTAGTGTTGTGTTGCTGCCAATCCTCTTTTCATGACTTCATTTAATTCTTCACTAACAGTTTTGATCTTATTTTTACACTCCTTGCTTGATAAAGTTCAGTTGAACATCACTATCACTATTTACCTCTGCTGATGTAAGTGGAGTTTAGACGCTTTGTTCTGCGAAGTTTAGACGCTTTGTTAGGCTTATTATAACTTTTTTATTTTGGGCACTTGTATTTGGTACAAAAACATCTAAGATTCTCGATGAAGTAACCTTGGCATTATGAAGATGACAAACTATGCTGCTTAATGGCGTTCTCCACTCTTTAATTCGATAACTCAAGGCGGCACACAATTGTTTTCCGATTTCGGATTGTTGTTGTTTTATTTTGGTCAACATAAACTTTAACGCAATGTCAACTAGAATTAAAGTTGCGTCTCGTCCACAAATTGCTTCCACAGTTGCGTCTCGTCCACAAAGTGGCTTCCACAGTTGCGTCTCGTCGACAGCTATTTTAAAGGGAGTCAAAAGTACTACTAAATCTGATACGATTCGATATTCATTTTCGTTCATCTTAATTGAATCATCAAAGTTGGAATCCAATTTAAAATCTACAAAAGCCTCATTGATACAATATTTTAATTTGTCAAATTTTTCAAGCATAAGTAACAAACTGCTCCATCGGGTTTTGCAATCCATGATTAAAAGGATGACCTTTCCAAACTCAATTTTGTAAATAATTCTCATTTTTTATTGGGGAGTTTTCAAACACAATTTTCCTAACTTTTGTTATAATAGGTTCTATAATTTCACGTTTAATTGTAAACTCAGATGTTTCATTAATTAACAATGAATTTTTCAAATCTCGAGTACAATCTTCCTCTTCATTAACGTATTCACTATTACAATCATCATCTTTGTCTTCATCATCGTTGTTATCTAAATTTCCAAAAACAGTGTTCTCATCATCTAAACTTTTATCAACTTCCAAGTGATGGGCGTCTTTTTTGTAAAGAATTGACATAGCGCTTGTACCATCAGTCGTAATATCAATTATATCATCCTCAAGGTTTATTTTAAAGTTGTGGAATCTTTTTTAACTTTTAGAAGTCAAACGCACTTTTCTGCTGGCATAGACCTTAAAATGCGAATCTGCTGGCAGGTTGATAAGTCTTCGTATTTACATCATTTCCCAGTTGTATTTAACTTTTCTTCTTTCTGTTTTATCATTTACTTACGTGATAGATTGATGAATTATCATGTAGCCTTTTCATATCTTCCTCTTCATTAACGTATTCACTATTATAATCATTACTTTGTCTTCACTTAGAAAATATTTGTTAAATTTTATGTTTATATTGTTTGTTTTCATTTTTATTTATCTTTTGTAAATATTTTATCTTTTTTCTTTAATATGTAAATTTTTTTTTGTATTGAAAATAAACAAAAAAAAAAAAAACACTCTATTTCACAAATTCTCTGGTCTATTTCACAAGACTCTGTTTTTCTGTGCCAGTCCTGCATCAACTACTAAACCACCCCGTCCTCCAACATAATCATCTTTTCAGAAGCTCCCAAACGTTGAATGACGATGCTCTTTGAGAAGTCTGGGATACCCAAACCCGCACTCAGATGTATCCAGTCACACTGCACTATGTGGGCAAATGTAAGATGTCTCTGACCCAATTCCTCAAAAATCGTGTCCAGCGCCAAAGCTCTCAAATCCCGGAGTCCGAAATTTGGAGTACGTAGTTCATCCGAGAACAAACTACCGCCTTCAGGGTTTTTACTTTTTTCTTGGGCTTGACCTTACATTTCACTAGTCTGGTTAGCCAAGTCTTTCATTCCTCTGTCAGAAGCACCACTCCGTCAGTTGGGTCAATCGCAACACCTAGATATTTTCACATCTGTTCATAAGTCATAGATGGGATTTCAACATTCGTGGTGTTAACTTCTTTGATTAGATCAAGGATAGCTTTTACATTCTGATAATTTTTTGGAGCGTCTTGCGTGAGTGCCAGCATTTGCTCTTTAACACTTGTTGCTTAAAGGACTGTGAGGTGAAGATTCACTCTCTTCCATAACAATATGGGGGAAGCTAACTTTAAGGAATGAACCTTCTACATCAATTCCTAGTTTCAAAATGGTAGAGTTTTTAAGCTTCCTAGATGCCTAGAAAACATGAATGAGATTGCTAATAGTAGATACAAAATGCGGGTTCTGGGACATTGATAGCTTTCCCATACTTAAGGGTGATACCTTTGATGTGATGACTTACCTTTCTCATGCGTGTTCTGGGACATTGATACCCTTATATATTGGGGGGTTGTATGTTTTTTCCAAGATGGCGTCGTTTTTAAATTCTTGTTAGGGTTAATGTTTTCCAAGATGAAGAAGTATAAAAATAATCTTGTTATTTCTATATTTTTTAAGAAGTGTGTTTTTTACCAAGATGACTTACCTTTTATTTAAAAAAATTTCTTACCGTAATGATTATTCAAGAGCAGGTCTTGTTTTGTAGTGTCCATTGGCCAAGGTTCTGTGAGTGCCATCATCCAAAATGATCCTTTTATCGTCGTTAGCGCTGAGTGCGACTCTGTTGATTTCTTCTGTGTAATTTTCATGATGATGAGAGCGGATAACGTTCATGATTGTAAGCTTTTCTTCTTCATTTATTAAGCAGTCGTAGTAATGTTGATGTCTTCTTTTATTTTTAACCACGTTCTTTTTGACTCCTTTGCATTTTTTGTGTTCTTCATTTTCTTTAGGTATGTAGTAAGAGTAGAGCTTGGGTCTAAGCCCAACAAATTGTTTGATTTGTTTTCCACCTGTTTCGTCTGTGAACATACCAATAACTTTTTTATTTTTACCCACTTTGAACCCAACGTTTTCAATAGCAGGATGGTTATTAGGAAAGTCGCTCGTGTCAAATTTTTCAAGTACATCATCAGCAATGTCTTCTTAAAAATCTTCCGTTTCGATTTCGTAAAAGAGCGAGTCGGTGTCGGTCATGAGCAATTTTACACGATCACCGTATTTAGGTTTGATGTAGTCATAGTGGTGTTCAAACATTAAAATTTTGCTGATGTCGAGGATGCTCATTCCTAAGTAAACAGGTTTGTTGTAAACCAACTTTTTTCTCTTCATGTGAACCGCGATTAATTTTTCATCAAAAATGGTGAAGCTTTCGAATTGAGGTTTTTTGGATAATATTAAGGCTTCTTTTTTTGTGGTGACAAGTCTTACGTCAACATGATTTTCGATGTTTTCCATGGTTTTTCCAAAGACAGAGTTGTTCATGAGTTTGAAAAGTTCTTTATCAGATTTGTAGGGTGCTTCTTTTCTTTTATCGGTGTTGAAACCGATTTATGGTTCCATCCAAGGTTCTTCTCTAAAGGTGAAACCTCGATGAATTTTGGTGATGATTAAACCCAATCGTTCATAAAGTTTTAAATTTTTCATGGTGGATGACGTATTTTATTTTATTGTTTAATTGGGAACGAGTTTGTCTACTTTTACAATGGTTAATCTTTCAGGAGCCAAAGGGTAATCGTTGTGTTTATCGTGAAGGTGATCGGGGTAATCTAAATCGACTTCTAAAATGCACGGCATTGATTTCCAATTTTTAAGCTCTTCATCAGTCATCCATCTGAATCCTCCAACGGGAAGAGGTTTGCTCATGGCCCATCCGTATAAATTGTTGGCGTCTAAATACTGGAGGAATTTAGATGGTTGTGAAGGATCGTATTTGTCCATGTATTTGTTATTGGCATTTCCAAGTCGGTTTGAGATCATGCTGATTCCACCGCGTATTCCTTTTTGAGTCATGCGAAGCATATCAGAATCGCTAAAAAGTTCTATTTTAGCTTTAGTCTTTTTATAGCAAGCCTCTATACCGAGTCCAGGGCAGGTGTAATACCAGGCAGGATCTTGATCGTAATATTTCATGCACACGTCTCTAAAATTTTCAATAACATCTGTCAAAATCAGCACATCTGAGATGTTGTACAGCTCGTGGTAATCTTTAAACGTGATGCATTCAAATACGTCCCAAACGTTTTGAGCATGTGCGTAGTCTTTATCTGTTGCTGGTTCATCGTCCAGTTTGGAATGGAATTCTTCGATAGGAGGTAATTGCGTTTCGGAAAACTTTTCAATGGAGTCCACCCAATCATAAGGGTAAATGCCTTTTTTTCTTACTAAATCGAACTGTCACTTTTTAGGAAAATATTCAGCCACGTTTTTGCATTGTTCATCGGTTAGATTTTTAGTTAGTTTGTCTAAACTGAAGGGTAAGAACATGTAGCTGTCAAGAAACCTCATTTCTTTCATTACTTTTTTTGGTTTTCCAGTTTCCTCATCAATATATTCTCTCACTTTGATGCTTTTTGAGAAGCTGATGTATTTTTCTTCATTGTTGGGTATGCATTTTAATTTTCCGTCTAATTTCTTGATGAATAAATGGCTGTCGTAACCAGACAAATTGTGTAAAAAAATGGGTATGAAACTTGGGATTTGATAATCAATGTTGCATTGGTTGTAAGCAGCTCCACGGTACTTTCCAGTCAAATGACAGTGGTCCCACACTTTCTCACCGTTAAGATCATTTTTGCAAATGTGACATTCGGTTGCATCTTTAAACTTCTTTTCATCCTCATCAGTCACTATTTTATTTTTCTTCCATTGTTGTTGACGTAAATCGCTATCGTTCCAAATCTTTTTAAGGTCTGCTTCAAGCATGGTGACAAACTTTTAAGCCACATCGTCCTCATCGCTTTCTGCTGTGTACATGACTGGTTTTTCTTTACAAATGGTTTCGTCAAAGCATTTGATATGATAACAGAAGGAACTTGGAACATGCTTTTGATATTTTTTGGTGTACGACTCTTTATTATTATATTCAGTGTTGTCATCGATGGGTTTGACGAAACTTTCAAAGTCGACATTTACCACAAACGGAACTCTCATGGACATGTTGAAGTTTTTAAACTGAACGGTTGTCCCTTCTTTAGGAAGTTCAATTCGAACCGAGATGTGTTTATAGCAGTCTTCTCGATGTTTTTGAAGCTTTTCTTCTTGGTCATAAGCTTGCATACAATTTCTGCAAATATGTTGTTTTCTTTTTCCTTTTGTTACTGAATAACCAACCAGTCGACCTAAGTTTGGGTGATCGCCTTTTTACTTTTTAGTTCAGGAGGTAGCTCCATGTAGGAAGAACCGCTGAAAGGTATCCAATCGATCATGTTAACTTCTACTTTTAAAACTTTGTTAACTCTCTAATTGGATCCTTCCTTGTTGTAATTGGACATGTTTTCAAGAATTATTTCTTTCCATGTTTCAAAGCTTTCTCCTTTGTCTGTTGATTCGAGAATAATTTCATATATAGACGGGAAGACCACAGTGCAAAGATTTTCTTCTCCAGTAGCAATATTCACACGCGTCATTTCGCAGATTAAAACAAGGTTCGTTTTTGTGTTTTTTTTTAATGACTTTGATAGCGGCCTCTTTAACCATGTTTAAAAAGGCATCAGGCTCTTCATATCGAACAGAGGGGGTGTAAGAAAATTGCTCAGTGATGTGATTTAGCGCATGATTAGTCAATACAAACTTAACAGGACGAGGAGCAGGCACCGGTTTACCAAATACGACGTCTTTGAGAGAATTGACTGTTTCTTCCACTCCATTTCTCACGCTGCTCACTGCATTTTTCACCGTAGTTGGAACGTATGGATCAACGAGAGCATTTATTTTGTTGAAACCGTTGTAGACAGATGTTGCAATTCTTGAAAGCACTCCAGGTCTTGGTGCTGGAACAGGTCTAGGCGTAATAGCGTTTGTTGAATCGGCGATGTAATCGGGTGTGTCAAGGATGGATGGTTCAGTTCTTGTCACTTGATTTTGCAAGCGAGCAGACCCAAACGAAATCAAGTCATTGGAAACGGGACGAGGAGAAGGCACAGGTCTTGAAGCAGGACCATGCCCAATGATGGGTTTTGTATTTTTTATAGCTTCACTGAGCTCGGTTTTTCTCAGTCTTGAGATGCCTTTGAGGTCTAAGCCTCTAGCCATCTCTTTTAATTCTTTCATATTCATTCTATCTATTTTATATATGGAAAAAAATTTCTTTAACCCATTTTCAAATTTTTAATATCAGCAAAAAAAAAAAGAATTTAAATTTTCAGCAAATTTAAATTAAAATTTCATGGCATAATCACTTCTATTCGATAACCGTGTTTATCGTCAAAGTATTTCCAGTAGTGACCCGTTTCTTTTCTTAATTGGTAATGAGAATTATATTCAGTCACTTTACCCGTTTCCACATGGGTTATTTTATAAGTGAAAGGATGATTTCTGATGTTTTCAAGTCTTTTCCATTTAGGATCAATCGGTTTTTTCTCTTTTGGTTCATGTATTCTCGGTCTTCCCACGGGTCTTTTTTCTTTTTTTTCATGTATTCTCGGTCTCCCCACAGGTCTTTTTTCTTTCACCTTTTCCATTAAATCGTCTTTATTAATCAAATTGTTTTCAAACGCGATCAGTGTCAAAGCCAACAAATTGTTTGATGTTTTGGTAACACCATTTTTAACCAGCAAATCTTTTAAAACCTTTTTTGTGTAAAGCATCTTTTTTAAATGTCGAAAATTTATTTATCTCGAATTCAATTTTTTTCAATTCTTTAAAAAGAATTAAAAAATTAGTTGAAGCGTTGATACGAACCCCAGCAAAAAGAATGTTCGCAATCTATATATGAAGATTTACGTTTTGGAGTATATTTCTTAACAACATGTGGTTCTTCAGGTGGCTCTTCCACATATTCAATGATTAGCTTGTCACCCAATTCATCAAATACAATGGTTTCGTCAATAACCTTTGTGTCCATCTTTTTTATTCGTTGTAATTTATTTATCTCGAATTCAATTTTTTCAATTCTTCAAAAAGAATTAAAAAATAATAGGTTTAAAATTAAGCAGCAGGAGCGCAAAATCTTCCCATCCAATCATATGAAGAATATTTTTTCCATTCTTCTGCAATAATATCGTTTTCCGCAATGTCTTCCGGCAAATCGTCTTCCGACGAATCATCATCTGACGAATCATCTGACGAATCATCTGACGAATCATCTGACGAATCATCTGACGAATCATCTGACGAATCATCTAACAACCTTTCCAATCTTCTTCCCATTTCTTCATCGCTGGTATCATCATCACAATATCGACGAATGTTATGTTCATTAATATAATACTCACGACCTGACTCATCACGGTTAATAATCTTAAAGTCAAAATAACTTAATAAAAGATAACGACGATTTCCATTTCCATCGATCAAATACCAATGACAAGGATCGTCAACACCATTATCGTATTCATCTTCATCATAAAGAAAATAACGCCGAATTCCAGATGCGTCAATAAAATATCGAAGATCCGAATCATAATCGTATTCAACCAAGTTTCAATTTCCATTTTTATCAACAAAACCAAGGTTTGGTCGAAAATAATCAGGGTGATCATCGCATACGCTGTATACATCCATCTTTTTTATTCGTTGTAATTTATTTTACTCGAATTCAATTTTTTTATTTTTCAGCAAATTTTGGAAATTCTTCGAATTTTTGGAGCATCGCGTCCATTTTCAGTTTTGCAGACATTTTTTTCTTTTCTTCCCAATCGCAGTCCAGTTCAAAAACGCGCCTGTCGATCGCTCTCAGCTTTTCTTGCTTTTTCAAATTACTCCACTCTCTTTTGTGCTCTTTGATTTTTTTTTCCATCCGCGAAAAGTCATCCTCTTTTTCTTCCCACAAAATCACGTAAAGCTCGTCTCTTTTTTCATCGCTGTACATTTCAGGAATTTTGAACAAGCCGCTCTCAGCCTTAAACGCAAGAGCCTCGAGCTGTCTTTTCTTTTTTACATCAGGCTCTCTTTTGCTACACTCTAGAAAAAACGGGTGAAACGACATTTTATTTAAGAATTTCTATTTTAAATCCGTTTTCATCCACTTTGCCGTTTCGCTTCTCCAAATAATTGTTGCCGTGTCCCGTCTCTTTCATCGCTTTGTAAAGAGAGCCGTATTCGATCACTTTTCCTGTTTCAGCGTGTGTCATTTTTACAGCCACGGGATTCTTTCGGATCGAACGGAGCCTTTCGTATTTGGAATCTATCGGTTTGACGTCCTCCGTCATTGCATTTTTATCGATCAGATGGTTTTCCAGCGCAATCATCGCCAACCCCATTTTGCTTTTTGACGTTTTGGAAACGCCATTTTCGATAAGTAAATTTTTCAAATCCTTTTTCGTAAAATTCATCCTTTTATTAAGGATCCATTTATTTTTTTCTTGAGGCTAAAGTTCATGTGGGTGCGGAGCACTTAATAAATAACGTTTATTTTGTTGCCATCGGATTTGATGGATAGCAGTTTGTCAGAAATGACGACCGCAAAGGCTTGAGTGTCTGCAGGAACGTTTGCGTTAAAGGTAGCCTTAATTTGCACGTCCAACACGGTTGATTTTAACCTCTCAGCCTGCTTGCTCACGTCAAAACCGTAAAGAGGGCAAATGTACCTATAATTTTGAGCTGTCAAATTCGGTTGAGCGAGTATTTCGTGTACTCCAAAAATTTTGTGGAAAATCTTGCACGAGTCCCTGTAGATCCTCGAAAATTTGTTGTTGTTAAAGTCTATGTCGTAATCGACGGCTGGATACCTTTCGCTGTTTAAGGTTACATACATGTTTTTCAAATTGCAGTGGTCGAAAACGGATGGGTTTAAATCTTGACTGCCGTCTTTATTAGTCTGGAATCCAACAATGATGTATCTCGGTCGTTCACTGGCCGATCTAGAGCTCAACCTCCAACTGAACGTATTGGACACTGGAACAACAATGGTGTCACACTGTCGAGATCTAAACACTAATGGAGCCTCCACTTTTGCCTCGATAAGCTTGTATAGATTGTTGCTTGCCATAACGGATGGGCTGACATGAGGCATGAACAAAGACAGTTTGCTCAAGGTTACTTTTCCTGCGGCTGGTTCTGCGCTCTTAAAAATTGCATCAGTGTCGCTTTTTCTTACAAGGGTCAAGGTGTGCTTGAATCCGTAAAGAACTTTTCCGTAATCATCGCATAAGCCAAATATGTGATTCAAAGGAATGCAAAATGAAAAGGTGCCTTGATCCGCTGGCTTCTTAATGATGTAGTCTTGTCTTGAGTTAAAACCGCTGTTGTTTGCAAGATCGGCAAGGGCAGTGGTATCTCTTTGCCACAGCTGATTCATTCCTTCCGACACTTGGAACTCTACCGGATATTTTAAGAAACCCAGCATGGTGGTAGCTTGACCCGGGCTGTATACGGTTTCAATCTCTTGATTCGACAATTGATAAGAAATCTGACTGAACAGGTGCATGATACCGTTGTTTGCAAGAGCAACTGCATCCGCATCTGCATAGGATGCGCCGTCCGCTTTTGTCAACCTTCCTTCGACCAAAAGGTACGCCTCATAAGGATGCGTGAACAAATCTTGCTGCTCAATGTTGATTCTTATCTCACCGGGAGTGTTTAAATTGATGCTGACCGGCTCATATTCGTGAAATTCATTTCTCTCAATGAATTCATCAACGATGACTTCTTCTTTAATGTTTAAAATATCTGCCATTTTTCTATACCAAAGAAAAAAAATTTCCTCAGATCCGGGAAAATCTGCGATTTTTTTATGCGATTTTAATACCTCTTCCCATCTTCACCAGGTCTTGGATCCGAATGGCGTTTTTCTTGGACAGAGACCCTCCAAGAGAGGAATAATCGCTGCTAACCTTTGGAGATGCCGCAACCATTCCTGAAATAATGTCTTTGCTTTTTTGAGTAAGCAGAGTCTTTTGAGGATTCGGAGTTCCTGTCTTAGCATACACCTTTTCTAGAGCCTTTTTGCCTTGATCAATAGCCACATCTTTAGCAGTCACAATCGCCGAAGAAGCCAATTCTTTACCAGCAGATTTTGCAGCTGCAATCGCTTCTCTTCCCAACTCGCTTTTTGCAACTTTGCTAGCCAAAGTAGACGCTGCTCTAGATGCGCTAGACGCTGCTGTTCTTTTTAAAAAATTTCGAAACGTGTCCATGATTCCGCTTCCTCCAACAACGTGTTTCTTAACATATCTGTTTCTGTAAATGATCATTTTTTTAAATACACGAAAAAAAATTTTTAGATCTCGATGACCTTTATCATTGATTTATACTGGTTTTTGCTAATCAATTTTTGCCTCAACAGCTCATCGCAAATGCTCACAGCTTCATTTCTAGATCCCGTATTCCCAGCACGACAAGCAGCCACGCTCAATTCAAGCTTTTCCACCAACGCATTCGGATCGCTAGGAAGAACGATCACTCCATGACCGTTTTTACTTTTATATTCTGCTTTCATACGAGACATACGCCTGTCAAATTCTTCTTTACTCATATTTGGATACTTTTCTTTAACAATTCTAATAGCTTTCTTGTAATCCTTTTTTAACTGTTTCTTTCTATCCTCCTCAGCACGCATTTGATCAAGCATTTGAAGATCGTAACTAGTAGGAGCTGAAATAGGATCTTCTTTACCAGTATCTTCAGCCATTAAAAAGCTCTTTTGAGATTTAAGCTCATTTTCAATAGGGATGATGAATTGATTGTATTTTTCAATCTCTGAAGCTCTGGGTTTATTATATCTCGCATCCGACTTTACAGCTTAACTCTCCATTAAAATTTTCGAGTAATTAGCCACATCTTCTGCTGTCACGTCCTTTGAAACGTTTGGATTGGTCATGAGCTCCCAAAGACCTTTTGTTCCTTCATACTTTTCACCTCCAACAATCATATCGTTGCCTTCAAACATCACTCCCATTTTTCCAATCGTATGTTGACCATCGCTTTTGCTCAATTCAAACTTGTTCTTAAAACTTCTTTTAAATTTTGCTCTTGTGTCCAGATAAAACAAACTTTTTATGAATTGGTCGTCCTCAGGAAAAATAGAACCTGTTGATTCTAAAAAAGCCTCAGGCTCGGATTTAACCTCGGATTTAACCTCGGATTTTATCTTATTGGGAACCTTTTCGTTGCTTTGGATAAGAGGTTTAAACAGCTTTCCCGCATCCGTCTGAAAATTAGCATCTAAAATGTTGTTGTTGATGCTGTTCTGATAAATTCTCTTTCTTCTATCATTAATTTCTCTCACAATCTCATCTCTTTTGTTCGGGTCTTATATTTTAAAAAAAGACATGGTTTTTAAAATACGATAGAAATTATTTTTCTGATCCCGATTACATCGCCTGGGAAATCATGATGATTTTTTAAACAAATTGTTGAACGCTTGAATTGCATCTTCTCGACCTTTTTGGATCAGTGTCTCTTTAGCCAATTCATCCATTCCATTTTTAGTTTTTTTTCGTATCTCTTCCACCACGTCTTTAAATTTTTGAAGCTCACCAAGAATCAATTGCTTATTTTATTATCCATCAACACTTTGGAAATGTGCTCGCTGATCGTGTTCAACTTTGACTCTGCCAACACTTTTATCTTCTCGTGCTTTTCCGCTTTCAAAGCCATTCTTTTGTTCACTTGACCTCCAATAATCGATAAAAAGCCCATTCCAATAGCTACGCCTTTACACGCAATCGCTGCTAGACTGGCAATAATCGTTGAAAAAAAACCAATTCCAGTTGCACCCAATGCTATGCACATTCCCTGCATCGTATTGTCCACATTCGAAATGATCCTAAAAACGCGATGGTACTTTTTGCTGAGATGAACTCTCTTCTTCCTCTCGTTGTCTATCTCTTTTTGGATTTTTGGTAAATGTGCCCTCCATCATCTACGGGAGCCGTTGGAAAAGTGGGGTATATTTCTTTATAACTGTTATAATCCATTTTTTTGTTAAGGAGAAATAAAAAATTTTCTTCCCTCAAAAGAAATTCACAAGACAAAGACTCTCTCCCTTTTTAATCACGACGTCCTTGTCACTTCTGTTGTAAATTACCATGACGACGTTCTCTACCAATTCTGAAAAAATTAAAAAGTGACTGAAATAATTCAGCTTTAAATTTAGCTCATTCCTCAAATTCACCAAAGCAACACCGCTTTCCACTTTAATCCCAAACATAAAAACAATCGTCTGCTTTGATAAACGATTCAGCTTAATGTCTCTTTGAGCAAATATTTCGCATCTGGAACGAACCTTTCTAGGAGGATGATCCAAATGATCGTTAAAATAAACTGTCCCTTTCAACTTATTCTCGTCACAATAAATGATTCTTCTCATCTTTTTAACAGTAAAGGAAACTTTTTTCTCAATCTTTCTCTTCTTTCTTTTTCCTCCTCTTCGTCTTCTTTTTTACTTTCAAGAAAATGACGATACCTTTCTTTAGTATCCATTATTTGCAAAAGTTTATCACAGATTCTTTTAGCCTCGGAACATCGCATTTTCATTTGTGCTGAAATTTATTTATTTTATTTTGCATAATATTTTTTTATGGTTCAGCTAAACCTATGCGTAATAAAACACTTGCCCTAGAAGAAGGTAAAAGTTTCCGGATTGACCGACTTGAGCGTCACCGGAGTTGAGCGTGACATATAGTCTTTTGCCGGCTGCAACGCTGGGCATGGAATCTGCCTCTGCAAAATTTCTGTAAAAGGAAATGGTGGTGGTGGATACGATGGAAGCATTGGATTGATACAGCAGTCCAGTCGATTTGTTGTTGAACGAGGATATGTTTGATCCGTTCCACGAGGACAAGTAAAAATCTTCCAGTCCAGACGAGGAAAAGAAGCATTTGCTGTCGGAGTCGTAACCAGGAAAAGTGTTGTAATTGTTTGCATTGTAAGGTGTCCAGGGGCTAAGGACAGTGCCGTTTCCAGGAGGTAAATTTCCGTTGTACATTCTGACTCTGGACTCCCACCAGTTTCCAGATGCTCCGATGATGTGAATCCTGATGTATTTCAGAAAAACTCCATTTCCATTTCCATTGGTGTTCAGCAAAACATATTCGTTTCCGTAAGTGGTGTTTAAATATCTGAACGTCCGGCAGTACAATTTAACGGAGGAAAGGAGAGGAGTAATGGAGGTGAATGTGGAAATGAAAGGTTGTATCCAGTAAGTGATGGCTGCAGCATTATTATTGACCAATTGGATGGTCAAGCTTGATGTAAACGGCAAGTCGACGGTAAAATATCCTCCGAAGGAAGTGGAGCTGTAAACGTTGCACCCTTGCAAAGAGTTGGCGTAAAAAGGACCGCCGAGAGGGAAAAAGAGCAAGTTGCAGGCAAGGGCAGTGTTGTCCACTCCTATTCCTTCTGTGGTTGTTGAATAATTCCCCACTCTAATTTCTCCGTCGGCCAATATCCGAAAAAAGACTTGCCCAGGAACAGCTAATCCTCCTCCGACTGTGCCATAAAAAGCCAGCCATAACCTTCTAAGAATTCCAGGACCGTCTGTGTAGCTAAAGACTGGTGCGGTGGTAGATCCTGCCACAACTTGCGACTTTAATCCCAAGGACGAAAATCCTGAATTGGGAACAAGCCCTAAAAAGTTAGATTTTTGTTCTGAAACGTCCACGTAACTTTTTGTCGCCCCGTCTTGCGCGTTTGAAGGGCCGATCACATTGATCAATTTATGGGAATTTAAATTCAAGTCTGCCGTTCCTACCGAAGACGCATGCGTGTCTACATAATTTTTTGTGGCTGAATCTGAAGCTAAAATGGGCTCTGCCAAGTTGGTCAATTTGTGTGACGTCATGTTTATGTCAACGTATCCTTTTGTCGTGGCGTCGTGAATAGATGTTGGTTCAGCCAGGTTGATGATTTTGTGGGAATTTAAATCCAAATCTCCCGTAATGGTGCTCGATCCGTCTGTTTTGATGCGCATGCTCGAGCTGACGTCAACGTAATTTTTCGTGGCGGCGTCGTGAAGATTGGTTGGCTCGTTCAAATTGATCGCTTTGTGAAAATTCAAATCCAAGTCAGTCGTTCCCACAGTAGTTCCACCACCTGTCGAATGCGTGTCCACGTAATTTTTGGTGGCGCCATCGTGCGAAGTGGTCGGTTCTGCCAGGTTGATGATTTTGTGAGAGTTGAAATCCAAATCTGCAGTGATGGTGCTGTTTCCATCTGTTCTGACATACAGATCGCTTGAAAGAGAGGTTGAATAAGGGTTGTATAAATAACGACCCAATTCTGATCTACCAAATTTATCAACCATTTTTTGTATGCCTCAGATTTTATTTTTTCTACCACAAGGTATTAATAATGTCCTGAAAAGCGACGCCTTCATCCATTTTTTTCAAGACGTAAAGGCACAAGTGACCACAATAAGAGGTATTACCAAACTGAACCCTATCGCTGCCATAATAAACGGGGCTTTTTAAATAATGAACCAGTTCGACAAGAGGAGGTTGTGCATAAGAATCGAAACTATATTTCTTATCACCGTCTTTGTACCAGCACACCCAATGAAATCCACCCGTACCTGAGTCTCCCGTATTCACGATGCCACATTCTTTTCTTCTCGGTTTTTTCGGCAATGTGTCTCTTTCAAAAACACCTCGAAAGTTTCTTATTTTCAGCTTTTTAGCATCCTCTATCAATTGAAAGTTGGTCAAAGCCTCGTTTGGCAATTTTATTCCTTCGACGTTGATCATTTTTAAATTCGTGTAAAATTTAAAAAAGGATCTTACATCTCTTCATCAGATTCAGACTCATCAGATTCATCCCTTCTGCAGCAAAGTGAATTGGTCTCATCTCCGTTTTCCAATAACAATTTGATTATATCAACGTGACCGTTTTTAGATGCCAAGTGCAACGGCGTCCAATGGTGTTCATTTTTTGCGTCTACCTCGGCTTCTTTTTGTAACATCAATTGAACGATTTCAACACGATTGCTTGATTTAGCTAACTTTAACGGCGTGTTACTATATTTATCGATCGCGTCGATCTTGGCTCCTTTTTGCAACAACAATTTGACAATTTCAACACGATTGCTTATCACAGCCATGTGAAGAGGCGTTCGATGCTCATCGTTTTGCGCGTTGACCTCGGCTCCGTTTTCCACTAAAAATTTAACCACTTCAACATTACCGCTTATAGATGCTAAGTGCAGCGGTGTACTTTTGTTTTCACTTTGCGCGTTGACATTGGCTCCTTTTAGATACAAAAATTTAACAACGGCAAAATTGCCTTCTCGAGATGCCGAGAGCAATAGTACATCTTTTTCATTCGTAACAGAATTCATCTTTTTTATATGAAAAGAAAAATTCTTATATCATTTTTTTTATTTTTCTTCGTCAGATTCAGCCTCTCCTAAATCCAAATCACTCATAATGCTTTGAACAGAAGGAGCATTTTTAGTGATGAACACTTCTGGAAGCTTGACTTGAATGGACTCGATCTGAGAGCTAATAAAAACACCTTCAATTCTCAAAGACGTAATGACAAAACACCTTTGACGAACATACTCCAATGGATCTGCCTTTACCATCTTTTTGTTCTCCTTTTTACAAAACAAAGAAGTGATGCTCTTTTCTTTTGTATACAACTTTCCGAAAAATATGGGGGACGCGTTTGGCATCTCAAATTTGTTTTTAAAGATGGACAAATACTCTGTCATTACTTTTTTTGTTCTTCCTCCTTTTTTCAACAAAGACGTCTTAAGGATGACTTGCTCGCGAAGAAATTTTGATATTTTTTCAGTCACCTCCAACTTTTCTTCTTCTGCTGTCATGCCCTTTTTATCGTCAAAAGCAACAAAAGACATGGAATATCCCGTCAGCTCTTTCGTTTCCACACTGCGGTTTTCAAACACACCCAGAGAAAACAAAACAGGAGTTCTTAAAATAAAAGGACCTTTTCCATTTGCATACTCGTAATACAGCGGAATCTTTTGGTACTGAATGGGCTTTGTGGCTGCATAAATCTCCCCTGCCAATAATTTGCTCTCGTCGAAATTCTCAATCGTCACAAAATTCATCTTTTTTAATGGGGAAGAAATTTTTTTAGATCCTTTTTGGATCCGTGGAAATTCCTCGAATTTTTAGATCATTTCAAAATTCTGCTCCTTGAATTGCTCCTTGACTTTATTTATTTTTCTTCGAGCATATTCGAACATATCCTTCAACACCATGCCGCTTTTTTCAAAACGAATCCCTCCACACTTTATTTTCAAATCAAATTCATCCATTCGACGAATAATGGTGAAATCCAAATCATTTTCAAAGCTATAAATCTTATAATGGTACTTTTCTTCATAAGGCGAATAATAATACGACTCCTCGTAATCTTCCGTCTTAAGGTACTCATTTATAAAGGGCTCAAACAAAACCATCATCTTGCTCATTTTTTAATGGACCTGAAAATTTTTTTCGGCAAGGAAATGACCAATGTCGCTCGAAAGCAAACTGATCAATTCTTTATTGTCCACCCACGAATTAAACGAGTCTGGATATCCCAACCATTTGACCAATGATCTGGTCTTGGTTTTGCGAACAATTTTTTCAATTCTGAATATGTCCTGATGCATCTTTTGCATTTCCTGCTCGTAAAAAGTGCCTTGAATTTCTTCACCGTTAGCATCAGCGATTTTATACGTAGGAGGATCCGTATACTGAACTTTTGACACGGTAAAAACCTCCTCAGTCCATCTCGGCGTATACCCCTTTTCAAAATGAGACTTCTTTTTTGTGATCCGCACTTGATCACCCATAGAAAATTTCGGTTTTGCTCTTTCTCTCTGTTTACCATTCAGATTCATCCAGATCTTATTTTTATTCTTTTCATCACTGGCTTCCACTGGAGTCATTTTGATGGAAGAGTGCCTTGTGCAGTTGTAATTTTTCACCATCTTATCTAATACGTCAATGTATTTATTGGTATTGTTGGCTGAAAAATATTTAAACATTCTCTCTTTCATCGTTCTGTTCCATCGCTCAACAACGCAACTTTTTTCCTCGTTTTCAGTAGAATACAATTGCACACCCAACGCTTTCACGTGCTTGTTGTAGAATTCTTTTCCTTTATCCACCCACAATTTGACGCATTTTCTTTCTTCGAAAATCTTTTTCAACGTTTTAGACACTTCAAGACCCGTTTTGCTTTTTAATGGAACAATCCATCCATACTTTGAAAACACGTCGATCACCATGAGCAAATATTTTACACCCTTGTTAAATTTTGAAAACGATTGCATATTCACCAAATCTGCAGCCCATATTTCATCAATGTCGTTCACAATCACCCTACCTCTTTTAAAATGGCGAATGACCGGTTTATGAAGCTCCTCTGCAAGCTGATCCGTCCATTTCAGAGGCTTTTTTTTTTTTTAGATCCTACACCCAATCCAAATTTAACTTTGGCTTGATGATGGGCTTCATAATATTTCTTTCGTTTATTTCTTTTTGAGTGGGGTTTGGAATGGAGTCCAATTCTTCAAGCAACATTTGATCTGCTAATTTCCTAATGGCAGGGTCTTTGGAATGCATATAAGCCAAATCGTGGTGGTACGTTGCATTGTCCATTCTGTCTACCGGCTCGCTCCAAGGTTTATACATGCCGGTTGAATCGAGCCTTAAGTCCGTTCTTGTGCCAGGTCCTGCAAAGTTCATCCCTGGAACGTGCATTTCTCCAGGAAACTTTTGCCCCGGGAGCTTTACGTTTCTTGTAAAACTGTTGATTGATTCCACCAAATCACCTCCTTTTGCTACCGAAGAAACAAACTTGCATTTGGTCGTTCCGCAAGAGTCGCAAGTCCCTTTCAACATATGCCTGTTGTTTTTTGTCAACTCATTTTTCAAGTGAATGGTTTCAGTTTTCCTTTTGCATTTAACGCAGTATATTTTAAAATAAAGAAAAATACTTTTTTTCCAGTACAAAATGGAAGTCATTGATCTGTCATGGAATATCGGAAAAACCAAAAGATACAACAACAAGCTTTTGCCAAGAAGCATTCGAGGAATCATCGTTAAGAAATCCGGTTGCGGAAAAACAACCTTGCTTCTCAATTTACTGCTTAGACCTGGATGGCTGGATTACAACCACTTGCAAGTCTTTGGCAAATCCCTTTTCCAACCTGAATACAAAATACTCAAAAAAGCCTTTGAGAAGAAACTACCAAAAGAACTCATTCTCCAATTATTCAACAATCAAAGCAAAATTGAAAAGTTAAACTCCAGTCCTGAAGCCGTCATTGAAGAAATATCTAAAGAATGGAACGGAGAAACAGACATGGAATGCCAATTTTTCGAAAGTGAAGAAGACGTGCCTGAACCTGAATCCTTAGACTCGACCAAAAACAACTTGATGATCTTTGACAACTTGCAACTCACGAAACAAAACAAATGCGAAAAATATTACATCCGAGGAAGGCACTCCAACGTCGACTGCTTTTACCTCTCTCAAAACTATTTCTTGCTCCCCAGACAAACCATCAGAGAAAATGCCAACTTTATTTGCCTCTTTCCTCAAGACGATAAAAATATCAACCACATTTATCAAGATCATGTTTCGAGCGACATGCCAAAAGAAGAATTTAAAAAGTTTTGCAAACGTTGCTGGTCTCAACCTCACGGATTTGCTGTCATTGATCTATCCTCCAAAAAAGACCATGGAAAATACAGAAGCGGGTTGGAGGATTTTTATTTTACAAACGTATAAAAAACATGTCTGGATTTTATTTGCTTGTCAAATCTAAAAAAGATCTTCCCACTATATCAAACAGCTCCATCAAAACATACTTTGAAAAACCCATCGAGCTGAATTTAAACAAACAGTTCGAAATGACTCTTGTAGGACTAGAAACCTATTGCAGCTTCCCCAATGTTATCTCTAAAAATAACGTTTTTAGATACAGCCCAAACGCTGGATCAAACAGTTACACCATCTACATTCCAGAAGGAACCTACAAAATCAACCAGATCAACGACTACCTTCAAAATGAAATGAAAAAGCAAACAGGAAGCTTATACAGATCAGACGGAGTCATCATTACAGCAGACGCTTCTTCGTTAAGATCCGTATTCAAATTTGCAAAGCCTACAGCAACAACAAAATACTGGGTTGATTTCAACATCAATAACAGCATAGGTTCGCTACTCGGATTCGACAAAAACGAATACACCTACGTCGAAAAAAAAGAAGACCCTGTTGATCCTGATAAAGTCACAAGCGTCATCGACACCTACGAGTCTGAAAACATCGTAAGAATTGAAGAAACTGCTGTCATTCAAATCACCAACGACGTTATAGGATCCTCCTATTTAGACGGAAAATCAACAAACGACATTTACTCCTTCTATCCTACGAGCGTAGCCGGAACCAAAATTGTTGAAAAACCTTTTCACTTAATCTACCTACCCATCGTTGTCAGCAAAATTTCAAGAATGGAAACACAAATCGTTGATCAAGATGATCACTTGATCGATTTTAGAGGAGAAGACATCATTGTCAGATACCACATCAGAGAGAAAATCTCATCCACTCTACACGATCTTTTTTCCGGAAGCGCTTTTAGTCCATGAAAAAAATTTTCCTTTTCTATTAAAAATGTATCAAAAGATCAGACTCAACATTTCAAAAGGACAAGCTGACAAAATTAAAAAAGCCATTCAAAACGAAACCGAAGTCAGCATAAAACTCACTCATCAAGACTTGAACGGCGAACATGTTCTCGCTGTCACTAAAACCCAATTAAACAAAATTGCAAAAGCAGACGACCACGGAAAAGGAGTCACCCTCAAACTCAGCAAAAAACAACTCTTGTACAACGCAAAAGTAGAAGGAGGATTCATCGGTGCTCTACTCCCCTTATTAGGAATGATCGGAAGCACCATCGCTACAAGAGTCGTCCCTGCTCTTGCCACTGGATTGCTCTCTGGTGTTGGAGCCTCTGCCGGTTCTGCCATGGTCGACAAAATTGCTGGACGCGGAATAGTTTACTTAAGAAAAGACGGAAAAGGACTAAAAATATCCAGATTAGGAGCCGGTGTATTCATAAACCCTTGGACTGGAATTACTCAAGGAGATGGACTTTACATTAAAAATAAAAAAGCATACGATTGTATTGGTTCTGGAGAAGAAGAAGAATTCTCCGGTCTTGGTTTACTTCTCGGTCCCAATTCACCCTTCAATAGCATACCCATTTTAGGTTCCATTCCCTAATTTAAATTTTTTATTCAACAAAAATAAAAAATCATAGAAAATACACTTTTATCATACCCATTTCTCCTGTAGACGAAATCATCAACGTCTCTCCCACAAACACATCCAACACGCTCGAAAAAGAAACGATTTTTGAAACTCGATACAGCTGATCAGACTTACGCACCAAATCAAATTTCTTATCATCATCACTCTCTTCTCCAAACTTAAAGCTCTCAGAAAAAACACCGTTTGTCTCCATTAAAAATATCAACACCTCTTTCTCTAAAACCACTCTAAATTCAGAAGTCGGCTTTATCATTTTACACATATCGCTAAACCTAGAAGTCGAAACTCTTCTCTTTGACCAAAAAGAATAGCGCTCACTCAAATTCACGTTTTGAACGCTTTCCGTTACAACCTTAATATTATACGCAAACTGGTCTAAAGATCTCTCGGCGATTTCCAAACTTCCCGCATTTAAAATCGACAAAGTCAACTCGCTACCACTTTTTACCGTTTTAAACAACTTACTCACATAACTCTCAACACCCACATGCAACGATTTCTCAAAATCAAACACGTACTCTTCAAACCGATCTGATAAAAGTTCCAAACATTAAATTTACCGTTGTTTTTGTTCTCACACTAATCCCTTCTTTACTTATTCTCAAACACACCATCCTCATGTTATTGAACAAAAGATCAAACAACGCTTTCACTTCACCTGCATGCTTTGTTCTCGCTAAAAACATTTTTAAATAAGAAAATAATTTTAAATCGGTAAGAAAGCTTTTTAGATCCTTCAGAATTAAAAAAAATCCTTATTGTTTAATTTTACTCATATTGAAATTTGTTTTCGTAATTTTAGCAATGTCTTCATTATAATTACGATAGATTTTTTTTACTGAACGAGGTTTTATTATCCCACTATTACAAGATCTTTGATTTTAATTTATTTAAAACTTCTTCGAATGGTAGCATTTGAATCATTTCAATAAAGGCAATTTTGACTGACTTTGGCAGCTTTCTAACGTTTTTTTCAAATTTAAGAAAACCTCTTGATTTTTCAAAATAATAACTTACCTCTTCACCGCTAAGAATCTCAATAAGACTAAATTCATTTATACAATCCATTTTTTAATTCTAAAAGAAATTTATTTAGTTCAAATTCAATTTTATCAACTAAATAATCTCACAAAAGATTCACACCTTGGCCATTGGACACTACAAAACAAGACCTGCTCTTGAATAATCATTACGGTAAGAAATTTTTTTAAATAAAAGGTAAGTCATCTTGGTAAAAAACACACTTCTTAAAAAATATAGAAATAACAAGATTATTTTTATACTTCTTCATCTTGGAAAACATTAACCCTAACAAGAATTTAAAAACGACGCCATTTTGGAAAAAACATACAACCCCCCAATATATAAGGGTATCAATGTCCCAGAACACGCATGAGAAAGGTAAGTCATCACATCAAAGGTATCACCCTTAAGTATGGGAAAGCTATCAATGTCCCAGAACCCGCATTTTGTATCTACTGCTAATACTACGATAGTGAACAAGTTCGTGTTTCTTATTGTTGTCAGGCAAGCTAACACTGGTTACTGTGCAATAGTCACCAAACATCTACTCAGCATAAGTAAATTTTGAAAATTAGGCTCTACTAATCATATTGATTTAATTTCATTCAGAAAGCTGAATGTTCTGCTGAATTTGTACAATGTTTAGTGTAGAGAGGGGTTTTTAAAAGAGTTGTTGCACCAGCCATGACTCTTTAATTTTTGTGTCTAGTTTCAGGAGTACAACAATGAGAAAGTCCATAACCAAAGATTGACAAGCATTTTGTATAACGTTTTTCTGAAGTTTAATCTGATTTATGTGATGCTTTATGTGTTGAAGCTTTTACTTTGCAAAGTGGATACTTTTTTTTCCCTTCGAGTTTTGCAAGTGATGATGAACGATTGGCTTGTTTGATATTGAGCAAAGTTGTAGCGTTTGTGGCTCAACTGTCGTTTTATCTTTCGTTAGTTTTCTAACTTGAATTCAACAGGCAATGCAGATGGTTAAAAGGACTAAGTATTGATATTTTATATTACTAAATTTAGTAATATAAAATATTATTACTTAAGTATGAATATTTCCATTGTTTTCTGTTTTAAGAATCAATTTTAATATGTTATTACTTACGTAATAATATTTTGAAATTGTTTTTTGTAATAGGCAGTATGTTTTTTATTTATAAATAGTATTACTATTTATAAATATTATTATAAATTTTACTTATATTATTATAAAATATTATTATTAATATAACTCAAGTGATAATATTTTAAAGTTACTTTTTTATAATAGGTAATATATAAATTTTTTATTTATAAATATTGACATGTGTAAGCAGCTGATACTAGTTTAATGTAAGTTGAAAGTTAAACCTAAGTTAAACGTTACCATGTAAAAGATATTCACGAAAAAAAAGGATTTGGCAACTAAAATATATATAAAACACATATAAATCAAAATAAAATATATTTTCAAAATAAATTAATTGGAATCTGTCGAATCATGAAATAAATTTGGTTGGCTAAACATCCGATGTTTTCTGGGCATTGGTCTTTGTAATTCATATTATGAGGGAGGAATGTATTTTTTTCAAAACTCGCGTAAGGGAAGCGCTGGAAATTAATACCATCACTTAAGAATTTTTTAGTATTTTGCTGATAAAAACCGTATTCTATAAATATTAACCTCGTCAAAATCAAGAGCATTTACTTCTTTTTATTCCTGTATACAAAATTCTGATCCTTCCCCAAGAGCAACCTTACCTTCAGGACATTTTTGGCAACTTCCAGGACCAGCCTTTTCTTTATAATAATCATGCTTGCATGGCTGACATCCATATAAATCCTCAGTTGTTTCATAACCAGCCGGACATTTCTCGCAGTAGTAATCATAAAGACGTGGTTCGGAACCTTCCGGACAGGATTCGCAACGATCATCAAACGGATTGTAATACTTATTTTCATTTAAACAGCATTTGAGGTAATTTGAGTTAACTTTGTTTCGACGAGCTGCTTTTTTCTTATCTGCAACTCCTTTATACCAAAACGTCGCTTCAGCATATAGATAAAACTTTTCTGCTGGATACGGAACTTTTAAAGCATGATCACTTCTAAGGGAAACTTTCCAAATCGAATTCTCTAAACGGGGTAAAAGTTTGCCATTAACATTACCGTTTGTACTTATACAATATTTTCTAAATGTAGCATTGCAAGCCTCTCTATTGTATGGGTTTGGTAATTTGCAATTCCTCGACGGGTTTTCATCATAGCTGTTTTCGATTACAGTTCCTTTATCAATCGCATAAGATTTTCCATTTAACTCACTTGCAAAGGAAACTGTCTTTATTGTATAGGTATGCGTATGTGATGACATCGGCGGAAGATGTATTTTAAGACTCTGAAGGAAAAATGGTCCTTTTTGGTATGAGTGAATCCATTTGTTTTCGACTAACCACTCGCGATCAGAGATCACAAGTAAAGCGCTTCCATTTGTTTTGTTGTCTTTTATAGAATACAAACTCGACAAATCTAAGGCGCCCTTTTCAAATACTCCGAACGTTGCTGGAATTCTAAAAACACCGGATATAGGTGAAGCATTGGGACACTCAGACATGCGACACGTTTCCATACTAGTTAGAGAATCAATATCACCGTTCGGATTTCGAAGGAGCCTTGCACATTCTTGATGCTCCTCACCAAAGTTCATATACGTAAGATAGTTACATGCATTCTCTATTAAAGTTAATTTATGATATTTAAGCAGTGAAAATGCTTTCAAAGCCAATACTTTTGCCTCAACTTTTTGGATGGAATTTTTCTGTAAAGAGTCTCTCAAATGGCGGGCGTTGGATGCTGAAAGTTTTGCTCTGGCAACTTGTGCAAAACTATCCATTATTTCAGTTTGTTTTGAGCTTATAGTGCCAAGTAAAACATTGATTGATCTGACACTTTTTCTTGCCATTGGGCATTTACCCAATGCTATTGAGACTAGTGCTGGAATGCCACCCAGAGCTGTTTCTGGGTTTTCAATGACATTGCAACATTCCGTTATCATTTCTTCCAGCAAACCACCATATTCATCAACCATGTCGTCAGAAAGAGCAGGAGTAAAGTCGTGGTAAGCCTTAAGGAAATCTTTTGCATGTCCTAAAGTAAATCTTTTTCCTCGAAGAAGAGTTAAAAATTCTTTGATATCTTCATACGCTTTTTCATTTTCCTTAAATCTTTTTGACATTAATAACGAGAGGTCGTTTAAATTTGGTAAAAATTTGTTAACTAGATTTGAAAGTCTTGCAAGGACGACAGCTGACTTCACAACCTCGCTCAGTCGATCTTGAAATTCCAAAATATTGCCCGCGCCTTCAACAAGCATTCCAATCGGATTACCCATTTGAGCAGTAGCTAAAGCTAATGCTGCAACCTTTTGTAACATGTCAGCTGAAGTAACTGAAAACGCACAAATAAATATATCTTCTAACTCATCTGCAAATTCTTTTTGCTTACTTTCCAACATATTACGAGCTTCCGTCCAGTCACCCTGACCGTACGTATCACCTGCTCCTGCTATTTGTTCGTCAAAATCTGCAAGGTCACTGAAGTATTTTCCAATATTGGAAGTCAGAGCATTTCCCAAGTTATTGATTTGATCTTGAATTTGTGAAAACTTTTGGTTCCAAATGTTGTTTTTAAGTAACATGAAAGGATTAATTGAGGTCTCAATAATGACGCTTTTTTTTTCTTTATTGCTTGCTAAAGATAAGATATCATCAAGAAGTCCCCTCACTAAGCAATATTCAGGATAACGTGGATCAGGAAGATGGCAATCTGTCCAGAAGAAACATGATTGATCCAGATCCAAAAGTGCATCATTTGCTGATTTAGTTATTTCAGTGTAGTTTCCTTCGATATTTACCTCGTCTAATATTCCTATCAACTTATTTGGAGAGCATTTAGCGCATTTTACATTTCTATTATAAGCGCGGCAGAATTTTTGAATGAATATTCGGCACTGTGTTATTGAGTTTGTTTTTTCATCAGGACAACTTAATCCTAAGCAGTACATATTAAATGCTATCTTAGACATATTATACGAATAAACTGGAACACCATTGGTACCTCTACCAAATTCATCTCCAAATAAGGAATTGCAAACAACCTGAGCCTCTTTTTCGCTCCAATCTGGTAAAGCATCATTATTAGTAGATGAAGCAAATGGCAAACCTACTAAAAAGACATCACCTTCGTTTGATGAACTGTTAGAAACTAACTGAAGACTTCTCATATCGAGACATGCAACTCCTGCACCACTGTATAAATTGCACCAGTTAAATGTTTCATGATAACAGCTACCGATAAAACTTTCTGCACCAGTACAGTTTACATTTCCCATGATGTAACTGATTATTTTTGATGGTCCAAAAAAACTACTGATGGTAGGAATTGCTTTCGTATCTTCTGAAAAACCTAAAGATTTGCACATCACACTTGCTGATTGCTGGTTCCACCCAGTATGGCACACAGATTTGTTAAAAATGAAGACATCACCATAATACTTGGATTCTATAAACATTCAAAAGTGGTTGTAAAATAATAAAAGGGGAAATAAACTGATATAACAATAAAATCATACAATTATGTAACTATTATGCATAATAGTATGATTGCACACACACACTATACATTAATACAAAGGCAACAGCATTAACAACAACAGAAGTAGTTACAACAACAATGAAAATGAATCTGCTTACTTTCGTCTAGCACTCTTAGTTCTGTATTTAATAAAACGCTACTTTTAGTATGTTTACTTGTTATTGTACAGTTCTTCTCGTCATGCCAGTTATAACAATCGTTATTAGAATCACATCGTAATTCATTAGGAACACAAACTCGAAAATAAGAGCAATAAAAGTTGTTAGATGGACATGGATCCTCACAGTTTTTTCTACCGACAATATCTGCCGCGCATTCAAAATATTTATCATTTCGATAACCGCACGTGCATTTTCTTTGTTCTCTAGAGGAAAGTTGTAATCAAGTTTTGAGAAAATAATCAAGTCTGAGAAACAAAGTTCAAATACTGTTAACTAATATCTATAAACCAGAAAACAAACGTAAAGCTCTAACGATAGATAAATGATTCTCAGAAGTTTCACACTCATGCGAACAAAAGCTCATATTGCCTTCTATGCAAGCATGCTTTACAAAACATTTTTCAAGGCAGGAAACTTTTAAAGAATTTAAGCACAAAGTATAAAATGCTCAGACTTCTCTTTTAACCGTTAGAATTATTTACCTTATTGATATTTCACACAATATTTGATAAACTCCATCCCATGACGTAGTGATTTCATCTTTCTCTTCAAAGTGGCAAACATTTTCACCGCAGCATTCTTCCCTCAATGATTCAGTATTATCCCTTTTATACAAAAATGATTTTGCCTTTTTATCATCCATGGTAATTTGGTCGATACTCTTCTTGTAACTGTTCGTTGAATTCTGAAACAAATTGCATTGATTCATCATAAAGTTTTAGACAAAAACCTCATTATAGCAATATTTAGCTTTTGATAAACAATCGTTGAGTAACTGAAGCTTGATATCGCATTAATAAACGCAAGTGTGTTGGTAACTTTAAATGCAAACCTTAAACGTATTGGTTGAAATATGAAAATACAGCTGTTAAGAGTGTCATAGAAGTGAAAATGTTAAAAGAAACGAAGATGTAAGCAGTAAGTTATGCGATTCAAATTAAAATACTCATGGTGTAAAGCGTTCTCTTTTTTTACTAATGAAGTTACACTTGAAGGTTTATTGTATTTCAAAGTGGATTACGGAAAAAGTGATGTGTTGTTCGTTTTCACATCTGACAAGTGCATTTATTGTAGTTGATTCTGTAATAGTGCTTCAGTAAAAGTTTATTTTGATAACGGCGTGGTATAAGTAGCGTAAAAAGCTTTTTTAGTTTCTTGTTAGAACAGGAGAAACGATTATGTGATAAACAGCCCTCCACCAGAGGAATTTCAGCTTTGACTAGAACGGCTGCTCTCTGTTTTTTATTATTTGCATTATTTCTCTTTCTCTTTTGCATTATTTCATAGTATTTAGGAACTTCTCTCTCTCTCTCTCTCTCTCTCTCTCTCTCTCTCTCTCTCTCTCTCTTTCTCTTTCTCTCTCTCTCTTTTATATTATTTTATATTAATTGGATGTTTCTCTCTATCTTATATTACTATTTGCTATTTGTCTATTTCTCTCTCTTTCTTTATTTTGAAAGTTATTGTGTTCGATGTACTTTATAACATAATCACAAAGTTGTAGATCATAAATTTAGACAAATAAAAACTAATTCTGTTTTTTTTAGTTATTTGAAATGATTCATCTTATTTTATAGCAGCATCAATACTTATTCAACTTCTTAACTGAACAGGCTGATTGGTGAGAGTTTTTTAGTCAAAAAACATCGTAATAAAGTTTGCCGTGCTGTTGATCTCATTTCCCACCTCAGAAATGAGAGAAAAAGCCTATTTACTCTTTGGGACAAGCAATTCAGACTTCTTTTGGCAGATAGCCATTAAAATAAACCTGGTTTTGATATGTTTAGTGCATATGCCGCCAGTCTTTTGAGTTCTGTTTCAATTTGCACCTACCCTATTTTAAACAAGGTATATAATGGTTAATTCTGATTTTCTAGAGAGATTCTCAACTACCTTATTATAAATATTTATCTGCTTTAACTTTGATGACTTTAAGAGTTGGCACTCATGACCTGCAGCAATGGCACTGTTATGTGACACACCACTATCACCAACGTGATATCGATAAGCTAATGTAAGCAGATAGTTGTTTTTTGTACCATATTATGTTGCTATGATATTCTACTCAATAATATTTTTAAAATATCTTACAAGACTTTACCTGATTTCATAAACTTGGTTAAGAGTAAAAAAGTATTTCACTGAAATCCATTTTACTCTTAACTGAGTCGCATCGTTTTATCCTCGATTTCTGGCATCGAGCGTCTTGACCATTTGTTATAGCGCTGTTTTATCATGACAGGACACTACATGACGCAATTTTATTATAAATTATGATCGGAAAACCTCGTTTGTGAACAGGAAAACGCGTTGTAAAGTATTAGAATTATACATTTGTTAAACTCTATGCTTTATATTTAAACTCCAGCTTTTTTTTTTTAATAACGCATTAAACTTACAGGAGTTCTCCGGTACCTAGCTTCACATTTCCAAGCTGTCCAATACAAGAAACAGATAGCTACAACCACCCATCGAAAAAACATTTTCCTAAATGAAAATTACATAAGTTCATTGTGACCACCTTTTTTTAAATATTAGTTTTATAAACAATTTATGCAGCAAAAAGTTCGCCTATAGAAAATTATTTCAATAAAATTTTTTTTTAAAGCAATGTTTTAACTTCTTTCAATGCTTCAATGATTTTTATATCTTTTGCTCAGGCGAAACTTCCATATAGAAACTCCTTTCATTAAAAATTGCAATTGTGAAAAATGCAGAATGTAGAGTTTCGTTGAAGTGCCATCAAAGCAAAACTTTTGTTTTCGGCACACTTTCCAATATGGAATACTGTGACATTCCTTCGCAATTAATTTCATAATATTTGTAATTATCATTGTAACTTTTGTAAAGTTTATTAATTACAGTTTTTGTCATTATAATGAAAACTTTTGTAATTATTGTAAAAAAAATGATCGGAGAACTTTATTAACAAGTTTAATTAACAATTCAGTTGTTGAATTCCGAATTTTTAATTTGAATAAGATTGGTGCGCAAAAGAGTATAATCGCGTTCCGCACTGACCCCACGGCAGTTTCGTAATATCTTTATAAAGTTTATCTTTAGTGTATCCAAAATCACCAGACCAAAAAACTTTTTAATTTTTTCTTTCTCCTTCAGTTTCATTATAATTTTTTGATAAGTTCTCTAACGACATTTTGGAATATTGAGTTTCTTAAAATTTTCTTAAATTTTAAGTCTTAAATCGAATTGAATTTCATTGCACGTGCAAATTAAACTGTTTATTGTCGTTCAAATTGAACAATTCTTTTAAACTGCTGTTCTCCATTGTAGATATGCTAACTACGTGTAAAGTTGATACGATATTTAGGTGAAAAGCTAGGAAGTATTCATCGAACTCTTAAATAAGTTTCTTATTGAAAAGTGACCTAGTATTAAAAGTTTCTTAAGATTTTCTCTTAGTTCTAGTTTTTGAATAAAATAAAAAAAAAAAAAATTGGAGAGATCAGGAATCATATTTTCGATGTTAATCATTAAAATGAGTTTTCGATCTTATTCCGTTTTTATTGTTTTCGATATTGTTCGATATTAGTCATTTTTTCGATCAGTTAATTTTCGATATAATTACGCTTTCCCTTATTTTTATTAAGTTACAGAGAGGGTTAAATATTTAAAGTTAATTGGCTAATTTTTTTTTGTTTAGATTTAAAAAACAAGTTCTTTTTATCTTTCTATTTAACATCAATGTTTAATATACAATATTGAACATATGTACCAGCCAAATAAAAGTTCCAGGTGCTGTAATTAGCGTAAAAAAAATTGCATCAATGCGCGTGCGTCATATTCATTGTACAAAATTCATTGTACACAATAAATTCATTGTGCACAATGAATTTGGAAAATAAAGCTGAGAGAGTGAGAGAAATATATAACTCTAGTGAAAAACATAGTCGCAGTGGTGTACCAACATGTTTTGGGGCCTAGGGCGGCACTTGGTAAATGGGGCCTATATATATATATATATATATATATATATATATATATATATATATATATATATATATATATATATATATATATATATATATATAATTATATTAATTATATTTGTTATATTAATTATATTTATTAAATTTATTATGATAATTATATTTGTTATATTTATTATATTTATTATATCTATTATATTTATTGTATTTATTATATTTGTTTTAATTATTATCTTTATTATATTTATTAATGTTCACAAATAAGCTAGATATTAATTGGATTTATGAACCATAAGAATAATATGGGGGATTTAAAAAAAAACGATTTTAATTTTAATGTTTTCGGAATCTGGGGCCCCCAAAATGAATGTTATCATGGTCTCGTGCTTAAATTTGTCCATTCCACCTATGATAATAGCTCCTTCCATATGGGAAATTCGATAGGACGAGCAAACAATATCAAAACTAAATGTTTTCGTACTACTGATAAAAATTATTGTTTACCAAAATACGCTAGGCCTACTCATTTTTAAGGTCAAAATTAGTTATTTATAACCAAGTAATTTAATTGACAATACGGATAGTGTTTAAGGACAGGCCCCTTATGAGGCTTCAACATAAAACGACGTGTGATATAAAATTATAATATGATAACTAAAATCTTCTCACGTAGCCTTGTTAGGCCTATATGCAGGAATAAAATTATAACTTACCATGTAACTTGGTGATAACGAACTGAAGACGTGATTTGCTCTCGAATTATTGAGGTACTGAATGATAGAGTATATTAATCACATTAACGAAACAACATAAATATCTGTCAGTCTGCCTAAACCATCATGAACCATAGACTCGTAGGTAGGGTGGGCGAATCTATTTATTAGTACTCGCGGGTGTGGGGGAGGAAGCTTCGCGGAGGGCCTCAAAAACACTCATGGTGGTTGTTACTGGCCAAGATATCATTTCAATTTCTTACATCTTGGTTTGTTTTCTGTGGATGTTTATTTTCTTGGCAAGCAGATACGATCATGTTTCAGGTTCATTTTTGTTGTAAACAATTATGATTACAGAACAAAAATTTTGACTATTACAAAATCCGGCTGAAGTAAAAAAAATATAAATTGTATTAACATTTGGGGGCCTATTCCCAGACGGGGCCTGGGGCGGACGCCCCCCCGCCCCACCTTTGGTACGCCACTGCATACTCGTCTTGATTTTACAAGCTATTTCGGCAGTATGGCACCAATAGCAAAAATGATTGAAAAACTTGATGGGTCTGGCGATGAGGTAGTATGGCTGAAGAAAGTTAAACTGGTCGGTGAACTACAAAAGATGGGCGATCTGTCTTTGATAATTCCGTTATTTCTCGAAGGAAGTTCATTTGCCTTATATAAACAACTTAGCGATAGCAAGAATACCTCCGCTGCGGATATTGAAAAAGCTTTATTGGGTGAGTTTGCAATAGATAGTTTTGAAGCCTACGAGCTGTTTAGGGATCGGAGATGGAACGAAGGTGAATCCGTCGATGTTTACATGGCCAACTTGTGTCAACTTATGAGACTGGCAAAAGTTGAAAATGAAGAGTTGCTGCAGCGAGCGTTTATAACTGGATTGCCAGGTGAAGCTTCAAAGCAGTTACGAGCACAAGTAAAGATATTTGGGATCAACTTGCAGGACGCGTTAAACCACGCAAGAGTGCTTTTATCGGAACCAACAAAAGAGGAATGTGTTTCAACGACAATCTCTAGAATCAACAAAAACGCTAATAGATCATCTTCATCCTCTAATGGTTTTAATTCTTATAACTGCGGTATACCTGGACACGTTGCTCGAAACTGTCTTTTAAAGCAACGGAATACTAATGGTGTAATAACATGTTTTCGATGCAAAAAAACTGGCCATATTGCAAGATTTTGCTCATCGCAACAGGGAAACTCAAGTGGGGAGTTGCCAGCGCCAGCTGTTCCCTTGAGCAACTAATGACGCTCCCAATATGCATAGTAAACGTGAACAAGTTTGCAGCAAAAGCACTGGTCGACAGTGGATATGCCCGAACCATTATTTCAAGAAAAATGGCTCGGGAAGCAATTGTTCACATCAGAAGAAAAGAATTCAAGGTATTTGCTGTAAACGGAGAACTTGTGGAAACAGTGGGAGAAGCGATGATAACATTGGTAATAGCTGGAAAACAGCCACAGGCGTTAGTAATGATTTTAAGAAGCATTCTCGACGGTGTTGACGCTGTTATTGGTATGGATATTATTAATCGTTGTGGAGGAGTGGACCTTTACGATGGAAAGATCGAGTTTGGTTTTGTTTCAATTTGTAAGAAGAAAAAATCTGTTGGCAACAATGTTACTATGACGGACAAGGATTTTGATGCTTATTTCGATGGCACAAAGTGGACTACTAAATACAAATGGAAGCACCATGAACCTCAACTGAAGAACTCTGTCGCACAGTATAAGATAAAACCCCAAATAATACATCAATTTAACGAAAAGATGGACTCATGGGTGGAAAACGGTTGGTTAAAACTGTGCAAAAAGAATAAACAAGGGATTATCCTGGTAATGGCAGTTGAACAGGAAAATAAAGGGAAAATACGACCGGTTTTGGACCTTCGTGAGTTGAATCAGTATGTTAACTCGCATAATGCCTCAAGCGATGCATGCGACGAAATAGTGAGGAGATGGAGAAAAATTTATGACGAACTTTCAATGCTTGATCTCAGATGTGCCTACATGCAAACTTACATTGATCCGTTTTTATGGAAGCATTAGGTAATAGTCTACAAAAAGATGCAATACTATCTTACACGTCTCGGCTTTGGTTTAAATTCCGCACCAAAAATCATTTCTTCAATCCTAGGCAAAATGCTGAGTCTCGATGCAGGTATGAATGAAGCAACAGACCAATACATCGACGACATAACTGTTAATTTGAAAAAGACATCACTTGAAAATGTCGTAACCATTTGGCGCAGTATGGACTGATAACAAAAGAACCGGAGAAATGTAGTGCTGCACGAGTGTTGGGTTTGCAACTGTTTAGAAACGAAAAGAAAGAGCTTTGTTGGAAGCGTGGCAATAATGTTCCAAAGTAAGAAGACATCAAAAACGATAAAATAACACGACGAAGACTTTTTTCAATATTTGGGCACTTATTAGGGCACTCTCCCGTTGGAAATGGCTTAAAATAGCATGCAGCTTCATAAAACGTCATAGCCATGGATTTAACTGGGGATCAAGCACAGTCATGGTTAATTGAAATACTGGATCGATTGGAGTTAAATGTGGTAAAAACTTTTATAAAGAAAAAGAAAAAAAAAAAGAATAGAGATATGTTGAAGAGGAAAAGAATAATAAAAAAAAATAACAACAAAAAATATGAAAAAGTTAAAACAAAAAAAAAACAAAGAAAATAAAAGAAACCGAAAACTAACTTTAAAAAATCATGTTTTGTGGGAAATAAAAATGCAGGAGATACTTTTGAACTTTTAGTGAAGAGTTAACCCGGCCGTTGATTACAACGGCCTGAGATAGATTTCAAAACTAAATAGATTTTAAAAAACAAACTGATGTTTTTTTAAATCAGGTGACTACTATCATTGTTACTGTTATTTCTTTTTTTTAGATTTTTATTGTACTTCATTGCTATGCTAACTTTTAAATTGTTGCATGTTGTTGCTACGTTACGTAGCCAAAATACCAAAAACTGTTGTTTTTGATGGTTTCTATGAAACTATCAATTAAATGGACACCCTTTTGAGAAGAAAAATCGAAAGAAAACAACATTTTTGATTGAATAAAATTGCTGAGAAACGTTTAACCATGGTAACAGATTAAGAACGCTGAACCAAAACCTTCTTATGGTGTCAATAGTGGTACCTTTTACTCGATTTATAAGTAGCTATGCAAAGTTTTTGAAATCTTTGGATTTTATCCGAGGAGGTATTTGATTTTCAAGATTTTAATGAAAAACACCTTGGGTTCGTCAGATTTAAGAACTTTTCTATATTTTCGTTAACCATAAAAATTTCACTAGTTACAAAAAAAAGTACATAAAAAAAAACATTTCTTTTATTGTGAATCATAAACAGTATTTTTGCCAATTCAGAATGAATTCTGTGCAAATGATTCCTTTTTTCCATGAGCGGGGTGTTTTCTTGCAAACATTTGTAAAGGACTTCAAAAATGTTTGCTGTTGTAGTTGATAACGCTTTGAAAAAGCATTGAGTCATACTCTGGATGAGATATATTTCTTTTGCATTTTCTCCAGTTGTCTTTGAATCTTGAATGCACTTTTTATGTTGTTTGATGAATAACACAAATAAAGTGCAGAGGTATTTCATGAAATCTGGTACATGAGTTATGCAAGTATGTCCTTTAGGAGTCACAGTGACAAAGAAGTAGAGGTACAATTGCTTGATCCCATCCGAGGTTTGTCTAAAAATTGAATCAATGATCGTTAATTTAATCGATGTTGAAGTTGAAAGGTGTGCTTTTCTTCAGCAACAGCTTATTGCTCTTGCTTTGTAAATTGCATGTCATGAAAGAGTTGCATCTGAGTATTCAGTTTTTCAGGCAACTCTCTTTCTTACGGCCGGTTCTGCGACAAGTTCGTTAATAATATAGTTAACAATATACAAAAGCAGGTGAAACTTCATTAGTGGGATCATATCCAAATCGAGTTCAGAGTTCTGAGATGTGTTAACAACACTAAAACTCATTTTAAAAATGATCCTCTATCAACAGTTCAAAGCAATTAATTAGCTGAATATTCCTTTTCTAGAAGTACATTGGTTATTTGCTCCAAAGTCTTGCTATGAACAACGTCAGTGTTCTTAATGATTGTGCCAAGTTCCTTGAAAATGTGATTTTTGACTATGCGAAGAATACAGAGAGTTTATTTCCTTCAGCGGCGAACTTCTGACGAAGGTCATGCTCAACAATTTTGTTGTCTGTTGACTCGTTTAAAGTAGGCCAAACAGCCTCATTTTGGAGTTTGAATATCCTAAATTGAGCTGAGGATTGAACTAGTCTTAAGTCTTGAGAGTGTTGGACATGCGCGCTTTTGTTCGTCCTACGCATATCAAAAAATATTTACTTTTACTAAAGTAGTTACTTGTGATAATTTATAAAAACTAAGGAGACAATATTAAATACTAGCTATTGAGACATAAACTTCAAGGTTTTTTTTTAATGAAAACGGTCTTCCTTATATCTAAAATGCATATTCCTAAATAAATGGGCTTGTAAACCAACTTTGTTTTCTTCATGTGCACGGCGATCAATCTTTCATCAAAGATAGTGCGACTTTCGAAATTGGGCTTTTTTAGTGACCAGCCTGACGTTTACATGATTTTCAATATTTTCCATGGTTTTTCCAAAGACGGAATTGTTCATGAGTTTGAAAACGTCCTTTTCAAAGTCGTTAGGGGCTTTTGTTCTTAAATCGGTGTTTTTGTCGATGTATTCTTTTATCCAAGGGTTTTCTTCAAATTTGATGCCTCGATGTAGTTTTGTAATTTTCAGTCCAAATCGTTCATATAGTTTAAGGTTTTCATGGTAAATGACGTATTTTTCTTTGTTGTTTAAATTCGAAACGAGCTTGTCTACTTTGTTGATGGTCATTTTTTCAGGAGCCAAATGGTAATCGTTGTGCTCGTCGTGAAGATTTTTAGGGTAATGTAAATCGACTTCTAAAATATATGGCATGGATTTCCAATTTAAAAGCTCGTCTTCAGTCATCCATTCAAAACCACGAGTTGGAAGAGGTTTGCTCATCGCTAGGGACAGGCGAAAAACACGAAAACACGGGAGCCGTGTTTTCCGTGTTTTTCGTCATTTGCCGTGTTTTCCGTGTTTTATGAGAAATCCGTGTTTTTGTCAGATTTACCGTGATTTTCTGTTTTTTTTAAATTAACTTGCTCTATTCTTTTACTTACTTGTTGTTAGTGGTAATTGCTTGACGTCAATTTATCTGTCATTTCCGGTTAGTAATTACCATTTTTTCGTAAACAAGTTGCGTGTCAATCAATAAACATCTTACTTTTAATTATGTTGAAGAACGCCGCACGTAGGAGTATTTGACGATTTTAGCTGGCCAAAATTGGAACTATTAAAAGTGGCCGTACCCACTTAATTACCTACCCTTATTATCTCTCGATAATGGTCGCTTAATGAGCAGCTAATGGTTTGGTTATAAAAGTAGTAATTGGAACTACGCAATCTAGTTAAATATCCGATCTATAACTGCGTGGTTCATTTTATTTACGAGCGATTTTAGTGGTGTTTATTGAAGTTGTGTACAAGTGTTTACAACAGACGTTTTACAGTGTTATATCATGGATGAATCTATGACAGGTATGTACATTATTTACTCTTACTACCGTTTTGAAATATTAATTACCACAAAAGTTATGTACCATGAAACTTAGCATTTTTTTAACGAATTTTAAAGTAAATTTTGACTTTAAAAGTGAAAAAGTTGTAGTGCGCATTGAAACCCTCTTAGTTTTTTTCGTTTTTCTATGAGTTTATACCACTAGCTATTTAAAAATCTTAATTTCAACTGCCTGTTGATGCCATCTAAATTTTAATCATGTTCTAAGCACATCAAGGTCCAAGATGAATTTTTCAACTTAATTTTTTTTTCTAGATGGGTCATTAGGAATGCAAACAATCTCTCGTTTGAATTTCTACAACAGTATTCAGCAGCAGGAGGCTCCAAATTTCAATGAAAAAATGGACTTAGCTGATCAAAATTTGTTATCAAGAAATCAATATACCGAAGAACTAAAAACAGCATACAAGCGTCAAATGTCGAGGTTGAAAGCTATTTTTAGAAAAATGTGGTCGTCTTCATCCAGAACTCATGAAATATTTATTAAGAAGCATGGCCCTTGGCTGCAAGGGAGTTTCCAAATACCGGGTACCCCATCCACTCCATCATCAGCAGGACGACCAAGAAAAAGTTTTGTCGATTCTAGTGAACATTCAAAGAGGAGAAAAACAGAACAGCTCAGGAAAGATGTGGAACCAGAAGCTATTGTTTTTGCAGCTGAAACTTGTTTGACAACAAGTGACAAAAGAAGTGCTGCAACCATCCTCAAAGATCTTAAAACATCTCCCAAACGAGCGGGAAAGTATAAAAAAGCCTATCGCAGCAGTCTTGAACCTACAAAAAAATCATTGACACCGTTAGAGGCTCTTTTAATATTTAATGACGCAGGCCTAACAAAATCTCAAGTCACAAGAAGCAATGGCCCTGCTACAGTATTTTGGTCGAAGAAAAAAAAAACATGCTATCCTGATCCTGATTCGTTCACAGTCACAGAAAGTTTAGCTAAAGTAGACTTACAAAGTCTGTTAAACCATACTGCCGAAAGATTGGTGTTGTATTTAGAAGAAGTTATCAAGACTCTAACGGAAAGTGGGCGTAAACATATGAAATTATCTACGAAATGGGGTTGTGATGGCTCCCAGCAGACACAGTTTAATCAAAAGTTTGAGGATGGCTCTAATTCTGATGCCAGTATATTTCAATGCTCAATGGTTCCATTACAGCTAACTTGTGGAGTAAATAAAAAGGTTATCTGGTAAAACCCTACACCATCGTCTCCAAGGTTTTGCAGGCCAATTCGAATTAGGTTCATAAAAGAAACTGCTGATGTAATAGCTGAAGAAATTGCTTACATGGAAAACAAAATTGCAGGCTTGAAACCAACTCAATTTCAAGACATAGCAGTAGAACATGTGATGATGTTAACTATGAACGACGGAAAAGTCTGTAACGCAGCAACCACCACTAAATCGACCATGCGATGTTGTATTTGTGGAGCAACATCAAGACAATTTAATGATTTGGACAGAACATGTGTTGACAATCAAAGCAGCTACAAATTTGGACTATCCATTCTGCATGCTAGAATACGGTGTTTTGAAAGTCTCCTTCACCTATCATAAATTGCTTGTAAAAAAAATGTCAGAAAAGGCTGAATGAAGATGAGAAGAGTCTCATCTCAGATAGGATAAAGAAAATCCAAGATGAATTCAAGAGCAAAATGGGCATTCTTGTCGACATACCTAAGGTTGGATTTGGGAATACCAATAACGGCAACACAAGCAGGAGATTCTTCAAGTCTACTCCAGTAACATCTGCAGATATAACTGGAGTAGACTTCCGTTTAATTTCCAGAATGAAAATTATCCTAGAAGTAATTTCCAGTGGCCACAAGATTGATGTAGAAAAGTTCAAACAGTATACTTTGGATACTGCAAAGCTTTATGTTGAACTATACCCCTGGTGTCCAATGACTCCAACTCTGCATAAAGTTTTAGTACATGGTCCTGATATAGTAGAGAATGCGCTTTTGCCAATTGGACAAATGTCGGAAGAGGCTGCCAAAGCCAGAAACAATCATTTCCGGGAGTACAGACTTAGCTATGCTAGAAAATTTTCTAGAAAAGATTGTAACCAAGATATCATCAATAGGTTATTGTTAACATCCGACCCTCTGTTGTCCAGAATTAGGAAAAAGAAACACAAACTTACAAAGCCTTTTTCAAAAGAAGCTGTGGAATTGCTTCTTCCTGGAGAAGTCCAAGATTCCGACACTGAAAACAACGAAAATAAAGAATATTCAATTGAATAGAATAAAATGTAATCTCTAAAGTACCCATCTTTCCCTTATATTGAACGCCACTGGCTTGGATTTGTACGAAAAACATTTAATTTACAATTTCTTGTCATATGGTAAAGTTTTCAGCTGTTAAAATGAGAGAAATAATTTTGGCCAGCTAAAATCGTCAAATACTCCTACGTGCGTGTGTAGTAAAAGCTAATTAAAAAAAAAAAATCAATTTGTTAAACAAAAAGAAGGACGAGAAACTAAAATAAAGCGCGTCAAACTAATTATACTGCGCCATTATCAAATTTTTTTTTATTGAAGCATTATGAACGAACCAACAACAGTAATTGCTTTTTTAAAAAGTGAAAAAGAATATCACTTAACATATTACATCATCCACTTTGGAATACAATAAAGCATTAAGCATAATCTCATCAGTTACAAAAGACGAAACTTTACGCGATGAGAGTTTCGATTTGAATCACATACCTTACTTTTTATATTATTGTTTCTTTTGACATCTTCTCTTCTATGACAGTCTTAATGGTGGTGTTTTCATATTTCAACCAAAAAGCTTTAAGTTTAGCAATTAAAGCCATCAATACACTAGAACATTTTTATACGATATCAGGCATCAGTACTCAAAGATGGTTTATCTAAAGCAAAATATTGTGAAAATAAGAGGTTTTTTCTGAGACTCTATGTTTAACAATAGCATTTTTTTTCAGAGTTCAACGAACAATTACAAGAATACCGGCAGCATTATATGGGTGAAGAAATTGCAAAATCATTTTTTCATAAAAGGTGGCATAATCAAAAGCAGAAGGAGGATAATAAGGAATTAACTAAATTTCTGATAAATGGATGTTGCTTTGGAAAAGTATGCAATTTCGATGAGAGAGCTTATTCCAATGCGATATTGAACCCTATTTTTCAAGGTTTTTGTGAAGTATCAGTTAGGTAAATTTCTAATACTTAAATAAGAAATCGAATATTTCTTATACTTTCTACTTTGGTTCTTTAAAAGTTTCCAGTTTTGAAAATTGTTTAATAAAGTATGCTTGCATGGAAGACAGTATGAGCTTCACTCGTAGGAACTTTGAAACTTTTAAGAATGCCTTGTTTGCCGTTAGAACTTTGTGTTTGTTTTCTTGTTTATAAGTAAGTTAATATTATTTGATATGACTTGACTTTCTTTCTTAATCTTGATAGAACCTTTCTTTTAGAGAAGGAAGAATTTGCAAGTGTCGCGCTACTGATGGTGAAGTTTATGAATGTGCGGCAGATACTGTTGGTAAATTAAACTGCGAGCATCCATGTCCGTCTTTTGATGATTTTTATTGCTCTTATGATCGAAAGTGTGTTCCTCATAATAAGCGGTGCGATTCTTATAACGATTGTGAAAACTGGCTTGATGAGAAAAACTGTACAATAACAGATACACATAATAAAAGTTCCATTATATCAAGCACAGAATTAAAAGTGTTTGCAGAAAGTAAACAGATTTAGTTTTATAATTGTTGCATATTCAATTGTTATTGATAACGCTGTTGCTATTGCATAAATTTGTTGTGGTATAACTGCATACAAGTATAACAAGTATAGTTGTACCAGTTTATTTTTGCCCATTTCTCATTCTACAACTATTTTTCAATGTTTATAGAATCCAAGTATTATGGTGATGTGTTCATTTTTAACAGACCAGTGTGCTACATCGGGTTTAATTTGGAATCAGCAAGTGTGATATGCAAAACTTTGGGTTTTTCAGAGAGTACAAAAGCACTGTTTTATAAGGAAAATTTTTTTGGAGGAATACCATTAAGCAACTACATCATGGGAAACGTAAACTGCACTGGCAATGAAAGTTACATCGGTGAATGTTACCATGAAACGTTGAACTCGTGCAATGAATATGGCGGAAGTGTAGGAGTGACATGTCTCGATATGACAACTCTTCAGTTAGTTTCTAACAGTTCATCAACCGAAGGTCACGTCTATTTAATAGATTTACCGTTTGTTTCATCTTTCAATGGACTTGTTATACCAAAGTGGACTTACAAAGAAGCTCAGGTTGTTTGTAATTACTTCTTTGAAGATAGTTTTGATAGAGGTACCAGTTTATTCGTATAATGACTCGGAGGTGATTGATAGTCTTTACTGCTTAGGATTAAAATGTCCTGATGAAGAAACGAACTCAATAACGCAGTGCCAAATATCATTGCATAAATACTGCGACGGTTTTAAAAAGTATGTAAAATGTGCTAAATGCACTCCGAAGCAGTTGCTAAAAATATTAGACGGGCTGAGTCTTGAAGGAGGTTACACTCAATTGGTAAAATCAGCAGGTGATGCACTATCGGAATTGGATCAATCCTGTTACTTCTGGACAGATTGCAATCTACCTGATCCACGTTACCCTGAATATTGTTTAGTGAGGGGATTTCTTGATGATATTTTATCTCTGTCAATCAACAAAGACAAAAATAATGTCATTATTGAGACCTCAATTAATCCTATGAAGTTACTTGAAAGCAACTTTTTAAACCAACAGTTTTCACAAGTTCAAGATCGTATCAATAAGCTAGGAGATGCTCTGACCTCCAATCTTGGAAATTACTTTAGTAATCTTGCAGAATTTGACGAGCAAATGGGATCAGCAGATGATACGTACGGTCAAAGTGACTGGACGGAAGCACGTCTTATTTTGGAAAATAAGCAAAAAGAATTTGCTGATGAGTTAAAAGATATATTTTTTTTAGCCTTTACAGTTACGTCACTTGACATGGCGGAAAAAGTTGCAAAATTAGCTTTATCTGCTTCTGCAATGGGTAATCCATTTGGAATGCTTATTGAAGGCGCCGGTAATTTTTTGGATTTTCAAGATCGACTAGATGATGTTTTAAAGTCAGCAAACGTCTTTGCAAAGCTTTCATTTCTAGTTGCTGATTTTTTTCCAAGGTTAAAGAAACTTTCACAAACAATGTTGACTAACTTTCACAAAAATGAAGTTACTTATAAAGAAATCAAACAGTTTTTAATTCGTTTTCGAGACAAAAGCTTTACTTCAGAGCATGCGAAAGATTTCCTTAAAGCCTACAAAAAGTTTACTCCTGCTCTTTCTGACAAAAATATTACAGAATATGGTGGTTTGCTAGAAGAAATGATAATGGAATGTTGCAACGTCATTCAAAATCCAGAACCAGCTCTGAGTGCCGTTCCAGCAATAGTTTCGGCAGCGATGGGTTCATGCCCAAAGGCCAGAATTAATATCAAACTACTGAGTAGTTTACTTGGCACTATAAACTCAAAACAAACTGAAATAATGAGTAACTTCGCAAAAGTTGCCAGAGCGAAACTTGCAGCATCCAACGCCCGTAATTTGAGAGACTCTTTACAGAAATCTTCCTTCCAAAAGATTGAGGAAAAAGTATTGGCTTTGAAAGCATTTTCTCTGCTTAAGTATCATAAACTATTTTTAATAGAGAAGGCATGTAATTATCTTACGTATATGAACTTTGGTGCGGAGCCTGAAGAGTGTACAAGTCTCCTTCAAAATCCAAACGGTGATGTTGGACCTCTTATTTGTATGGAATTGTGTCACATGGCTGAGTGTCCCAATATTGCATCAACATCCGGTGTTTTTAGAATTCCAGCCACGTTCGGAGTATTTGAAAAGGGTACCATAGATTTGTCGAGTTTGTATTCAATTAAAGATAACAAAACTGATGGAAGCATTTTACTTGAAATCCCTGATCGCGAATGGTTAGTCGAAAACAAATGGATTCACTCAGACCAAAAAGGACCATTTTTTATTCAAAGCCTTAACATATTTCTTCCATCGATGACATCCCACATGCAAACTATCAGACTGAAGATGGCTTCTTTTGCTAGTGAGTTGAATGGAAAATTTTATGTGATTGATAAAGGAACGGTAATTGAAAACAGTTACGCTGAAACTCTTTCAAAGAAATGTGAGTTTCCAAACCTGTACGATAGAGAAGTTTGCAATGCTACATTTAGAAAATATTGTATTGGTACACATGGTAAGATTAATGGCAAGCTGTTACTGCGTTTAGAGAACTCAATTTGAAAAATTTCTCTTAGAAGTGATCATGCTTTAGTTGCTCCATATCCGGCGGAAAAGTTTTATTTATATGCTAAAGCGATGTTTTGGTATAAAGGAGTTCGAAATAAGAAAAAAGCAGCTCGCCGAAACACAATTCACTCGGATTACGGAGACCAAGTTTTACAATCCTGTTAATGATCGTTGCGAATCCTGTCCGGAAGATTCCGAACCACGTCTTTCCGATTATTACTGCGAGAAATGTCCAGCTGGTTATGAAACAAGTGATGGTCTATATGGATGTCAACCATGTAAGCATGGTTATTATAAGAAAACGGCTGGTCCTGGTAAATGCCAAAAATGTCCTGAACGTAAAGTTGCTCTCGGGGTAGGATCACAATTTTGTATATAGGAATAAAAGTGGAAGTGGATGCTCTTGATTTACTTATTACTAATGGAGCTGTTTTTCAGCAAGATGCTGAAAAAATGTTGTTTATCTTTTTTTAGTCAACTCAACCCTTTCTCTACATTTTATGGTAAATAAGAAAAAAACGCTTTAAAGATGATCACAAATTATAGTTTTAACTCCTAACCGGGCCCTTGGGTAGCTTTAAAAAAATACTTTCCTCCCTCATAAATAATCAAATTTAGCGCGAAACAAATTTAGTGAGAATAAGTTGCACCCTTATGGAAGCAAATCATTACTGCGCGTCATTTAAAGAGAATTAACTGTTTTTACAAGAGATTTTACTGACAACTATTTGTATCATTTTTTAAAAGCCTGTGGTACCCAAGGTTCAAACATATTGTTATACTTTTCTTTCTCGTGCCATGAAAGCAATGTTGATAATACTTCATAAGCCTGTGCATTAATTTAGATGACTTCATAAGTCTTGCAACTTTGTTTGAATTCCCTCCTAAGTTATTGTTTTGCTTGATGCAGTGAAACAAAGTCTACTTACGTTGGAAACTCTTGACATCAGAAAAGTTAGCGAAAATATTGTATATGAATAAAATTTGAACCAAATATTTCTTTGTGGTACTCATTGTGAGTGGGGATTTTTCTCTTGTCAATCAAACAGTAATAAACATTTTTTATAATAATGAACAAAAGATTGTAAGTGGTAGTAAACACATAGTTACTGCATTATCTTTCAAAAGGAGACAAAGGGAAAAAAGAAGAAAAAACAAAATGTAGTGAAGCTTGAAACACTGAAAAACTAGAATATGTCCAAAGCCTTCTAATTTTCGGTCTATTTATGCAACATATCCGGCCGTGTATAAAGAAGGCCATGATGAACTTTTAGTAATTTTTCGACTCGGTTATTTGCTGATTAGTTATCCGAGTGTCAAAACCTTTTGTCAAACCACCATTTAAAACGTCTTTAATTTCAGTTGTTTAGCATCTTTCAGGATACCGATTAGAGATGACAGTAAGCAGTTCTGAATATAGGTTTGGGAGTGAGTGTACAAGATTAGAACATTAACATTTAAAAAGTTCAGACTCAGATCAGGCTCTATTAGGAGGCGTCGAAACTAATTTTGAAGTGGATGAGGAAAAGCGAAATTATTAAATAAAAATTGGTTTCATAATACTCTTATTCTAAGAGCAAATTTTTGGTATGATGAGTTTACGACGTCAACAAAAAAGGATGTAAGTAAAAGGAATTTCCATCTCGCAAAATAAAAAAAAGGAAAAAAAAATGTTTCATTCAACTCTAGTCTGGAGTTGTGCTAATGATCGCCGCCGAAAATTAAAGGCTTAATTCTTTATTTGCGTCGTGCGGCAATTTTTTTCGTAAGCATGAATACGAAGCAATAATAGCAAGAAAAAGCGAGTATTAGCTTTAAAACTCGGTTTACACTGAAGGATATACATTAATAAGATTCACTCATAATGAAAAGGACACTAAGGTTGTAATACTTCTCTCCAACGTTTAACATCAGTTGTTTTTTTTTTGTTTAAAAAAACTTTTCCATCTGCGTTTTACTCGCTGCGCTTTGTTTCAAGACGAATTTAATTTATGTTGACATAATTAATAATTTCCAATTTTATTCTAAAACAAATTTGAATTCTCTGTTACCTCAGATTTTGATAACTAATAAGTGAGATAAGTGAGGTTTATTTTAAATATGGTTTCCGTTATCTTTGGGTGCATATTTTAGAGAAATTTTACTGGTTGCTTCTGTTTGAACAGATATCGTGCAGAAAGTCTTTATATTCTGGAAAGTACATATATCCTGGATATACAAAAGGTTTTTTAAAATACTCTTCTTTATTTACATGTGAAGTGGTTTGACACAAAATTTATTAGGAGATTTTCATAAATTTGGGATTAAAAAAAAATATTTCTAACTTACAGAGAAAGGAACCTCGTCTGATATTTGCGGATATTTACACCTCTGTGCATTATTCGACAAATATTTTCAAGACCAGAATGAATAATTTTTCACTAATGCTAAAACTTTTCACGGAATAAGCTTAGTTTTTTGAGTAAGACAAACGGATTTTTGGATTTTAAAGGCTGCTGAAGGTGATTTCTATAGCCATTAAGGATTGAATTGAAAAGTTGATTACTTTAGTATCAGAGTTATTTCCTTTTCGGTCTCTTTTTGAATAGTGCTCCAAGTATAATTGGTGCTATTACAGACAATCAACGCAAAGAGAAGCGAAGCTTTTAATGCCATTTCTGAAGGTTTAAAAGTTGTGTAATTAGAGGAATATTGAAGTGATCTAGCCAAGTAAGTTTCCTTTTTCGTAGTATATTTCTGGTGGTATCACATCTATAAAAAAAAATTCTTCTTTAAAAAATTAAGCGTCTTAACAGTTTTATTTTTGCACGCACGAGAGTATTAGCATATTAAAGAAAATGACGGTCAAACAACGACAAACAAACATTACAACAATAACGTCGGGTGCTGCTTTGGTGATATTATCTGCTTGAAATCCTTGGCTAAAGAAAAGAAGAAATGTTGTATTTGCCATGCACATTACTAAAATCAACTTCTTCTATACATAATATTTCTAACGCTAATTTCCATTTTGGTTTCAGAGAAAGCACAGGTCGGCATATTCGGCACTGCCGAAATTAAAAACTATTTATAAGCCGAAATTATCTCCTTAGAGCAGTCCTTGGGGAAAATTTTATATCTTGTAACATACTGTGAGTTTCATCTTATTGTTGCTCACATTTTATTCAGTTAATATTTATGAATAAAATAAATAACAACTTTGGGTAAAAATTTCCAAGAAAAAATCATTTATCCTACATTTTCAAATTGGTAAAAATGTTAAGAAAAAGCTAATAATCATAAATTAACGAACTTGTAATGTAAAAATAAAAGTTTAAAGCATTATTTTTAGGAAAATTGTTTATCTTGCTACAATACCCAACTATGATATTAATATTCCAACAAATAAATATTTTTAGGTGTCTTTTGAAGGGGTGCCGAAATTATCTCCCTTCCGAAATTACCCTACTTTGCCCTATATATGTTTTAAAGAGTTTCCAAAACAGTTTTTATAGAAATTCTTTTAAAAAGTTTAAAAAAAAACTTTGAAGAATTTCCAAATTTAAAGGTAATTGAAGAACGCATAAAATGAAAATAAATTTGGTCTTGCACGAGAACAATTGTGATCATACAATCATGCTCCCGTGCCAGATCAACAGAGATCGTAAAACTGTTCTCGTGGGAGATCGATAAGATATAAAATGAGTTAAAATTCATTTTAAAGTAAATGTAAACAACTGAAGATTTGTTTTTAAAAAACAACTGAAGATTTGCTTTTAAAAATTTCTTGGTTTTTTTTTGCCAACAGTAAGTTTGAATTTTAGCATTTCATACCAAGTTTCAAAAATAATGCCTTTTTTTTTCAAACGCCTTCTTTTTCAAAATATTTGACAAGAATACACTACAACCCTAATGTTTTTATCGCTGCTTATTTGTAAACTTTGATTTAAAATCAGGAGGCGAAGGCGGCTTTGGTTCAATAAAGTTTATTGAATAGATGTTTTTTTAGTTGCCTTTTTAATATTATGTCAGTGTTTTGAAAACTCCGACCAAAGTCCTTAACATGGTTTTTCTTTCATTAACTTGTCGATAAATGTATCAACCAGCCTCCCAAACCAAGTAATGCGTGCTTAACGCAACCTCTCAATACACAATTATTTTCAAGAAAACTTTGAAAACAGAAATTTTCCAAATTGCAAGTTGATTTTTTACATAGTCAGCATGTTCAAGGTATCAGATTTCGGATTAAAGTATAAATTTACATTCCCGTGGAAGGTAACAGCGCGTGAATCCGTTTAGAAATTAAGCATTAAGTTGTATGTGAAAGTGTTTTTTTTTAAATTTTTTTTTAAATGCAGTTTTTCATGTGTAATATTCGAAAAGACACGACTCTTCCAAAAGTCAATTTAAACAGGTTCAAACTTTTATTATAATTCTATTAAATGTAGTCGAGTTTTTCGAAGTTTATTAAAATAGATTGATTTATCCATTTAAAATGATAAAATTTTATGGTGATTTAAGTTTATATTCGTACAAGATTTGTTATTTTTGAAAAACAAGTCCAACGAATTAAATCGAATAGCAAATCTGTGCAATATTTTGAAAGACTGAAACAATATAATGTGAGGTATCGCATATTTTTTTCTGAAACGTTATAGCTTTGTAGGTGTAAATATAAAAATTTTTTGACTGATATAGAAATTTGTACGTTATTCGTTATTAAAGGAAAACCCAAACGCCGATGCTTAATAATGCAGGTAATTTACATGGTGCGAATCGAGACAGAGAACTATCGAAAAAACAAACACTACCCAACAGAAAAAAATAGCTGCTGCAGACCTAACACAGAGAAGCCAGTTCGTGCATAGGTCTTGTTTGAAGATCTACATTGATTAAGTGTTGTAAAGAAACTTGTTGTAAGAACCAGGGCAATATTTAGTTAATAATTTAACAAAAAAAGTCAATTTTTTTCTGGATTTAAAATCAGAAACTGTTTTTAAATGGCATAAAACTGGATTTAATGACCGGGCCAATTAGTGTTTAAGAAGCAATTGGGGCTCACGAAGTAAACGACATTTAATAAGCAATTGTACACTGGACCAAAGTAACCGTCAGCTTCAATATCGTTGAAATTCAGCTTCAATATCGTTGAAAGTCAGCTTCAATATCGTTGAAAATTAATATTAATAGCATATTTATAGAAAGTCTTTCTGAAATGGAAATAGAGTGTCATCATATTATATGAAAAATTTAATAAAGTATTCATATTTCAAATTACAGCCGCATTGACCATAAGGAGAAAATGATAAATCAATAGAAACCGTTTCTTTCTCCACAATTTTTTAAAAAGGTTTTTTTTTTTTGTTTAAACTTTTTCTTTTCGTATTTATTAATATTTATTTTTAAAAAACTTTTTATTTTTTTATTTATCTCGTGCAGGAGCCAGTCTCCTTATTTGTTTACAGTTATATTTCTTTTACTACAAATTTGAGGATTATCAAAGTGTTTTTTCCTAGATCTGATATTCTCCATCAATCATATAATTGTGTTTACAATTATATGAGAAGCTTGATTTAAGGTTTGGTTTTCACTAAAGCTGAGATCAAAACTTTTAAATAAGAAAAAAAACTAAGAAAAAAACTTTTAAACCAATATCAAACTTTTTAAGGACCAAACCAAACAATTTAAAAAAGTAACTGACAGTGTCGTTGTAAAAGTTCATGTACGATGAAATATTGTCTTAAAAGCCATTTGCCTTTTACTTATCGTTTATCTTTTTCATTTTATAATTTGTTCACATTTGAGCTTAATTTTATGTTTTACAATTATCCATTTGTTTATTCCTTACTATCTAAAAATTGCTTTTTTTTTTTTTTCAGTTTTAACAAACAATTTTGTTAGCAACGATCTCTTTAGCAATTCATATCACGTAAAAAAAATGGCGTCAAAAAATGTGTGTTTTGAACTTGAAACAAAGTTCATGAATGAAACAACAAATGAAAACACAGAGAAAAAACCGATCAATGTGAAAAAGTTAACAGAGAAGGATTTCAATGAACTAAACAGAGTAATTAAAAAAATGGCGGAAGAAGCAGTGGACGAAGAAAAAGTTCTGGAGGTAAAACCAGAACCAAGCGAAGAAAAGTTATTAGCTGATATATTAGGAGATAAATTTAAAGAACTTCAAGCGACTGCAGATAAAGTAACTGCGAGACAAATCGAGGCTTTTGCAAAAAGAGCAATCGATACAGCTGTGGCGACTCGCGATGTCGTCGGAGCATTTCGTGAAGAAAAACTTGACTTTGAAGATGTGAATGAATTGAGGCAAAGTTACATTAATGCCATTCGTAAGCTATCAGATAATAAAGTGATGACCAGTTGGATAGGATGCGCTCTCCAAACAACAAATGATGTTTATGAATTTGGAGTGGTATTGCATAAATACTTAAAAGTGGCAGAAAAGAAAAAAATCAGAGAACAACAATATAAAATACAAGCGAATGAGCTAGAAAAAGAATTAATTAAAATGACTATTGATGAGACTCCAGATTGCTTTAAGAAAGCATTACATGTGTATCTTGCTCGTTATTATGCAACATATTATAAGGATGATGTATCTTATAAAAACGGAAAGCGGTCGTATTCTTCGATCAACAATTTTGAAGAAAACTTTACATTTCAAGGAATTCTTTCAGAAAAGATTGATAAACAGAGAGCGAAGTTAGTAGAATTGAAAGTTGACAATAAGAATGATATCCCTAATTCTTACAGATCTTACGATGATTACGTGCAGTACATAATCAAAAAAGACTATTTACAGTTTGTTAAAGATGATAAACGGCAAGCATTCGCATTAAAGCTAAAACTGTACAGAGCATACTTAAAGCAAGGAGAGTTTGACAAGCAAAGACGTTGTGGCGATCGGAATGAAGTCAGAAGAGCACTACTTTGTACTCTTTTCGTAGGATTAGGGACGATAGTAGGATTAGTCTACGGTGTCACCAGAATCAGAAATGAATTTAAATGGAAGCGAAACAAAATAACGTTAAAAGAAACCATGCGGACGTATTTGAAGTATGCTTTGAAAATCGATTGGGTTCTCGAAAAAAAATATACAATCGAAAAATTAAAACACTACAGCGATCTCACAAAATCAAAATACGGAAAGTACTTAATGGAAAAGAATCTGGAAGAACAAAGTTACGAATTTAAAAACAAGGATTGCGAAAAGTCATTCGAAACAGCTTTTAATTTGTTACAAAAATTGACTAATACAGGTATTGCTGATCGAGAAAACTACGTACATTTCAATTTCGAATTCGCGTAAACATTTCGATTGTTTCAAGTAATTGAAAATCTTTTGAAAGAAAACTCCAAAAATTCGTAACTTTTTCGCTTTAAAAAGCTTAGTCTAACGTTGCTCATATTTTAATTTGAAATAGAGGGAAGAAATCGAAAATCCTTGTAATTTACACGCGTGTAATTGGATGTAAATAAAATTTGGTAGATTTTTTAATTTTAGGAAGATTGTTAAATGTCCTTACGAGTATTTTATTTACCTATTGAAAACATACTCCGTAACGCGTTATAAGTGATTCAAGCAACTTAAGAGAATAAACACGTTAAGCTCATGTTCAAATCGCATCCATATTCTTGATTATGGTGCACTCTTGCGTCAATCCCCTTACCCTCTTGCTATCTATAAATGTTTTGCTCCCCCATCTAAAACGTAAATGAACGTTAATAAGAGTAGGCAAAAGAAAATAAAAAAATAACTAAAATGAAATAATAAAAGCTACTTGTAAATAAACTGAATTATTTAGGAGTCATTAGTTGTGGATATTTAAAAACCCTTAGAAGGGAAACAAAAAAAAATTATGTATTGACAAGCTAAACAAGTAAATCTTCAATATCCTCCCTCTGCAAAATTGTTCCTAAATATCTCCTTCTACTTAACCATAAAGAATAACAAATCTTAAATCAAAATAGAAAGTAGAAGCAAATATCACTTTCAAACTTTCTACATATTCACTATAAAACCATACCAAGGGTGGGAGCGAATGGTCAATGAGGGGCCGCATTCCAGCTTTGTATGTATTACAAAGAGCTACATAATGAGAGGTGCACCTCACCCGACGAACAACCTCATAATTGAACAATTTAAGATTCAACATTTCACAAATTTAAAGTAATATTAAAAAAAAAAAGAGCAATAAATTCAAATAATACCTATAAATAACACATCCTGAGTTTGTACTGGTAAATCTTTCATTCAAGACTCCCAACTTTTTATCTCCATCTTTCACTTTGGTACCATCTGAACTTAGATTATAACTGAACTTAGATAATAAAGGCGGGGCTACTGTTACAAACAGTTTAAAAATGTTTTTTATTATTACTAGTTATTTTCTGAAGATATATAAGTAGGTTCAGATGCATTCGTTTAACTTATATTGCAACTGATCTAAATTAAGATTTATGAGTAAAAAAGCCTTAACTCTTTAAAGAAATCTTCCATACAAAGACTCGAGGCAAAAATATCTATTGAAACCCTTGGCTAAAGAAAAGAACACTGATGTTTTCAACGAATATGTTTGGAGGAGGCGCAGAAATCTTTGCTGCCCAACTTCATTAGTACTTAAGGTATCAGGTGTTTAATGGCTCACTCCCCCTTCTTTAAACTTTTAGTAAAGTGTAAATGAAACTTTATACCAAAAGTACAATATCACCAGGTGGAATAGGAAAATCTGCTTTAAAAACTTCAAAACGAAGCTACATTCTGAGTCATTATAGCGATGATATATGAGGACAGAACACTTATCAAAATCTGAAAATAAATGTCTTAAAGAATTTCCAAAACCATTTGTATAGAAATTCTTTTAAAAAGTTTAAATCAACTTAGAAGAAACTTCATTTTTAATAGATTACCAAAGAAAGCGTAAAAACAAAACTAAATTTATCTTGCTCAAGTTCAAAAATCACGTGCTCAATAGAGATTGAGATCAATATATCTCAATCTCTAGTGAGATATATCTTGAGATCAATAGAGATTGTAAAGCTGTTCTCGTGGGAGATTTATAGAGATGTAATAAAACTGTTCTCGTCGAGATCAATAGAGATAATTGTAATGCCGTGTTTTTTATAAAAGTTTTCAAATTGTTTGGCAAAAAAAAATCTAATTCTATCGTTTTTATCGCTGCTCATTTGTGAACTTTGATTTAATATCTGGTTCAATTAAAAATATTGAATAGATGTTTTATCGTTTGCTAAACTTTACTAATTTATGCTATTCTTACATCTGCTATTTTTACTAATATATCAGTGTTTTGAAAACTCTGACAAAATTTTTAACATGGTTTTTACTTCAATAATTTGTCGTTAAAAAGTTTGATCGTCTAGCTTTCCGAAAAATTTTAAGTGGCGCTTGTTTAATGCAACTTCTGTTGTTCTCAAGAAAACATTGAAAACAGAAGTTTCCAAATTGCATGTTTATTTTTTACATAATGCGCATGATTAACTTAAGTATCGGATTTCGGATAAAGGATAAATTAACATTCCCCTAGAACGTAGTTGCCTTGAGCGCGTGAATCTGTTTAGAAATTGGAGCATTAAATTGTAGGTTAGTGTTTTTGTTTTTTTGTTTATTTTTAATGCAGTTTTTTTAAGTGAAATATTATAAGAGATACGAGTCTTTTGCAAATTACTATTTAAACAGTTTGAAACTTATATTGTACTTCTGCAAAAAACGTTTCGGGGTATGGTTTTTCCATAAAGAATAACAACAAAAAATGTACACATTTCTGCATCAGTCAAATAAAATAAGTCGAGTTTTTGGGAGTTTATTAAAATGAATTGCTTTATCCATTTAAAACAACAAAAGTAGGTAATGTGGCTATGCCTATATTTCTAACAAAGAAAGAACCCAAAGACAATTCGCACTGAACGCAGGGGTGAAATTGAATAGTGTATAAATTCTATACAATTAATTAATCAATAAATAACTAATCAGTAGGTAATCAGTGAATAATCAATCAGAGAAATAAAAGAAACTGTTTAGGAGTCTTTAATATGGATATTTAAAAACAATTAGAAGGAGAATAAAATAAGTTTATTGACAAGTTAAACAACTCGTTCCCTTCCAAAATGGTTCCCAAATATCTCCTTCTACTCAACCATAAAGAATGATAAAAATTAAATCAAAATACAAACCAGAAGAAAATTTCACATTCAAATTTTCTACATATTCATTATAAAACCATATCAAGGGTGGGGGCACATTGTCAATGAGAGATCAATGAGAGACACATTCCGGTTTTGTATTTATCACAAAGAGCTATGCAAAATTCATTTAGTACCAAATGCAAAAATTTACCAAGACTCAATGAAAACGAAAGTTCAATGAAAAAAACTTCTAAAAATAGAAAAAAAAAGGATTTAAACTTTCGATGGGAGCTGCCCTTCACCCGACAAACAAATTAACAATTGATCTTTTTAAAATTCAATATTTAACAAATTTAAAATAGAAGTAAAAAAAGTAACCAACAAATGCCAATAATGTCTAAAAATATAACTAACACATCCTGAAGTTGTACTGGTAAATCTTCAATTCAAGACTCCCGCTTCTCATCCCCGTCTTTCACTTTGGTACCATCTAAATTCAGATGGTACCATATTGAGAGACGGGGGTACTGTTACAAATAGTTTACACTTATTGCTGTCATTTGTTATATTCTGAAAATATATAAGTAGGTTCAGATGCATTCGTTTGACTTAAACTGCGATTAATTTAAGTTAAGATTTATGAGAAAAAAAGACTTTATCGTCTTAAAAACGCAGCTTTCCTGCTTTGTTTTGTTTTTGCATAATTATGTGAATCGTTGAAAAAAAGTTATTAGAAATTGAAAGTCTTCAAGGGAGTTGTGAAGAGTTCTTTGAAAGTAAATTGAAACCATCAAAACTAACTACGAATTCAAAAAAAGGTTATTAATTCGCAGACAAGTACCGCCTCATCTCAAAGCTGTAATGTTTATTTAACAGAAGTAACAGATATTAATAACGTTAGACTGATTAGATTTAAACCTGTCAGTTAAAAAGCTTTGTTTCACCTCTTCACTGTTGGATAAAATGCTTTAAGTACATAGTGGGATACAAAACGAGAATTAGGAAAAACCACAGTGGCTTGCGAAATTATTAAACAAAAACTGTTTATATAATACCTTGTGTTTTATTCTAAGAGCAAATTTCTAGTATAATGAGTTACGAAGTTAACAAGAAGTAAAAGAAGTAATTTCTATCTTGCAAAACAAAAAAGAAAAAAAAAACTTTGTGCCGCAAAATTATCGTGCGGCAATTTTTCAAGTATGAATATGAAATAATTATAGCACCAATTAACCAGCATAAACTTTAAAACTCAGTTTTAAGACTTTTGGTACAAAGTTTAACATCACAGTTTTCTTTTTTTACACTGAAAAACAATATTTCGACTTATTACAGCTATGAGATGTGGCGGGATGAAAAGAGATGGTATAATACGTGTATATCTGCAATCCAGGGAGAATATGCCAATATTTAACACCAATGCGCATTATAATACTAATTAATAGAAGTCTTGCTCTTTGTATGTAAATATTATGTATTAAATGCACTTGTTTTATTCTAAAACTCAAATGATCTCTAAATTGACTAATAATAACGCATGTAAAAGGAAAGATACTGCAAACCATTAGTTGAAACAAGAAATTTTCAAATATGAAAAGTTTTTAAACTTTGTCTATTTCGGCCAAAAATTGCTGAAGGGGTAATTCGTGTCCAATTTACCTCATTATGTCTCACATTTTTATTTAATATTGAAACCAGAGAATAATTGAATTTAAAAAAGAACTTTTTTTTACCCAACCCTAACATACACCTGCACGTTTAAGTTATTTATAACAAGTTTTAGCTTTAAGTGCAAATTCCCATTTTAGTCTTACCCTCGCTCTAAAATTGTTTACACTGCGCTGTTCAACCATACTCACATTTATACCAGTGTTTTGTAGATACTGAATAATTTGAACAAGGAGTACAAGTCCTTATTTCTTTCTCATCTAACATAAATTGACCAATTTGCTTATTTTTTTCACATCTTGAACATATGTTTCCCTGTTTTTTATTACAACAAAAGTTATTTAAATGATTTTTTCTGCTAAAATAACTATAAAAATTATGCAGAAAAGTACATATCAGAAGATATCATAAGTACAAATATATTAAAAAGAGGTACAACTCGAAAATCGAGCAGGAGTTTGAAATGGAATAATTTCCGAAAAATACTTTGGAACGAATCTAAATCAACTGGTAAAGGTATGACCATATTTTTAGCAAGTGATACATACATACATACATACATACATACATACATACATACATACATACATACATACATACATACATACATACATACATACATACATACATACATACATACATACATACATACATACATACATACATACATACATACATACATACATACATACATACATACATACATACATACATACATACATACATACATACATACATACATACATACATACATACATACATACATACATACATACATACATACATACATACATACATACATACATACATACATACATACATACATACATACATACATACATACATACATACATACATACATACATACATACATACATACATACATACATACATACATACATACATACATACATACATACATACATACATACATACATACATACATACATACATACATACATACATACATACATACATACATACATACATACATACATACATACATACATACATACATACATACATACATGCATGCATGCATGCATGCATGCATGCATGCATGCAAGAGTAAGAAATGTAATAGTTTCAATATGTAGTGAATCGATTTATCGATTCAAAAACCGGTTTAACTGAAAATAATGCTTTGATAGTTGGTAGTGCTTTGTAAAAGTCGATAGACATTGAAAACTCTTTTTGGAGATCGGAACAATCGAAAAAGGGATTTGGATTAAAATTTTATTTAGTGTGGTCTCGCATGATCGACTGAACTGATTTGTCAAATCTGTAAAAAAAATTTATAAATTTTTTTAAGTTCATAAATTTAAGAAAATTTTTATAAAAAATCTTTTCTTGTTTATGTAAAAAATGGAACTTTTTCGTCATGAATTTAAAAAAATGCGACTACTTCAATAGTTGCGTAAAATACTGAACAAAACTTTAAAGGATGTGAAGTGTTAGAAATTGTACATACACAGTATAGCTATCAAAAAGCAGTTGTAAAGTTATCAGAAAAAAGATGAAAAAAATAGAAGCATGCACTAACAATTATCTGAAATCACTGGATCTTAATGAAATAACGAAATTGTATTGTTATAAGACCTATGTTAAAAAGAAAAAAACACTAAAATCATTCACTTGTATTAAATTGTGTAGAGTCAACAACGAAGAAAGATTCTTTGCTCAGATTTGGATTAGGCAAGTGAACTCAACAAATTCAGTTTTACGGTTTTTGTGAGTGGTATCTCCAAAAAGTTTTTTTTCCTTGATTTAACTTTGAAGTTTATCGTAAGGTTATGTATGGTGTTAAAAACACAGTTACCCTTACAAGAAAATTCAAGATCATGTTCATTAAAATATATTGAAACTGGAGAAGAATTTAATTTTCCTACTTTGTACAAAGACTCTCAATTTAAAGGTAAAGGATCTTAAGCAACATAGTTTTGGGATGGTCGTGTGAGGAAAAAAAAAATGTAACCAATATCGATAGGCGCGGTAACAAGCACTAACTGGCGTAGCTTGTGGCTCACCAAACAAATAGATTAAAAAATTTTAAATTTTCAAAAACCAATATTTTTAAAAATCGTTTTGAAACTCTCATAAAAAAAAACTTTTACTTATTAAAATGAGAAACTTTATTTAATTAAAAAATTTAATTAGAAAATTAAAGTTCATTAGAAAACTTTTTTTCGTTGATGCTGATATAGTAACACAAACTGATTATAAAAAAATACGATCCTGAATCTTTTTAAAAGGTCTTCAAAACTATTTTTAATTTGCTTGAAAACCGCAGAAATACAAAGCTAAAGCTGATTTTTAGTTGTAGGGTGCAAAAAAAAAAAAAAAAAGTACTTTAACAAGCAATGAAAAATTTAAAATTTTCAAAAACTAACATTTTTAAAGATCCTTTTACTTTTCATTCTGAAAGTAAATTTTGAAAAATAAATTTAAATTTTTGAAGTGAATTTAAAAGCGACTAACCTTAATCAGTTATGATACTATGACTGATCGTTTAACTAAAAACCTTTCTTCATTTCAGAGATGTAGTAATCGTTGGTTATTCATTTCATTAACATCTCTTGAAATTTATACTGTTAAATACAAATATATTGTTATTATACTGTTAAAATGAGGTATATGCACACCAGTTCCTAAAATGCTAGCTTCTGAAATTGCATAGATCAAAATGAAAAATAATGAAAAGGGTTTATTTCGTAAGTAAAAAAGTTGATGTTGAATTGCAGGTTCAATTCTGAAAGTTTCAGAGTTAACTTAAAAGATAAGACAAAGTATATTATTCATTACAGTAATTTAAAACAACATAAAAGCTTGGGTATGAAAGTTAAACATATTCGTAGAGGAATAAAATTTGAAGAATGAGAATGGCTCAAGAATTATATTGGTTTGAATGATAACTTAAGAACCAAGGGTGTACAACTCCGCATAATCTCCATTAACACTTTCGCTGCCAACTACGAGTATGCTTGTAGTAAGTTGGCGTCATTTATTTGCCAACTACGAGTATACTCGTAGTTAGCGGGACTTTGATATTTGCTAACTACGAGAATACTCTTAGTAAGCCGGCGTCATAAGTTTGCCAACTACGAGTAAACTCGTAGTTATACTAACTTATTTCAAATAATATTTGTGCATGACTGGCTTTGTCTGTTCATTTTTTTTTTTTTCTAAGCTTCACATTTGATTTCAGAAAATATTACATTCAAGTTTTTATTTTAAAAATCCAGTGAACCTAATTAAAATGCGGGTAAAGACAAAAATAGCTTAAAACTATTAGATTAAAGTAAAATATTGATATTGATTAAATTTTACTTCATGAAAATTTAAGTGTAAACCTATTCTTTTGATTGATATATTTGCCTATATATAACGAAGGTCTATTTTCACAAACAGCACATTCATACGTGTTTTTCACGTTTTATTTTAGAGCAGACTGGACGTGGTTTTGTTGGAAGTTTTTTCTTTTCATTCGGTGGTATTGAAGACAAGTAGTGGAAGCTATTATTGGTGATTCGAGACACAATTTCATTCAAACGTTCACCCAATAAATCCGTAACAACTAAATCTCTAAACTTAAGCAAGGAAATTGTTTTATCTACTCCATATTTGCTGTTTAGACAGTGAGAATTAAACAAAAAAGTATTAAAGAGATGAAGTGCTACTTTTTTATACCATCTAATTGTCTTTCTTAGGCAATCATAATAGGATACCATTTGTTCCGCCCTATCTACTCCTGATATACATTGATTGTAATTTTAATAATGTTGGGTTTCATTTTCTTCTCTTCTCTCCTGTTTGTCACTTCAATCATTTGCAACGAATGCAAGTTGCTAATGATTGAAGTGACAAACAGGAGAGAAGAGTTGCAACTACTACACCCTCTCTGCTTCTGCTTATAACGTCTCTCTCTTTCAGTTTTGCTTTTGTACACTCTTTCGGATTTGACTTTTGGTCAGTTCTTAAAACCACAAGTGTATGTTTTTTGATTTATCATGTGCACACTAAGATGTTTTTTAATATATTAAAAAACATCTTGTTGTGTACTCCAAATTTTTTTTCACATTTTTAATAACATGCAGAATAATGTAGTAAAAAAATGGCTCGTGTTCTTCATAAGTAATTATACTTAATTGAAATTATTTATGTTAGCAACATACAGTTATGTTACAAACCTACAGCATATTGTAGAGAGCAGTTAAGAATTGAAAGGTACATATCAGAAATAGTAATGCATAATTCAATAAAATTTATAAGTCAGCTTATTTCTTTTTTAAATAAATAGAAAAAACATAATTATTACTTACGTAATAGTATAAAAAGCTATTAATATACTACTATGCTTGCATTATTTATTATATTTCAACTCCATCAGCGCTGTTGAAACAAAGCATTTGCTTTTGAAGTGGATAAAACCTGATGTTATGTCTTTGTAAAAGTATAATTGTTTACAAATCTGGCTGTACTAGGCATCCCATAATTCGCGTTGACCGAATTACACTAAAATCCGCGAGTCGTACTCCCTTGTTAAGAACAAAGGCTGAAAACATTTTTTAAAAGGATTTCTTCCAGCTCTTGAATAATAGTGTTTTCGGATGCACCATGGAGAACATGCGAAATAGAGAAGACAGGTTAATTGATAATAAATCTAAAGCAAAAAACTAGCTGCCAAGCCTGACTATAATAGTTGTAATATTTTTATGAAAATCCAATAAGTATAAACAGATCTAGTACCTAATAAACCAGTGTACCAAGATTTTTATGCTTCCGATTTGAGTAAGACGTTAATGTATGATTTCGATAAATGTAACATTAAAAATAAATATGGGTTAAAAGCGTAATTACAGTATACAGACACAGACAATTCAATAACTGAGATAAAAACTAAAGGATTTTAAAGAGATTTCTGTAGATGACACAAGTGAATTTTCATCTAAACACCAAAGAGTTATTAAAGTTGGATGTAATAAAAAGGTAAACGGAATGTTTAAACCTGAAGAAAATGGTGACATCATTGAAGAAATTGTTTGCATGAGATCCACTGTGCATTCAATCAAAATGTTACCTGGAAAATGAGAAAAGAAATGTAAATCTGTAGAAAAGTCATTTGTAAAGCATGATATTATATTTGAAGACTATGAAAATGTTTGTTTTGTAAATTAAACACAAATATATCTATAAATGCTATTTGTAGTCGTAAATGTGAAGTATATGCAGAAGAAGTAAACAAGTTAGCATTGAGTTTTAATAATCATAAACATGCAACTTTTGATGATGTTATAGATAAGTAAGCATATAGACGTTTTAGAATTTAAAAAAGTATTGCATGTAAAATGTTTTTCACAATCACGATCCAATTTTGTAACTTTTTTTGCAAAAAAGTTACAAAATTGGATTCTGAACAGCTCACAATTTCAAAAAGTGGTTGTCACATGAAACAATTTAATATATGTGGTATTATAAAAACTCAATTCGTGAAAGTTAGAGTTGAAAATGTATAAGTGTGGATTCATCTATTGAATAAAGATACACCAACTGACAATAAAATATATGATATACAAATGTTAAAAGAAATGGATAATATTGTTAATCCAACACTAAAAGAATTAGATAAATCTATAAGTGAAACTTTGAGAGGAAGTTCGGAATATAGTTGTAAAACTAAAAATAACTTTAATGGTATAGACACTATATCGTCGGTTGACAAGTAAAAATCATCAAAAACAGTTTTATGGAAAATTGACTTTTATACACTGATACCCAAATATTAACAACATATTGCAAGAAAAAGTTACTAAGTGTGTAAATCAATCCGAAATAGTAGCATTTTATCTAGAGATATCACATTGATATCTCGGTAAATGGAGTTTTAATAGAGTAAACTAAAACTTGATTATCTCAAATTAGTTGCAGTGTCACTTAATGAGTTTTACTTGTCAATAGACGGTATAATAAGCTGATAAACTACAAAGAAGTGAGATGAAAATTTATTAAAAGAAGAACCATTGCTAATTGTGTAGATGAAATATCGACTTCTGATCTAAAAGACATTCTCCAAATTCAATATTGCCTGCACCAAGAGCCCTAGTTGTGACAACTTACATGCGGTGGTTTTGAGAGTTAAGTTTGTATTTTTGAGAGTTTTATTCTAAGTTTCAATCGTAAAAGTTTTCTCGCCAATAAAAATGGCATTTTTTGGAATGAACTCGGGAGCTGAGCCTTCAGAAGTTTTTCTTGCCTGAATCTTTCTAGAGGATCACCTGCTGTATAAAGCTTATATTTCTGACATTTAAATGCTAAGATATCTTTAATAGTGCAGTGAATATTATTTTGTCATAAATCGTGACAACGGGTTTGTTTCGCTAAGAACGAGCTGGATTTCGTAGAATTTTTTCCTTCAAACAAATTCGACAGTTGCAATAAGACGGTCTCTTTCATTCATCGCTGCAGTCTAAGCAAATAACAACATCATCCTTAGCAGACACTTCAACTATCAAATGAATACGATAGGCATATACGTGATGCCTATAACTAGCATGTTATGCTGGTGTAAATTTAGCTGAATCACCCTGTAAATCATAAAAACATAGAAAGAAGTTTGAAATTTTTGAAAAATTGAAACAGAATTTTTAGAAAAAAGTTAGAATAGGAAAACTTTTAGATACTTTGACACAAAAAATGCAAATTGTATTTAATAAAAAGTGGTAGCAATAAACTTTTGTAATTTTTGTTTAGGAAAATGCTTTTTCGATGGGTGGTTGTGATTCTGTGTTTTTTGTATTGGGAAGCTTGGAAATGTAAAGCTGGGCACTGGAGAGTTCCTGTAAGTTTAATCCATTATTTGAAACAGATTGAAGTTTAAATTTTAATAATAAAGCATATACATACTTTTATTTCTTTTATAAATTTTTTTCCTGTCCACAAGTGTACGTTATGTAAGATGCTCAATACCAGAAATGATGCTAAACGCGACGCGATGCGGTGAGGAATAAAAAGGATTTCAGTATTTAGATAAAATCCAGGAAAGTTCTTTTAAACTATACTAACAACATAATATGATACAAAAAAAAAGCTACCTAATTCAATTGGCTTGTTGACATCACGTTGGTGAAGGTCACATTACTGTGCCAAAAACTGCAGGTCCTGAGTATAAACTCTTAAAGTAATTAAAGTTGAAGGGGCAAATATTCATACTGAGGTCGTTGGAGAGCCTCTCTAAATTCAGTTACAAACATGTAATAAGAAAATTGTTGGAGAATCAGGGGCAGTCATGGATAGTTTTATAGACCTTTAAAAAAACTCGAAGAATAGAAATATACATTGGAATAGCGAGTTGCTGTTTCTTTCAAGGGTATTTAGTTTTAATTATAACTATTATTATGAAGTTGTGATTCTGAAAAATATACAAACACAGTTTAGTTCACAAAACATCACTTACATTTTAGAACTATGATAATCAAAGTCTTTACGACCTCGATATAGAAAGACGAATTAGCAGAATTAGTCATCATATACCTTAGTAAAATAAAAGAGCAGGTGCGCATTTAATTCAAAATACTGATGTTACATCTTCTTAACATATCAAAACCCGGTTAATTTCAAAGGTCCTCAGTTAATAGAAGTTTAAATTGCTCGGCCCAAAGACCCAGTAGGTTTTTTCTCTCATTTCTCAGGTGACAATAACAGCACGGCAAATTACGATATTCCATAACGTAAGGCCTCTCACCAGTGAGCCTCTTCAATCAAGGAGATGAATGAGTAATGGTATTGTTTTAGAACACCATGAATCATTCTAAAAAAATAGAAAAAGCAGGATTTTCTTTTATTTATTTAAATCTATAACCTACTTTTTAAATCTAAAGCCCTGCTTACTAGAGGGACAGAAATCTACCTTAATTCGATATAAGAACATGTTTAAAAACGTGTTATATACTGTGAGGAGGAAAATGAAGAAAAAATTATAAATATCATCCTTAAGCTAGAGCCGACTCAAACATATGACATTCGATTGAAGAAAAGTGTGAGACAGCCCAAACACCAGGTGGTACAAAAATATAGGGGAGAACCTTAATGAATGGGACGATTATTGAATGGGACAAACTCAGATTCTTATAGAAGTATCGATGTAAGGATATTCAAATTCCTGTAACAAAGAGTGATCCATCGACTCATCCATCCTATTGCTCTATGACCCTAATGACAATGGATTTTATTGTGTTTTCGAATATAAAAAGTAATTTAAAAAAATTTTTTTTCTGATTTTGCAGCAATTATTGAAGTTATGGAAAATAAAATTCCATGCTTAGATAGATAGCAGTCTCTAGTACTACAGTGAGTAAAACATTCAAGCTTAATTAATAGTGTTTTTGGTGTGACTAATCATTTTTGGATAAAGTGATGCGCATACTGAATGGGACAAAATACTACCTATTGAATGAATTTAATAAAGTATTATTTACAGCTCAGCAGAGGGATGCTGCAGTCCCTTACTTTTATCCCCATGGATAATGGGTATTATTTACACACTTTTATACTGCAATATTTTACTTAAATAAAAATAACTAAATACAATATTCTAAAATGAGAAAGTTTTACTTTGATTGAAATTTAATTAGAGTTAAAATGTTTAAATTTAAAAATATTTTTTGTGTGGTCTTTATGTATGTATCTATATATTTAACTACATTTACAATTAATAAACTAATTTGAAAAATGATTGAATTAAATACGTTTATTTTTAATTATTTTATGTTTGTCCCATTCAATGAGACATACTTAATGAATGGGACAAATGTCATGCTCCAATAAAACTCTGTTTTTACCAATAGCCAAATGCAAATCCAATTTTTTTGTTTTACTATATCATTGAGCAAGAGTCGGTGGTTATCAAACATATTTAAATATATATGTTAAACAATTTTATCTACGTTTAAAAAGCATTTTGCAAAAACTGTCCCATTCATTGAGGTTTTCCCCTACAATTATATGAAAAATAAATCATTCACGCCATTAAAATTAACAGAAAGGCCGAAACTGCAAAGGTGGCAAAAGAAAATATTTGAGTGACTTTGATTACTATTATTATCGGTTATCAGTTTGTTTGAATAAAATTGTCAGAGGCATAAAAGACAGAGTTTCATAGTTAATTAGAACTCCAGAACCCTTATCACTAAACATGGTCAACAACCACTTGGAAAGACTAATTAAACTTATCCAGAGTAATATTAAAAGAAACTCGAAATGAGTAGAAGCGTTAGGAGCTCCTTTAAGTTAAATAACTCGGGTTTAAAACAAGAACGAAGAAGTTTTGCATCTTGACAATTGTCGTCTTTCATTTGAACCACCCAAATTCCAAATTGGTTCTCAGCAAATTCATCGAAAGTGGCATGGTTATGATTCTTATTGATCAAAATGTCTTCTTTTTTAATTACATTTTTCTCTCCACTTAGTATGTAATATTGATTTTCTGCATATTTTCTGTAAGAATATTTTTTCTTGGATTTTAGCAATTGGTATGCTAATGTCTTGGTATCCAAACTGATTGTTGTTGTTTTTGAAAACAATTTTAAATTATATTTGTAACCAAAGGACCATTTTTCAATCATCTGCAAAGCAACAACTTTGAACTTGCTTATAGAAAATCGTTCGTGAAAGGTGTGCTCATTAGGCTGGTTTGAAAAAATTAAAATATAATTTATTAAACGTAATAGCAATAAAAACTTGCATTTTTATGGAACAAAAAACTGCCAAATTTTTCCTACTTAACTTAATATCTAGAAGTGCCCCAAGCTTTCTCTATGTTGTACATCTTTATGTACACAAATATGGCCGTCTCACTTATTATTTTAATCATTTCTGTTAAATCTGTGTGGGGATTTTATTCGCAAAGTCATTGTCAGGTGTTGTTTGAAGGAAAGCTGAACATGTTTGTATGAAGCTTACTTGAAAAATATGTACAGTGATTTAAAATTCCTTTAATTTAGTTGTAACTATAGTACACAGCTGTTGCAGTTTAAACTAGTTCCAGCTGTTTTGTTTGCCAAATGCAAATATGTAGTAGTAGCTGTAGATCTGTCAGTCTGGACTGTTTAAAGACCTATGAATAATAGATGTAGGTGTAAAATCATAATCAGAAAACTATTGTTTTAATTTTCATTGATTGCCAGGAAAGGATGTCGCTGTCAAAAATCTGCTCTTGGACGCACCACAAAAGTCGAGTTTTTAGTCATCTCTCTGAATTGCCTACAAAGGTTTTGCCAATATACTTGGATATAATGAAACAATATAATCACATTAAGCAAAACATGGCTGCAGAAAAAGCAAAAGAGTCTTCTGTAAGCGAAGCAGCCGAAATTGTTACATCTGATATCCAGGCTGTGTGGAAAAGAAACTTTATTCCTGTTAACATACTAGAATTCTGAAGCAAATACGATGTACTCACGATGAGTTTAGAAAGTTAATAAAGCCTTACAAAGAAAGGAAGACTGATAAGAGATATATGTTGAAGCTTCAGGCATATGCAGATAAAAACAAAGAAAAGTTGTTCGACATTGCTGTATGCAAGTGATCTTATTGATTACTTGCATACAGCAAGTGTACAAAGGAGCATAAAGTACCAGCTGATGAGCAGAACTTTTGCAGGATCAAGGAACCACGAGACTGATGTTCATTAGCAGTGTGGATAAGGTTACATCAGCTAAGTTAAAGAAACGTTTTGATCTGAAAATGGCAGAAAATGCAAGGGTTCAAAGAAAACTTGACCTGTGTGATCAGCAATATGATTTAGAAGATTTAGGAAACACATTGTCATCAGATATTGACGATGTTGGAACAAAGAACAAATCAAATGAAGTTGCTGAAGTAAAGAATGTGCAGACACCTACCTGATCAACTTGCACCAGACAAATGAGAAAAGGATTAACAAAATTGGAAAAAGTGTGTGATTGGTTTGGTGTATCAGATAGAGCTGGAGCAGCATCAGCTAGTTCTGAGCGGAAGGATTTTGATGGTGTTTCGCAAACTGAGCTAACACACGTAGTTGATAAGTTCACTAGAGACTTTTGAAAGTAGATGATTCAATAGAAGCCATGTACTTTGATGGACGAAAGGATAAAACTCTGAAACTTGAGAAAAAGGAACACAATGGTACTGAAAAACTCCTGATGAAGAGCACATAACTCTAGTTTGTAAAACCAGAGGGAAATTTCTTACACATCTGACACCTCAATCACCATCAGCACAAAGCATAACAGATTGCATTTGTAAGAACTATGTTAAAAACAGCATGAATATGAAAAAAGTATTAGGAGTGGGCTGTGATGGCACTGCCACAAATACTGGTGCTACCAGTGGAATTAAAAGACTCATAGAGATAAAACTCCGGAAACCTTTACAGTAGCTGCCCTGCTAGCTTCATGCAAATGAACTATAGTTGCGTTGTCTCATGAAACATCTCGATGGTGGAACATCTAGACTAAAACTTATTAATGTGTGCCCAACACATACTGGAATGTTTTCACTTCGCCAAAAACTAGCTTAAAAGGATTTTGAATGGATTGAGAAGCATCAGAAACCAAAACCTCAGGAGTCATTACAACTTCAAAAATAATTTGGACAACTTTTCTCAACGCTTCAAATAAAAATATTAAAATCTCCAGGATTTTCAGATATACAAACTCCTATGCCAAAATCATTAAATTGGTGGTCAGAATCAGATGTACTCACAACAAAAACTCGATAGCTTTGCCAAATAAGTTTGTAAGTAGCATCAGCATAGATGATCTTTGCATCTTTGGTAAGACTAAGTAAATGTTTGGTTGAAGCAAAGAATCTGAAAAGGAATTCTTCATCATATTTCACTGAACAGGACACAATAAATGCTAAATGTTCATCTTTTGGCACTGAAGATTTTTCAGTAAGCCACTTTTCCAATTCACCTAGACTGATGTTAGTGATTCTGAACTTTTTCTTTCTCAATTTTGCTAGGATGTTATTAAGTTCTGTTAGAGATTGTACACAAAAGTCATTTTTGGCCAAGTGGTGACGAATTAGTTTGTGTTTCATTTGCAAATCAAAAAGTCTGTTGATTTCTAACTAACTTTTTAGAAAGTTTACCTCCTCTTTCATCATATGTGTGTTTTAAAATTGTTCTGTATAACAATAGATTAGACGAGAAACTGTCATGCAAAAGATAAATGCTTGTAGTACATGTATTGAGTACATTGAGTTCCTTTAATATTCACAAGATTACATCGGTAGTAGTCTTTTTGACCTTCTTCAATTTTGTTTTGAAAATCAAAACTTCAAATTATTTAATTGTTCTAAAATTTTATGACTTCATTTAAATTTTCTAAATTGCAGTCCAGTTCCCACTGCTTGTAGGTTTCTTCTTTTTGGAGAACTAGGTACATGTTTTTTTTTTATAAGCATAACACTTATAAGCATATGGAGGCTCAGATTTGGAAAAAAAATAAGCATATGTAAGCATATTCCTGAGCTTCGATAAACTATTTTAAAAAATCAAATTTTATTTAATTAAAAACTTTAAATATATTTATTTCTAAATTTAAACCAACAAAAACATCAAAAATTGAAGTTTATGTTTTGCAATGCAACGACTTTATGAAGTAATGAAGTCATTGTGTTGCAAAACCTAAACCTCAATACTTAAACATAAAAACATAAAGTTTAAGAGTCGCTCTAAAGTGTTTTATTTTTCTCTCTTTTTTTTTCTCTCTCGCTTTTAATGTGTAGTTTATTTAATACCGTATTTAAAATGTTTATTTTATTTCTAAGTTCTATCTTTGATTTCATTAATAACATTTGTATATAGTTTATATGTTTTATTTTTTATTATTATACTATAACATTAATTCAGCTACATTAAAACCAAAGCAAATACAGAGCATAAGTTAATTTTTTATTTTTCTTATACCCATTAACCTTTAGTAACGCGCACACTTAAAGAAAGTATTGAAATAAGCATATTCTATTAGAAATATGCTTAAGCTTAAGCATATTTTTGAGCCTCTTTTAACTTTTTGCTTAAGCATACCCGAGCCTCTTTCAAAAGTTTCATATGCTTATAAAAAAAAAAACATGTAGTGAATCAGGTTCACTTTCTTATGAGTATTGAGGAATGGAATTCATAATGTATTAAGATTAAAAGAAATCTAATTATGGTGCTAATAACTGAAAAAAATCTTGCATAAAAGTAAAATGCTGTACCTAGCTGCTGCTGCTGCTGCTGCTGCTGCTGCTGCTTCTACTACTACTACTACTACTACTACTACTACTACTACCACTACTACTACTACTACTACTACTACTAAGGTTTTTCCTGCCCAGACAGCTCACATAGCCGAAGTTTGTAAGGAACGAGCTGAATTGAATTTCATTGATTACATGGGTTCGAAAGGACAAAGATTTTACGATGGTCCCAAAACAAGATACCATTGGTCCCAAAACTAGGTCCCAAAACTAGGTACCATTTTGAGAAGAATTGCAAGCAAAACTTACATTAATCATGTTAGATTAATGCAAAGAAGAGGCATCGCTTGTAAAAATACACGTGTGGAGCTTCTTTAATACTTTCTTCTGTGTTTATTGCTGTTTGATTTTTCTTATTATTACATTCAATAACATTTTAAAAATGTTTGTATATTAGGCAATGACAAACTGACACAAGGCTTATTTAAAGAGAACTTTTTTCAAAATCAAAATAAAAATAGGTCAATATTTTTTTAATTGGATTTTTAGAATGTTTTAGATGAAGCTGTTTCGTGTTTTCTTGCCTTTTATATTTTTATTTCAGCGTTGGCGTTTTGACTTTCCGTTAATAAAAAGTAATAACGAATAAAATACAGACTTCTTTCTCAGTCATTTGAAGTTGATAGAGTTTGAAATAATTTCTACATTTAGACCTACAAAGTTATAAGATTCTGGAAAAAGAAAATATGTCATAGTTCACATTACTTTACTTCAACTTTTCAAGAACATTGCACAGAATTTCTGTTTGGTTAAATCTCTTGGCCTTATTTTTTAAAAATAACAAAGTTTGTATGATTATCGACAAATCACACCATAAACTATTGCCGTTTTAAATGATAAAATAAAATTCGGTTTTAATAAACATCAGAAAAGTTGACTTTAATAGACTCACATATATTTGTACATTATTCGTTGTTATTATTAGACTCATGTAAATTTGTACATTATTCGTTGTTATTCGTTATCAACAGAAAAACCAAACGCCGATGCATATTTTTATTCAGCTGGTTTGCATAAATTTTTATTTACTTAATTGAAAAAGGAAAACTTAAGATTGTTTTTGAACCATATTTTAAAATATTACTTTTTCCAGTAAGCAACCTTTAGTTCATGTTAAAGTTCACGGCAGCCGGAAGTGACTTAAAATAACCCTATTATCTATATTATCTAAAGCAAAATAGTGTTAAAATTAGAGTTTTGTGTAAGACTCCACAGTGGCTAATTGCAACTTTTTTCAGAGTTCAACGAACAGTTACAAGAAGAATATCGACAAAATTATCATGGCTGATAAAAAGGCAAAATCATTTTTGCGTACAAGGGCGGTTAACGGGGGTCAAGTTCAATCGTTGAGAGCAGAATGCTGCAAAGAAAATGCTTGCAGTTTCGAAGAACAAAGTGAAATCAATATGTCGTGGGATGGAGTTTTTCAAGGCTTGTGTGAAATATCAATTAAGTAAAAGTCTAATGGTTAAAAGAGAAACCTAAATTTTTTTATATTTCCTAGATTAGTTCTTATAAATTTTACAATCTTGAAAAATGTTTTCTAAAGCATGCTTCCAAAGAAGACAGAATGAGCTTTTGCTCGCATGAAACTTCTGAGAATGCGTTGTCTACCTTTAGAGTTTTGTGTATATTTTCTGGTTTGTAGCTTAGTTAATATTATTTGTACTGACTTGACATTTTTTCCAAAACATGATAAAAACTTTCTTCTAGAGAAGGAAGAAATTGCTACTGCGGCCGCAAAAGTGGTGGATATATTGAATGCGCGTCGGACTTTGTTGGTAAAAAAAACTGTGAGCACCCATGTCCACATGGGGATTACTTTTATTGCTCTTATGATAGAAAGTGTGTTCTCTATGAAAAGCAATGTAATTCTTATAACGATTGTGGAAACTGGAATGACGAGAAGTCCTGCGGATTATGGTCTAGAAATTCTGAAACCTCCATTAAATCAAATACAGAATTAAGAGTTTCGGAAAATTGTAAGCAGACCTATTTTTATCATTATTGTTGCTGTTGTTAGTACTGTTGGTTTAGGATAAACGTAGAGTTGTATCTCTTTTTTCTTTTTCCATTCATCATTTTACAACAAGTTTTCAATGCTTATAGTATCCAAGTACTATGGTGATGTATTCATTTTTAACAGACCAGTGTGCCACACTGGGTTTAACCAGGAATCAGCACGTGTGATATGCAAAACTATGGGTTTTTTAGAAGATACAAAAGCACTGTTTCATAACAATAGTCATTTTGGATCACCAACAAAAAACAACTACATTATAGGAAACGTAAATTGCAACGGTAAAGAAAGCTACATCGGTGAATGTGGTCATGAAACGATAAACTCGTGCCATGAAAGCAATGGTGCAGGAGTAACATGCATTGTTATGAAAACTCTTAAGTTAGAGTCTAGCAGTTATACAAACGGAGGTGACGTCTATTTAATAGGATTGCCATTTGTTTCGACTCATTATAAAGCTGAAATACCAAGGTGGGGCTACAGAGAGGCTCAGGCTGTTTGTAATTACTTAATTGGAGATGAATTTGATAGGGGAACTAATGGCGTACCAGTTTATTCGTATTACGATTCGAAGCAGTTCTCTTCCCCATTCTGCTTAGAGTTATGGTGCCCTGATAAAGAAATGAACTCAATAATGCAGTGCCATATATCATTACACAAAGACTGCAACGGTTTTACAAAAGCTGTACAATGCGCTAGATGCACTCCAAAAAAGTTGATAGAAATATTAGAGGGGATGACTCTTGAAGGAAATTACATTGAACTGATTAAATCAGCAAGTGACGCGCTTATTAAACTGGATCAATCCTGTTACTTGTGGACAGACTGCTACCTACCTAATCCACGCTATCCTGAATATTGTTTAGTGAGGGGACTTCTTGATGATATTTTAACTCAATCTTCACTAAATAAAGGAAAAAATAACGTCGTTATTGAGACCTCAATTGATCCAACGAAATTACTTGAAAACACTTTTTTGAACCAAAAGTTTTTACAAATTCAAAATCAAATCAATAACTTAGATGATGCTCTGACCTCCAATCTTGGAAAATACTTCGGCGAACTTGCAGATTTCGACGAGCAAGTGGGAGCAGCAGATGTTTCGTACACTCAGAATTCCTGGATGAGAGCACTTCATATGTTAGAAAATAAGCGACGAGAATTTGCGGGTCAGCTAGAAGATATATTCATTTTTGCGTTTTCAGTTGAATCGGCTGACATGAGACAAAGCGTTGCAGCTTTGGCTCTAGCTGCTGCTTCAATGGGTAATCCAATTGATTTGCTTGTTAATGGCGCGAGTAGTATTTTAGAGTTTCAAAATCGACTGAATGATGTGGCAAAGTCAGCTAACGTCATTGCTAAACTTTCGTTTTTGCATGTTGATTTTTTACCAAGGCTTAAAGAACTCTCAAGAAGAATGTCAAATGAGCTTAAGAAAAATGAAGACGTTTATACAACACTCCACAAATTTCTAATTGATTCGCCAGACAAAAACTTTACTTCAGAACATGCAAAGCGTTTCCTTAAAGCTTATAATGACTTTTCTCCTGCTCTTTCTGACAACATAGTTCAAGAACATGGTGCTTTGCTAGAACAAATGATAACGCAATGTTGCGATGTCATTCAAAATCCAGATACAGCCCTGGGTGCCGTTCCAGCTCTAATCTCAGCAGCAATTGGTTCATGCCCAAATGCCAAAGTTAACATTAACATATTGAATGGTTTAGTTGGCACAATGAACGCAAAGCAAACTGAAATAATGGATAGTTATGCAAAAGTTGCCAGGGCAAAACTTGCAGCATCCAACGCCCGCAATTTGAAAAACTCTTTAAAGAAATCTTATATGCAAAGATTCGAGGCAAAAATATTGGCTTTGAAAGCACATTTTTTACTTCAATATCACAAACTTACTTTAATAGAGATGGTATGCAGTTATCTTACGTATATGAACTTTGGTCTGGAACCTCATGTGTGTGGATGGCTCCTTCAAAATCCGAACAGAGATATTGGATCTTTAATTAGTATGGAAAAGTGTGAAATGTGTAACTGTCCCGGAGTAATATCTAAATCCGGTGTTTTTAGAATTCCAGCAAAGTTCGGAGTATTTGAAAAGGGCACCATAGATTTGTCGAGTTTGTATTCTATAAACAAACAGAACAAACAAACTAACGGAAGTACTTTTTTTGTAATCCCTGGACGCGAATGGTTAGTTGAAAATAAATGGATTCATACAGACCAAGTAGGGCCTTTTTTCCTCCAAAGTCTTAACATATTTCTTCCACCAACGTCATCATATGAGCACACTTTGAGTCTAAAGATGGATTCGTTTGCAAGTGAATTGAATGAAAAATCTTTCGCAATCGATAAAGGAACGGTAATTGAAAACAGTTATACAGAAAACCCATCAAAAAGCTGCAGAAATATAGAGCCAAACCCATACGATGCTATTGCTTGCATGTCTAAATTAGGAAACATATGTATTGATACAGAAGGTAAGATTAACGGCAAACTGCTGCCCCGTTTAGAGAATTCAAGTTGGAAAATTTCGCTTAGAAGTGATTATGCTTTAGAAGTTCCATATCCAGCAGAAAAGTTTTATCTATATGCTCGAGCGACGTTTTGTTATAAAGGAGTTGCTAATAAGAAAAAGGCAGCTCGACGAAGCAACATTAGTCCAGGGCACGTGAAATGCTGTTTAAATGAGAGAAAGTATTACGATCCAGTTGCAAAACGGTGCAATTCCTGTCCGACTGATTCCGAACCACGACTCTACGATCACTACTGCGAGAGCTGTCCGGCTGGTTATCAAACAAGTAAGGGTCGATTTGGATGTCAACCATGTAAGCCTGGTTATTATAAAAGAAAGGCTGGTCCTGGAAACTGCCAAAAATGTCCTGCTGGTAAAGTTGCTCTTTTGGAAGGATCGCAATTTTGTATATAGAAATAAAAAGATGTTGATGCTCTTGATTTACTCATTATTTATGGAGAACAGCTGTTTTTCAGCAAGATACTGAAAAAATGTTGTTTCTCTTTTTTTAGTCAATTCAAACCTTCCTCTACATTTAATCGTAAATAAAAAGAAAAAAGCGCTTTAAAAATAATCATAAATTATAGTTTTAACTCCTAACCGGTCCCTTGGGCAGCTTTAGAAAAATACTTACCTCCCTCATAAATAATCAAAATTAGCGCGAAACGAATTCAATAAGAATAAGTTACATCCTTAAGTGAGCAAATAATTATTGCGCGTCATTTAAAGAGAAAGAGAATTTACTCTTTTTACAAGAGATTTTACTGACAACTATTTGTATAGTTTTTTAAAAGCCTGTGGTACCCAAAGTTCAAACATACTGTTCGATTTTTCTTACGTATTGTTCAGTAGTGAGGCTTTTTCCTTAACTTGTAAAACTTTTAAAACTTTTAAAACTTTTAAAACTAAGGCGAAGAAAAGAAATCTTCAACTTAGTTGTCTGACGTTGAAGATAAAATTTGTCAAAAAATTGGAAAGTTATGTCTGGCAAAAAAGTTTTTTTTCTTTTTTTTCGGTCGAAAATGATCGAGGTTTTTTCGTTGAAATGCGTTTGAAAGAAAACAGGGGAAAAACTTTAATAAACCACTTGAACCCTTACATTTTGAAAGGTCCGTAAGAGTGGACATAAGTGGAATGAAACAGTTGAGAGAATGTAGTCATGGCCTACTTTATACACGGCCGGATATATTGCATAAACAAACCGAAAATTAGAAGGCTAGTTTTCGGCGTTTTTTTCGCCAGGGACGTCGTTTTGATCAAGTTGACAAATTTGTTGTGAGAACTGTGGTAAATAAATGCGCAGTAGTTAATGGTCGACTGGTTATAAATTTAAAAAAAGTGAATCTAGTTATCTTTTTGCAAGCAAAGTTGTTTTTAGTTTCCCCAAAGATACTAATTTAGAATAAAAATGGATTAAATTTGTAAACAGAAAAGATTGGAAACCAAGCAAACATTCAGTTTTATGCATGGATCATTTTGAAGCAAAGCATTTAAAATATGGAAAGCGAGTTTCTTTAAAATACGAGTTAAAACCTGTTTCTTCCATTTATTCTGAAGAAACATGCATTCCATCTTCTGTAATGCCTAATGTTTCTAACTTTCGTAAACCACCAACTAATTGTAAATCTGAATTCAATTTCAGAACTTTTCAATAATGAAATTTATGAATGTGAGTTAAGGTGAGCTTCCACTTATCCGTTTTAGCTACGGGAAAGGGAAAGGGATGGGAAACTTAATCACGTGCGCAGTGATTAATTTTCAAAATTAAATTACAAATTGCGCATGCTCACGTGATTAATTTTCCCGTCCCTTTCCCTTTACCGAAGTTAAAACGGGTGAGTGGAAACTCACCTTAAGATGAAGACAGTAGAGAGGTTGCTATTTTTATTGCTGGATAGATATGCAGAAAGTTACTTGCAACGGTAGAGAAAGCTACATCGGTGAATGTGGTCATGAAACGACAAACTCGTGCCATGAAAGCAATGTTGATAATACTTCATAAGTCTGTGCATTAATTTAGATGACTTCATAAGTCTTACAATTTTGTTTGAATTCCCTCCTTACTTAAGTTATTGTTTTGCTTGATGCAGTGAAACAAAGTCTACTTGCGTTGGAAACTCTTGACATCAGATAAGTTAGCGAAAATATTTTATACGAATGAATATATGAATAAAATTTAATCCAAAAATTTCTTTGTGGTTCTCATTTTGAGTGGGGATTTTCTCTTGTCAATCAAACAGTAATAAATATTTTTTATAATAATGAACAAAAGACAGTAAGTGGTAGTAAACACACGGATACTGCATTATCTTTCAAAAGTAGCCAAAGGGAAAGAAGAAGAAAAAACAAAATGTAGTGAAGCTTGAAACACTGAAAAACTGGCCTTCTAATTTTCGGTCTATTTATGCAACATATCCGGCCGTGTATAAAGAAGGCCATGATGTAGCTTTAGTAATTTTTCGACTCGGTTATTTGTTGATTAATTATCCAAGTATTGCTTCAAAACCTTTGGCCAAACCACCATTTAAAACGTCTTTAATTTCAGTTGTTTAGCATCTTTCAGGATACAGATTAGAGATAACAATAAGTAGTTCTGAATATAGGTTTGGGAATGAGTGTACAAGATTAGAACATTTCAGACTCGGATCAGGCTCTATTAGGAGGCGTCAAAACTAATTTTAAAATGGATCGGGAAAAGCCATAGAGGCAAGCGAAATTATTAAATAAAAATTGGTTTTGTAATACTCTTATTCTAAGAGCAAACTTCTAGTATGATGAGTTACGACGTTAACAAAAAAGTATGAAAGTGAAGAAATTTCCATCTCACAAAGCAAAAAAGGAAAAAAATGATTTAATTCAACTCTAGTCTGGAGTTGTGTTAATGATTGCCGCCGAAAATTAAAGGTTTAATTCTTTATTTGCGTTGTGCGGCAATTTTTTTCGTAAGCAAGAATACGAAACAATCATAGCAACAACAAAGGAGCACTAGGGTCTGCGTCTCGGAATCGTTTTCTCAAAATGAACCGGAACAAGCATAACGAGACGAGAAATGTCCCGGAAAAAATTGACGAATAAACTGTCCCAAAATAAAGTTATAAACCGGGACAATAAATTTTCATTCCGAATTTAAAAATTGTGTCCCGGATATCATCGTCTCGTCTCGTCTCGAATAAAAATATAACGAGACGCAGATGCTTAAAGAGCACTACTTTAAAACACGGTTTACACTGAAGTATATACATTAATAAGGTTCATTCATGATGAAAAGGACACTAAGGTTGTAATACTTCTCTGCAACGTTTAACATCAGTTTTTTTTTTTTTTGTTTAAAAAAACTTTTCCATCTGCATTTTACTCGCTGCGCTTTGTTTCAAGTTGTTACTGGTTTTTAGTTGTTACTGCATTTTACTCGCTGCGCTTTGTTACTGGTTGCTTCTGTTTGAACAGATATCGTGCAGAAAGTCTTTATATTCTGGAAAGTACATATATCCTGGATATACAAAAGGTTTTTTAAAATACTCTTCTTTATTTACATGTGAAGTGGTTTGACACAAAATTTATTAGGAGATTTTCATAAATTTGGGATTAAAAAAAATATTTCTAACTTACAGAGAAAGGAACCTCGTCTGATATTTGCGGATATTTACACCTCTGTGCATTATTCGACAAATATTTTCAAGACCAGAATGAATAATTTTTCACTAATGCTAAAACTTTTCACGGAATAAGATTAGTTTTTTGAGTAAGACAAACGGATTTTTGGATTTTAAAGGCTGCTGAAGGTGATTTCTATAGCCATTAAGGATTGAATTGAAAAGTTGATTACTTTAGTATCAGAGTTATTTCCTTTTCGGTATCTTTTTGAATAGTGCTTCAAGTATATATTGGTGCTATTACAGACAATCAACGCAAAGAGAAGCGGAGATTTTAATGCCATTTCTGAAAGTTTAAAAGTTGTGAAACAAGAGGAGTATTGAAGTGATCTAGCCAAGTAAGTTTCCTTTTTCGTAGTATTCTTCTGGTGGTATCACATCAACAAAAAAAAATTCTTCTTTAAAAAACTAAGCGTCTTAACAGTTTTATTTTTGCACGCACGAGAGTATTAACGTATTAAAGACGATGACTGTCAAACAACGACAAACAAATATTATAACAGTAACGTCGGGTGCTACTTTAGTGATACTATCTTGTTGAAACCCTTGGCTAAAGAAAAGGACACTGATGTTTTCTCTGGTACAGACTTTGTTATGCGCATGGCAAATACAACATTTCTTCTCATCATTTAATGTTGTCGGAATAACCTTTGCTATCGATGTTATACAGCGTCACCCAGATTCATTAGGAGCGTTCCTGAATTAGAAATCTTCTCAAAAAAGGGTGTCCCTTAAAGATTCGTGATTTATTCAAACTGTAAAGTAAACTTTTTAACTTGCACGCTTTTATAATATTCTTGTTTTTTAACGATTTCTTCAAATTTAAAATCAATATTTTTGTAAAGTTAAAAAATTAGCATTTATTTTTGTCTCAAAGAACATGTTTGGAGGAGGCGCAGAAATCTGTACTGCGCAACCTCATTAGTACTTA